>NC_081315.1:136369989-136723489 GCF_026419965.1 Kogia breviceps
ACAAATTTCACGTTACATTTCCCGGAATTGCAAACGTGTCATCTTGTTTATCCTATTAAAAAGAAGATTCAGGGCTTCCCTGGTGGCGCAGTGGTTGAGAATCCTCCTGCCGATGCAGGGATATGGGTTCGTGCCCCAGAACGGGAAGATCCCACATGCCGTGGAGCGGCTGGGCCCGTGAGCCATGGCTGCTGAGCCTGCGCATACGGAGCCTGTGCTCCGCAACAGGAGAGGCCACAACAGTGAGAGGCCCGTGTACCGCAAAAAAAAAAAAAATTCAAAATCACAGCTAAAGAATTATCATTAAACCTGTAAATACAGTAAATTAAAATATTATTTCAGCATTAATATTGACTTCATAATAAGGAATGTGAGGCTTTTATGCACCTGCTTAGGAAAATTTCCAGTTTTCTTCAGCTTTTCTGTTGTAATATATTCCGAATACATGCCAAAATAGAGTTGTAAATCAGTTCTCATTTAATTTTTTATATAAAATGCTTTTTATTATTATAAATCCAAAGATACTCAAAGTAAGTTTCAAAAAGTGTGATTAAGAGTATACCACAATTAATTAATACTTCCTCTTACCTGGACAACACAAAGCTACTGTTTATAGTAAAAATGATTACAATGCTCACACCTATTTGCGGGCTGGCATAGAGCTTTTTTATTATCTCAAACTTGTCAAATTCAATAAAAGTTTACAAAATAAAATATGTAAAAATAAAGGTTGGTCATTGATATGATATATTATCAAATGCAAAGTGTTTTTACTGAACAAATGTGATTCCCTATGACAATTGCAGAGTCTCTTCTATTTGCCCCCTATTATCAACAGGGGAAATTTTCTTTCTTTATTCCCCACTAATCATCTCTGACAAATAGTTGGCAAGCTTAATGGTGAAGAGCTGTCCATAGGGTTCTAGGTCAATCTCACCCCTTGGGAAGAAAGCACACAAGTCTAAGAATAAATGCCCGCCAACAGAGGAAAAGGACAATGCTTTACATAGTGCTTGTATGACTTTTTTTTCCCCAAGTGTAATTAGCTAATATCTTTGTAATACAATTTAACTGTCATTTCAGGTGTTTAACGTGACTCATGTTTTCCCCTCCTATTAAGGAACACAATGATTTTGTATTATATTCCTCCCTTAGATCATCATTCTTGGCTTGAGCTAGGATCAGTTGAAAAAAAAAACAAATTCTACTCAAAATATTAATGAAAATATCTTATTGACGACTGCAGTAATACAACATCTGTGACTTGATTGTGTGTTTGTGTGTCTGTGTGTGTATAATTTTTTTCACTAAGGAAAGAGAGCTAGAAAGTTTAATAATATGGAAGAAAAGAATCTAAATATTTCTAGCAAAGGTGATATACATATGTATATGTGTATATATATATATATATATATATATATATAATTTCCCAGATAGCTGAAACAGAGTTAGCATTTAAAAATCTGATGACGTATGTGTAAATTTAATTTAAAGAGCACTCACTGTTCTGAATTTTTCCACAAATAGTGCACTAAAAATGACGATAACAACCTGTAACCATTCATCTTTTCAGATCCAAGTGCAAGTATTTTTGTTCACTTGTTCAAAAAATTTTATGCAGTATTTATGTTCTAGGTAAAGTGCTAATCTCATAAGAAATAAAAATAGATACATTTTGTGACCTCATGTTCAAGTACCTGCTACAATGATGAAGTGGACTTTTCTTTTGCTTTCTTATTACTCATTTTTGCTCTATTCACTAAAAGAAACATAAGAATTTACTAGCAGTCTTTGCACGGATATAATTGTTTCATTGTGTTATTATTATTATTACTATTTTAAGGCTAACTTGGACTTTATGCTAATTGATACTGTCTTCTTTTCAAATTTATAATTTGCCTTGTACAAATATAAATACAAAATATTAAAGGTACTTTCACCCAAAACATATTGCAGACAAAATGCTCCCTGTCTGAACAATCAACATGGAGTTTACACTGAGGGTAATTTTTAGTCATTCATTTAAATAGAACAAAAACAAAATAAGTGTTAATTGATTTAAATAGAGAAAATTAAATGAAAAGATGAAGTGGTAAAGAGCCTAGAGAAAATAGCTCAGTTTGCATATAAATTAGGTAATTAGCCTCTCACCTGCCCACGTAGAAGTTTATAACCCTAATTAAAATAATTATATAAACTTCCAAGACTCATTAGGAAAATGTGAGAAAGAAATAAAATGCATTACTGCCCTTTAAGTAATTTTGCTTGAACTTAGTTAGTAACATTTCTATAGATTAAGTTGATTTAAATATTTTCACACACATATACCTTTTATAGTTGAAGATTCTAAGAGCTTTACCTAGAAATAAAATACAAAATAAAAATTTAATCTACAGAAAATGAAAGTAAATAAGATGATAATTTGAAAGACTATAAAAATAAATTTCATTGTTTACTCCAAAATGTGTGGCTTCTTACAATGCTTCTACAATCCATGATTTTATAAGTATAAATATTCATTTTTAACTAATTCCTAAAGATCTTTTATTTTTAAAATATTGCAAAAGAGTCAAAATTCTATGGTTTAGGGCTTCCCTGGTGGCGCAGTGGTTGAGAATCCGCCTGCAGATGCAGGAGACACGGGTTCGTGCCCTGGTCCGGGAAGATCCCACATGCCGTGGAGCAGCTAAGCCCGTGAGCCATGGCCGCTGGGCCTGCGCGTCCGGAGCCTGTGCTCCGCAATGGGAGAGGCCACAACAGTGAGAGGCCCGCATACCACCAAAAAAAAAAAAAAAAAAAAAAAAAAAAAAAAATTCTATGGTTTAACAAAAACACCTTAACCTTTAAGCAGATCAACACTTTGATAGTTTAATGAGTAAAGCATGCACATATTTAACACTAATTAATTTAATAAACATTTATGGAACAGTTATGTTTAAGAACCTGCTAAGCAGATGAGTGGGGTATTAAAATGAAGGAGACAAGTTTCCTGATTCCAAGGAATTTATATACTTGTGAGGTATATAAAAGGAAAGAAATGAACAAGACAAATACATGGTGATGGTTTAGATGCCATCAAGCTGTTAATGCATAATAGCTAAAATAGATCAGAAAATGATGGGAAGAAAATAATATATATAAAATATATAACATATGCCAAGTAGTCTTTAAGATATCTTAAACTTGCTTTAATATAGTTATAATGACAAGATATTCTGATTTATGGCAGATGATAAAATTGAAACTAAGAAAAATCTGCAATTTTGAAAGTCTTCATGAATTATTTGTTTAATATTTGTTAAACAAAACTAAGTGGATATTGCAGTATTGAAACAAAAATATAAATACTGCCTAAGAAATAGATTAGACAAACGAATTCTATATGCCACCAGATGGGATGCAGTAAGAACTGCACATCAACTTGTTGATGATGTTATTGACAAAAATGCAGACCTCGAAATCTAATCATGAGAAAACACCAGATAAAGAAATTCAGGAAATTTCTGAAAGAAATATTAACCCAGCCTGTAATCTTCAAAAATGTTTGCGACATTGTGGAAGTCAAGTAAGGACTACGAAATTCATGTTGATGGAAGGAACTGAAAAGAAATGGAACCAGGAGCAATACTTTCTCCTGGAGTGGACTGCTTCACTATAAAAAGCATTGGGCCAGTTTGTGAACTTGAGGGAATTCCCTGGGTAAAAGTTACATGGCAGTTGTATTGCTTCAGCAACTTTCTCGAAGTTGGCATGGTTTCATACAAACATTAAAAGAAAGAAGCAATATCAAAGAGGCACAGGGTGCCAACCTGATTTCTGTTCCAGGGATCACCAGGGAAGCTGTTTTGCTACTATCTTCAATATATTTTAATATTTAATCAATTAGTTTCATTCACTGCATAATTAGCAGAAATTAATCCTTGATTCTATAAGCTAGTACTTAGTCACTTTCCAGTACTGTTTTGCCACTTTTATTTTGATTTACCTCCCTTTTTAAACATTTTTAATAAATTGTAGTAAGTTCGGGACAGTTATCTTATGACCAGCCAAACCAAATAGTGTTATATCAAGTATCAAGTGTATCTATTTGGCTTTGTCAGATTTCAGAACAAATGCCTTTTAAAAAAAGAGAGAATTCTAAGTAATTTTCTTAAAATAAAACCCATTTTATTCAACAAAACTTACTTCATGTGGTTTTCCTTCCAAAAATGGCTACCCCTTGAGTTCTTGGGAATAAACAGTGCCTCTCCATAAAACTGCACATCAGCAAATATGCACATTGAGCATCTCAGCTAAAACAAGGTTCTGAAAACAGGCTCAATTTGTGGCTTGTGGTGATGCCTTCATAACGACCCTTTCCAGAGGGTTTTCAATTAACCTTCCTCTGGAAAGTATCTCTGAATATGTAATTTTGTATCATTTTTTTAAAGCAGCCATTTAATTCTGAAGCAGAATGAACATAATATGAATAAATTAAGCAAATGTACAGCTGTTTCTAAAAAGTGAGTTTCTTTCCTAGTAGTTTATTCTTTTAATAAAAATGGAGAGATGACCACTACTCATTTCATTTTTCACGGTTGGATTGATTCAGTTGAGCTTCATCGGGTGTTCTTATGTTTCAGTTATGATTCCCTTCAATGAGATGAAGGAAAATGTATCATACACTATAAGTTAACTGTTTTTGATTAATCTAACATATGTATACAATTATCATATTTTTTCCCAAGTGAATGGGAGGGTTTAATATAGTTATTTATTGTTTTATATCTGAATACACTTACTAACTTTATGTCTTTAAGAAACATGTTAGCTATAAGAGTTCAAATAGTTATGACCCTGTATTTCCTTTTTCCTCAATAAAATACAGAATGGAAATTATCTATACATTCTTAAGGTGTCTCAAAATATCTTTTAATTTGACTAATAATTCAGTTATCAAGAACAAGTAAGTGCTGTTGCCTTCTGTATCTGTATTTCTATACATTCAATCACTTCCCATATATTTACTATTTAATATTCTATAGCATTCAATTAAAACTATCTCACATGTACAATATACTTTTATTTCTGTTTTTTTTTCCTATCATTAAATAGGAAAACGTTCACATTTTAGTGTAAATCTGAACCATATCTCTAGTTACCAATTCTAGTCCCTATCTACCATTTCCTTAGTTACTGAAACAAATTTGTATAATTTTCTGAAATAGTTTTTGTATATGGAGTATTCCTTTCAGTTTTTTTCTCTTCCAACCAATTTTACGAGTTACAAATACAGGGTTGAGGCTTTCCAACAGAAAGTCTTGACTCCTACAAATAAGTACTTGAGGCCTTCTCAAAATCATTTACGTATTACCTATTCAACATTGTGTTAGGTTTTGGCAATGCAGTAATAAACATACATACTCATCACTGGCAAACTGAACAATCCTTAGATTTTAATATGCAAGGGAATTGATATCTGTTGCTTGTTTACCTCTTTGATGTCAAGTATTACCACTTTGGCCATTCATATTTCACCCACCCAGGAATCCTTACAGGTCTTTATGTTGTTCATACTCTCTTGGCCCTGAGTTTTTGTACAAAGCTGACCCTGTGTCAAGACAAGCACAGGAATAACAGCAACAGCATCATCAAGACCAACAACAAAGGAAGGATGGGAAAATTTATTAGACTCTTGTTTGGGTCTTTATGGTAAGGACTTTGGGTATATCATTTTAATTTATTAACCTATTTTTATAAACTCTACATCTTACATCAATCTACTTTTTTTTTTTTTTTTTTTTTTTTTGAGGTACGCGGGCCTCTCACTGTTGTGGCCTCTCCCGTTGCAGAGCACAGGCTCTGGACGCGCAGGTTCACGGGCCCAGCCGCTCCGCGGCATATGGGATCCTCCCGGACTGGGGCACGAACCCGTGTCCTCTGCATCGGCAGGCAGACTCTCAACCACTGCACCACAAGGGAATCCCCATCAATCTTCTTTTAATCCATATTTGTTATGTAGTTTTCACTTTAAATTTCTCTAACCTCTTAAATCTCACTTGTATGAACCAATAGCACTTTTTCCATATTCTTATTATAGCATATATGACTCTAGGTACCTTGCCATCATTGTTTCCACAATACACAGCATGATCCTTCATGTTTAATATATAGTTTTTGATTAATGAATGATGTGTTGATGAGGAAACTTTTTACTGAGAGTAAGAAAAATTATGTCAGTTTGAGTCTTCTGAGACTCAGATGCCAAGATGGAATTCCACAGGCAAGAGGTTAATCGGAAGAAATACCTTTGAAAGAAAAAAGAGAAGATGGAGCAAGAAGAGGATGGAAGAGACTCCAGATTGCAATGCAAGTCTGACATCTCTAAAAAGAGAGAGATCAGGAAGGATGGTTGGAAAAGAAGAACCTCAGACAGCAATGAAGATCTGAGAAATTCTGAGCCACAGTAAAAGAGCTCCAGAACAAACATTACCATTTGGAAGAGTGCCATACTGAATAGGTCTAGTAAACCTGCAATGCTCAGCCATTGGCCCAGGAAGAGCACAGCATCTGCATTAACAATGTGGTGGCTCTGAAACAGGGCAGCTGGATGTAGCTCAGTAAGTACCCTCATTATAGAAGTTTCTCTTGAATGAAAATCTGAGAGGAACACCTTCTTGCCTGCCAAATACTATTTCAAATTCTCAAGAATAAAGAAAAATCATTAACATAGTAGTAGTTCAAGAGGTTTAGTGGCCTAAGACTTTGTGTACTCACCTAGTAGATATCATCAATTTTCTGGCTGTTTCTAACTCTATTCTCTGCTATTGTCTGTTTCACCTTTAGCCTCAATATTGCAGCAAAAATGTCTGCAGAAGATTGGGTATATCAGTTCCAGATACCACAATATCCAGAAGTCTAAGAGAGGGCATATTTTCTTTTCTTTTTCTTCAGAACCTATAAGGAGATTTCTCCTCATTTGTTTTTATTTTGAATTGGGTCATATGCTTATATCTGTTCTAATCATTGGTGAAGAGAATCAGGCTACACGTAGGTTAACCATATAAAACCTGAATATGGGGATGGAACAGTCAACTTTGAGGGATAATGATGCACTGGGAAGCTTAGATATACTGAACACGTTCTGTAGTAGAGGGGAAAAGAGAATACAGAGGCTGATAGACAACCAATAGCATATGCTATTAATGAAAAACTGGAGAGTCATTTAACATCAATGCTACAGATTATTTTAGAACCTGTTAACTGAACATAAAATCCAGTTTTTATTTTTCTGCATAGTAAATTTGGACTATATTTATTGTATAATCAAGAAATAACTTGTTTTACTTTAAAATTTGGAGAATTAGTTACTTCTGGACTACTGTTACCTTAATTATTACAGAAAAGTAATATATAGTAAAAAGTTTAGAAGAAGCGAGTCTTATTAACAACTATGAAGCATTTTCCCCCCAATATCATATCCCCCAAACATTATTTCCATACAAAAAATAATAGTTCTTCATGACCATCAGAAAGGACGATGCCTTGTCCTTCTTTATAGTCTCCTTAGATCCAAACCATGATTTGAATACTGTACAATTAATAAATTCTTATTCTAGATATCAGAGGAAAAGCATTCATCATTGACTACTATGTTAGCTGTACAGTTATCCAAAATGGCCTTTATTATGTTGAGAAAATTTTTCACTATACTTATTTTGTTGAGAGTTTTTATTATGAACAGGTGTTGAGTATTGTCAAATGCTTCTTCTGCATCTATTTAGATGACCATGTAAGTTTTATCTTTCAATCTACAGGACAAGGGTATTCACTGTCACCACATTTATTCAATATAGTACTGGAAGTCCTAGCCAGAGCAATTAGGCAAGAAAAAAAAAAAAGGCATCCAAATCAGAAAGAAATAAAATTGTTTCTATCTACAGATAATATGATATGAAATATAGAACACTCTAAATATTGCACAAAATAACTACTAGAATTAATAAACAAATTCAGTAAAGTTTCAGGATACAAAATAGACATAAAAATCAGTTGCATTTCTTTCACCAACAATCTGAAAAGGAATTCAAGAAAATAATCCCATTTACAATTTTACTAAAACAATACTTAGAACTAAATTTAACCAAGGAGATAAAAAATGTGTACATTGAAAACTATAAAACATTCATGAAAGAAATTAAAGACACAAATAAGTAAAAATAAGTTCCATGTTCATGGATCGAAAGAATTCATATTGTTAAAATGTCCATACTAATCAAAGTGATGTACAGACTCAATGCACTCCCCATAAAATTCCAATGGCATTTTTTACAGAAATAGAAAAAAAATTCCAAAAATTCATTTGGAACCACAAAACACACCAAATAGCCAAAGAAAGCTTGAGAAGGAAGAACAGAGTTGGAAGCATCACACTTTCTAATTTTGAATTATCTTACAAAGCTATTGTAATCAAACTATATGGCACTGGCATAAAAACAGATACATATACCAGTGGAACAAAATCAAAAGCCCAGAAATGAATTCACACATATATGAATAACTATTTTTTGAGAAGGACAGGGAGAATACAGAATGGGGAAAGGATAATGTCTTCAATAAATAGTATTGGGAAAACTGGACAGCCAACATGCAAAAGAATTAAAGTAGACCATTATCTTATACCATACACTAAATCAACTCAAAATAGATTAAACACTTACACATAAAACCTGAAAACACAAAACTCCTAGAAGAAAACTTAGGGAAAAAGCTCCTTGACATTGATATTGGCAATGGTTTTTTTGGATATGACACAGAAAGCACAGGTAACAAAAGCAAAAATAAACAAGTAGAACTATACCAAACTAAAAAGTTTCTGCACATTAAAGGGAGCAACAAAATGAAAAAGAATGGGAGAAAATATTTGCAAACTATAAATCTGATAAGGTAACAATATCCAAAATATATAAGGAACTTGTACAACTCAATAGCAAAAAAAGAAAAAAAAAAAATCACCCACTTTGTAAACTGGGCAAAGAACCTGAAAAAACATTTTACCAAAGAAGACATATAAATGGCCAACGGAAATAAGAAAAGGTGCTCAGTATCACTAATTATCAGGGAAATGCAAATTCAAGTCACAGTATATCACCTCACGTCTCACATGGCTATTAAAAAAAATGAGATAAATGTAGGCATAGAGAGGGAGAAAAGTGAATCCTAGTCAATAGTAATATAAATCCTATAGCCATTGTGAAGAACAGTACAGAAGTTCCTCAAAAAGTTAAAAATAGTGCTACCATATGATCCAGCAATCCCTTTTCTGGGTATATACCCAAAGGAAATTAAATAAATACCTTGAAGAAATATCAGTATTTCCATGTTCACTACAGCATTATTCACAATAACCAAGATATGGAGACAACCTAAGTGTCTGTTGACAGATGAATGGTAAAGAAACTGTGGTGTACATATACTATGAAATATTATTCAGCCTAAAAAAAATATCCTGCCATTTGCTTACAACATAGATAAGCCTAGAGTACATTATTCTAGGTGAAATGAATCAGACACAGAAAGGAAAAATACTGTGTAATCTCACTTACATGTGGAATCCAAAAAAGTTGAATATGGCAGTAGAATGGTTGTTACCAGGAATAGGGAAGTGAAGAAAACTTAGATGTTGGTCATAGGGTACACAGTTGTAGTTATATAAGATGAGTAAGTCTAGAGACCTAATGTATAGCATGATGACTACAGTTTAAAATACTGTATTGAATACTGAAAATTTGCTAACAGTAGATTTCAGGTGCTCTCACCACAAAAAAAATCAGTTTTAGCTTGACTACAGTAATCTTTCACTGTGTGTGCCTGTATATGTATATGTACATGAGACATCAAGTTGTATATCTTAAATGTATACAATTTTATTAAAAATTTTAAATAGTAAATTAATTCTTGTTTAATATATGCAACTTTAGACTCATCTTTGCATTTTAAATCTTCCTGTTTCTATTAAATGTATTATTAAGTTCTACTAATACAGTCTTCAAAATAGTTCTCCATTTTTTTGTTTCTAATTGTTTTATTTTCTTTGAATTATCTTAGTAGAGACCTATCTCATCTTTCTTATAGATGATATCGTATATATTTTGTCTGCATCATATACATTTACAAAGTTAATATTTATCTGCATGATATCCTCACTGTTTCTTCTAGGTTAGGTCTGCCTTCCTAATTTTTGATATTCTCTTAGGCAGTGGTCATATATACTGCTTAAGCATTTTCATAGTACCTTGCATAATATTACCATACACAGTTTTAGGTACATAGCAAGAAATCAATAAAATAATTGAGTTAAAAATTGACAGATATTAGTAAGTTGTGGTGCAAATATTGTTATTTATATTTTTATGAGCTCAATTCTCAAATGATAACCTGTCATCAGTTGACAAGATTTTTTCAGCAAATACTATTAATAGTCACTGTTCAATATAAAGTACAATATTTTGAGATTGATAAATATTTCAGAACTGAAGGCAAGAAAGCCATTAAGGAAATCCCACGATTTTTATTGCTTCTAAAACCTAACATAATTTAAGTTTATGAACAGCATTCTTTCTCAGCAGAAAAACATATCATCAACCCACCTCTCAAAAAAAATCCTACATAATCACAATCATGTTAATGTATAACAGAATAATGAACTTTTTTTTTAACTTCAGGATTTTTGAAAAAAAATGCTAACCATAATGGATCAATTAAAATTATATTTATGTCCTTGGAAGTTTGAAAATTCAATATCTATAAATAGCATATGGTGAGAAAATAGGTATCCAGGGATAATCTAGCTATCAAAAAGAATTGATTAGGAGCTCTTATCATCAGCTAATTTTAATGTAACAAAATTTGTCCTCATTTGACTAGTAGGCAATTTCAGTAGGCAATTTTTGTCTACATTTCCATATTATTACTCTTCATCTGTCATATATGTTACCTCTTATTCTGATACACATTCTGTTTTCATATAATCTCAGAATTATATCACATTTGCTATTTGATGAAATTACTTTTTATTGACTTACTTCAAAATGAGCCGTTTATATATTTAAAGTAATTACTTGGGCTCAAAACTAACTTAAAGACATATAAAATAGAATTGTGTCATTGCTGATGTATCCTTCAACATCTCATATGTTGATATACATAAGTAGCTGATAAATCCTTTTTTTGATGCATTTCTAGCAATTAATAACTGAATTATGCACAGTTGAATGTAGATTTAAAAATATAGAAAGAATAACATGTCCATTTTAAAAGGTACTTCATTAGTGAACCACTGGAAAAAATTCCAGCAAGGGTACATAAGACAGAAAAATTATAACGTATATATTCTGAATTCTCCCAAGCAATTAGTCCATGGAGCAGAGGACTGTAAACAGTCTCCACCAGAAGTACTGCCACAAAACAGAGATCACAGATAAGGAGCCGAAAGAAGTAATCAAACAGGAATTAGGGATATTCTGTCTTTGGGAATGCACTTTGATACGTGGGAGTTAAAGCGACAAACAGTTCTAATTTCCTTTCTCTTCTGTCAACTTAATACATATCCCTATTATTTTGCAGACACTTGGCGAGCCAAAATCTACATTAACAGCCTCCTTGCACTTGCTGAATGTATCTAAAAGCAATGCAGCTAATTTCTGGACAATGGCATGTGAGCAGAGGCAGTAAATGCAGAACACAACTGGTGTCCTTAAAAGAAATATGTGTGTCCTTTATCCCTGTTACAATTGTAAAGAATTCATTGCCTCTTTTAAGTTATCTCATATATGAAGAGGAGGAGATGAGTCTAAAGATATAAAAACAACAAAATAAACCAACACAACAGAGCTATCATAACATCACTCAACTTCTCAAATATTTACATGAAAGCCAGTCTTCTTATTTTTCATGGAATCTAAGATGTCATTTACTATTGGTTTATGTGCCATTACGAAAAATTTCAGAAGTGTTTCCAATTAAACTCTTGCAACTGGTAAATATTTTCTAGATTCACCAAACAGGATTTTAAATTCAGCAGTAGCATTTTACATATTGCTGATTTCAGATTCCTATAACTTCATATAAATGTCTTATTCAAATTCCTGCCTCAATTTAATATTATTCATATTTAGATATGTCATATTATTTTAACAAAATGCTCTACATTTATTTTCATAGTTAAAGTACCTTTAGGAGTAGAACGGTTTAAGAACATTGCGCAATATTGTATCTTTAGTTGGAATTCCTGCTACTGATTTTTTTAAATTAAAATATAATGTGAGGGGCTTCCCTGGTGGCGCAGTGGTTGAGAATCCACCTGCCAAAGGAGGAGACATGGGTTCGAGCCCTGGTGTGGGAGGATCCCACATGCCGCGGAGCAACTAAGCCTGTGCGTCACAACTACCGAAGCCCGCGTGCTTAGAGCCGGTGCTCCGCAACAAGAGAGGCCACTGCAATGAGAAGCCTGCACACTGCAATGAAGAGTAGCCCCTGCTCGCCACAACTAGAGAAGAGCCGGCGCGCAGCAACAAAGACCCAGCGCAGCCGAAAATAAATAAATAAATAAATTTAAAATATAATGTGTATTATGCATATATAAGGAACATAGATCTTAAATGTACTGCATGATACAAAACACCAGTGTTACCACAATTCAGATAAATATACATTGAATATTACTAGAATCCAGAAGTCTCTAATGTGAAGCCTCTCAGTCATTACTACAGGCAACCACTACTCCTTTTACCTTCTTGATCCAGGTTTGTCTGATATTGAATTCCATATAAATGGATAATAGTTTCAGTCCCGTTTCAAAGACACAGCCAGCAGTGTGGGTGGACTGAGGGCTCCTGGTCCTAATCTTGGCTGCAGCAATGGTAACACCCTCAGCAGGAGCAACATCAGTGTCTTCAGAAGCTACATTGAGAGTTTAGAGTCTAAGGTTACTGCTTAACAGCAGTTGCAGTCCAGTCAGGCCAATGGTTAGTATGGAACTGTGGGGACTAGAGTGCACCACCTTCCCCTGCTGGTTCTTCCAGTTTAGGGGTGATGGTGGTGGCCCCCTTCACTTACTCATCATCTGGAGCAATTTCACAGCCCCCTTTTGCTCTTTGAGCATTCTCAGCAATTGTGTAACCACCCGACCCTACCTCCATTATACCGTCTATCCTTTGAAAACTTCAGGTAGTCTCTGTTTTCTGGACTGGTAGAAAATCTATCTTCCAATTGCTGGTACAAAACTATTGGGTCATCCTTCATTCATATACCAATCCAAATTTCTCTTCTAAGACTTTACAGTCTTCTCAATACTGTTTCCTCTTTACCATAATTTTCTCCATTCTTCATACATACATATATGTGTGTGTATATGCATATATGTGTATATATATATACATGTATATATGTGTATATACATATGTACTATATATTATAGTATATAATACAATATATAATATATAAAATATATATAACATTATATACTATACACACGTATTTGCTTACATTAAGTAAAAATGAAAGTGGGAAAGCAGCAGTACTTAGTATAAATTACTAGGCTTTACATATAAAAAATATTTTAAAATCTCGATTCTCTGTACCACCACTATTAATCCCATGTTTTCTCAATCTGTTAATGTGACACTGGTCAGAGTCACAGCTCTGACCTGTGAGCATCCACTTAGTCTCATAACAAGGTCCTGACATGCAATACTAGTGTTAAGGATTTATTCCCTATTCCTATTTCTCTCTCTTATTGCCATTTCTGTCTTTGTAATCTGGTTAATAACCCCATTATTGCTCTAGAGGAGAACAAATTGCTTAAGTCCTATGGCAGTTCTTTTCTTTCTTTCTCTTTCTTAGCCTTCTTTTTTACTTTTAATAATATCTGCTAAATAGAAATCCCTTTCATACATCAAATAGCTATGATCTGACTCAATTTATAGAATGGGTTTAGATCCATGCTCTGTCCTTACAATGCTGTTCTACTTTTTACAGCTAATTGGGGCATGCCCACTCATGTTCTGATATCCTTAATTTTAATCAAACAGATATTACTGATTTTTTATTTTATTATATTTTTAATATTCATTCCCTTTGCCAGCTTATTTTTTAAACCACTCTTCTCACATCTACACCATACTCAAAATTCTCTGAACATCTCCTCATGAAAGCAAAATGTCCAAATCAAATTATAAATATTTTAATTAGTATACAAAACTTTATATATTAATGGAATGCTGTAGACCTTTTGCAAATGACATGCCAAAACTCTCATTTCCTTTAAATAAAATTTAGCTGTCATTTAAAAATTTTTTTGATTAAAAGATTTTCATACATACAGTAAAAATATTTTTAATCATGAAAAAATATCCAATTTGAAATTGTGTATTTCATGTATTATATAATTTCTAGAAAAATCTATTTTTAATAAAGATAAAAATAAAACTTTTTTTCTCTCATAGAAGGGTGTTCATATGTCCTGATTTGCCTGGAGCAGTCAAAACAGTGCACCAATTTGGATAATACATAAAATGATTATCTCATAATATTTAATTATGAGGAAGTGATTACTGCTCACATTAGTAAAAGTGAAAGTGGAAAAGCAGCAGTACCCAGGATTCTAAATGGCAATATAGGGTGGGTGGATAAGATGTCAAAACACAACCCATAAGGATTAAATGAGGGTGGATTTAATTGTATTCAATATATGAATACAATATGTCTAAATAAAGTGAAGGAGCAGTTAGTCCTAGGGAATGAATGCTTAAATAGAAGAAGCATATGGAATATGTCTACACAGATAGTGCTATTTATTTTGTTTAGAATTTTGCTTTTATATTTCTAACATTTCTTGGTAGGACTGGCATCCTGGCTAAGAACAGCTATTCTTATAGATAATTTAAAAATTATTCTTCTCTCTAAATATCTTAGTTCAAATTATAAGCAGTTAAAGAAAACTAAATTAATAAAATATTGATCATTTTAAAAGAGAAAGAGAAAATTTTGTGAACTTAATGTAAAAATTTTTTAGCCTTATGTTTGCAAGTAATTTGACAATAGATTTATCATGCACAGTTATGCTGAATGGAAATTGAAGCTGTTGGAATAAAAAAGTAAGTTCATTTTTAATTATACTTTGAGTGATGCCCTGAAGCATATGTGCTGGATATTTTACCTATTGTTTAATACTGTTTCCCATGAATTACTTATAAATGAGAGAGATCAATATCTTTGAAATTTCTGCAAATAATTTTATATTTCAGCTAGGAACTGCCTTGTTCATTTGTCACCATTATTATATTCTGTGAAAAGTAAATAGCAAACATAATTTCCAACTGCTATGGATATGGAATTCTCACTCTTCAACCATCTCAAATTGACTAGATTTACTCAACTACTTTCCTACTGATTTTATCATATGCATTAGAAATGAGTATTCTAGTACAAAAAGTGTCCATCTCCCAATCTTCCTAAATATTTACTACAAGTCTTACCCATGAATAAGAGGTATTTAGTGCCTTAATGCCAAAATTTTATTTCCTCCTTTAAGCCTTATGCATAAACAGACTAGTAGAAATCTCACTGCTATCACTGAACAAAGTTATCAATGATAATTGGTTTCATAGAGAAAATTACTTGCCAGGCATTAGTTGAATCAAACATTACTTCTTGTTTATTGAGTTCTATGCAGGTAACCAAATAACAGGGGCTTAGAAACATTTAATAAAATAGTGAATTTAAATCTAGATTAAAAACATGATTCATATGCTTTTAGTGAAAAAACTGAAAAAGATCTTATAAAAATTATTTGAAAACATTCCATCAGAATGTTTTAAATTGCATAAATGAGCAGAATTACAAAAGCAAATTTTGAAAAAAATTCTTAAAGCAGTTTAAAACCATTGCAAAAATAGTAAGGAGATGAGCAAGACAAATATCTAAAAGTTGAGGTCAAGGATGGGAGAGAGAAAATGAAGTTGCTGCCAATGGAATCTAAGTCTACAAGTGATAATTTTCAACAGGTATTTCTGTCATTTGAGCCAACAGGTGATACATTATATATCAACTAATGTTAATTAAAGGTGTTGAAAATTTTTAATTGGGTACAAAAAATAGGAACCTAAAATATAGAACTGAGCCTAGTGAAAAAAATGTATAATTTAGTTTTTCCTACATACCATGACCAAGATTAAGGATTTGAAATGTGACCATGCAATGTAGGATCATGACTCTGATCTGTCATTTATTAAAAATAAATCAGAGTATTTATTAAAATAAAGAGTTAAAAAACTTGCTTTGAGGATGCACATTTATTTCAGATATTTGGACCTGAAATTATGTTCTTCAAGCTCTGTCAGGAAGAAGAAAACATAAGAGAACTTCCTTGCAAGTGGACTTAGTGTAAATGAAGCACAGAGGACCCTGTGGGACCCTCCTGGGTATGAAAACCCTTCTGTCCCCTATTTCTTGTTTGTAGGAAAAAAAAAAAAAGTCTTTAGTTCCCTCAGTCTTTCCAGAGTTTCAAAGAACAGGCACAGGCAGTTACTAATTAAAGAATGGAGGGAATGCAGAAACAAAGGAAAAGCAGTCAAACAACAGTGCAACAAAGCAGACCTAGTTCCTCCTCAAGGGATGTACATAACAATATATCTTTCAGTTCTTCTACAGGAACTAAGGCCTCCGCCAGTGGAGGATGGTAACTTCCAGCTGAGCACTAGAGTCCTGGGACACCACCCTGTTACCTCACCACCAACCAATCAGAAGAAAGTCACACAACCCACTGCCTTCATCTCAAACTGTGCCTTTAGAAACTCTTCCCTGAAAACCACCAAGAAATTTGGGTCTTTTGAGCACAAGCTGCCCCTACTCCTTGTTTGGGCCCTGCAAGACACACTGTACTTTCCTTCATCACAGCCCTGTATCAGTAAATTGACTTTGCTTCATGGCAGGTGAGTGGACCCAGGTTCGGTTCAATAACATAAATATAACCACTGGTTCCAGAAGTTGGCTTCATATATCTTTCCCTCATTATGGGCCTGCAGCATGGCACAGCCCTCTCCTGTATCTTGTGAAGTGATGGCTTTCAGCTATTTTTTAGTGGAGGGTAGAGTTGCCCCTTTCCTCCATCTGATTGTTCTGAAAGGACTTTCATAAGGCTATCATGCTCCAAAGTCAATTCTATTATTAATGTTTATCAAAATATTACTTGTTTTGCCAATGCTAGAGACCAGATTGAGGTAAAATGGGATTTGTTTTCCCAAAAATATCAGTAGTTTTATTTCCTCATGAAAGGGCTGTACCAAAAGTTAATTTTACTTCAATCCTACAGTCTTCATGATTTAACAACTCAGACCATCAAACAATGTTTCATATCGCTATCAATGTCCATGTTGTCTTGGACCCTCTTCTCAATGAGCAACTTATTTTTAAGCACTCCTAGATGGATAGGAATCTTTCACTTCCTGGCAATAATTTTTGTTTAAATTGCTTTGGCTTAACTTTCTCTGAAATAAGAACACCAATTCTCTTTTTTACTGCTTAGTCAGACAAATATTCTACAAATTTAATTATTCAGATTTTGATTCTCTGATATCTTTGAGTGAAAACTAAACCCTTCCTAGTCCCTCAATTCCTATTTCATATTCATTCATTCACTCACCTATTCAACAAAATTTGATAGCTTGTTTGTTGAGTCTTATTATCCATCTTATATCTTGAATATGTACACAAGTATTCTCAGACACATCTCTTAGTAATGTGTCTAGGCTGTCCCTTGTTCCAGGCTTTATCCCTGGGAGAAAGTGATGAGACTCAGGTCAACTGTCCTAGTGAGTAGCCAGGCCCTCCATGGACAAGAAATAAAGAAAAAAAATGTTTTTGTCTTTCCTTATGCAGCTGTCTTCCTCCCCTCCAGAAAGGATCTGCCCCTTATGCCAATATTTTGTAATTAAAGTAGAATCTCTCTAGGAGCTTGATGGCCCCACGTGTGGAGGCTTTTATAGTAATCTCCAAATTATAGAGTTTCAAATTTGACATGTAAACACACAGAGAGATAAAGGTCTAGGTTTCCTAATATCCTGTGGCTTAATTTGGGGACCTAGTAATTGAAGATCTAGTAATCTTAAGAATAATTGTAACAATCTGACCCCCTTAAGAAGATAAGGGGATTTTATAGCCTTCAGATCAGAGCAATTAACTAGACAAATGGCTACAAACTTAATTCTCACGATTCTAACAGTATGTGTGGAGTTCCAAGAGGCTAGGGCTTCTGGCAAGAGCATAGAGAAACCCAGGAAAGTTTTATTTTTCCACACTGTTGTTTGTATAGTATAGTACCAGGTGGAATGGGAAATTAAGGTTGTAATTTTTTTAAATATTTTTAAGTTATCATAATCTTATGGCTTTGCAAGACCTTTTAAAAGTAGCAAAATATTTATTCCACATGTCTTTAGTAATATTTTTCCAAAATATAATAGAATAGCCCACTGTGAATTTTCATTATAACCTGCACTTTGACACTAATATCTGTTTTCCACAGACCCTTTTCTGGGTAGCTGGATTTAATGTGTACATTTGGAAATTTGTATAAATTCATGAAATAATTATATTTTTATTTATGTACCATTATTTGATTATCTAGATTCATGTGACATTTTACCTAATAATTATTCTAATTACCTAATAATTATTCTGTCAAAGCACTTTATACATACACTTTATATATACATACAAAGAAATCACAAGCCCCAAATATAATCATTTGCTCCCAGGACAGCAAACCAAGACTTAATATCAGTTTCAACCTCTCATAAGAATGTGACCTTCAAACAGACAATCTAAAATTTCCTGATCAGCATTAGTACGGTAATCTGCATAATAAGACCCATACAGTTCCTCTCTCCAACCCCAAAAGATGACAAGACCTGAAACAAGTTTTTTCTTTTGTGAATAACTCCCTTACCCCACCTTCCTTCTGCCTGTAAAAACCTTTCATTTTGTATAACTCCTTGGAGTACCCTTCTATTTACTAGGAGGGATGCTGCCTGATTCACAAATCATTGAATAAAGGTAGTTAGATCTTCAAATTTACTCAAATTTTATTTCTCAATATGTATCTTAGTAAATAACTAAAATAAAGAAAAATCAACTAAAGACATTGCTGATGCCAACTGTTGTTTTGAAAAATAAAACCTGACAAATCACTTAAAGGTAGATGAATTATTACTCAGACATCCACTTATGGTTTGGGTATACAGTTTGACAGGTCATGTGAAAACATGCCTCCAAAGGTCTTCACTTTAGGACATAAAAATCACTTTGTTATTTTTCTAAAAGCTATTTTTAAAAACATCAACATCATTTTTAAAGTCACCCATACACAGATGGGCAAGAGTGTCTGTTGATGTTTGTAAGCAACATTGTAATATTTAGGGATGGTTTGATTTAGTTACTCTTAAACATCTAATATTTGGCATCGATGACTGAAAATGAACATTTATTCTTTATATTTACAGTGTTATTCACCTTAATTTTTTTTTACTTGATGATTTGTTTTTTGTTCTAAAAGAAAGGTTAATATTTTTGAAGTTAATATTGCTGAAATGCATTCTTTGCAAAAATTTAGGTTGAACCAGAAAAACACACTTTTTGTGAATTGGAGGAAATACACATATAATATCTACCATGGTAACAACTTAAAACTGTGCAAGCTAATGACTGAGTGTTATGAATGTAATTTTTATTAAACCTCACCGCTAGAAACCAGGTAGATTTGTATATGTTAAAAACACAAAAACAGATGAAAAGATACTTGCTATTCAATTAATCAAATGCCTCTGAATTAGCATCCACTCAGATGCTGTGAAGATTCTGTTAGGTGGATGAGAAAATGTGAGCAAGTACTAGCACAATGGCTGATACCTTGTTATGGCTGATTGACATGTGAATGTCTAAACTGCTAAAATAAAATACAATAAGCACTTTCATAAGTTCAGGAACTGGTTTAAAAGACAGTTTTCATTAGGAATTTCTATACTTATCTCCATAAAAAAAGAAAAATATTCCTTATTTAAAGTCCATTGCACTCGTTATATAAAATAACTCGTTATAAAAAAGATCAGGAAATATCAGGCTATATTACTAGCACCTCCTTTTTTTTTTAATGATTTACTACCTAAAACAATATTCAAGCTGATAAATCCATGCTTTTTCTATCATGAATTATTTTTATTTGATCTACTTTCTAAAGTAGGCTTTATGAGATATCTTACCTAGAAATTTGCTTTTAATAAGTGTAGATGCCTTTCCATTTATTACAATTCCAATTTTTCTGCAGTATTGGAGATGCATAGATAGATGAAAGCATGCATAATAATTTTGAGAATATATGAGATTTTACATATGCTTTAGCCATTGATGATTATTTCAATTTCAAAAGACAAATATTTATCAATCTTTTATTTATTCAAGTCTTAAATAATGCCCTTGAAGAGGCAAAGAGAGCTATATTTCCATCAAGGAATTTATAATCCAATTGAAGGGTAAATGCAAATTCAATTAAGATGCTCTATTCACCAACTTTACAAATTAAACGACAAAATCTTACCAGTAAAAGGAACAAGGAAGGAAGGAAGGAAGGAAGGAAGGAAAACTGAGCAGGACCCTGTGGGGCTCCTGGGCATGGAAACCTTTCTGTGTCCCCTGTTTCTAATTTGTATTGAACAGGCTTCAGTCTTCATGACCATTTCTGAGTTCCAAAGGGCAGGTTCAAACAGTTGCTAATCAGGGGAGGGAGGGGCTGTAGAGATAAGGGGGGAGCAGTCACGAAACAGTAGTGCAGTCTTGGGGCAGGGTCCTGGTTCTGCCTCAAGGGATGCACATAACAATATCTTTGAGCTCTTCTGCAGAACTAAAACCCCCAACAAATGGAAGATGTTAACTACTTGATGAAGCACTTTTCATTCCAGAGAGAAGGTCACAGTTTGATAACCTCAAGAACCACAGAAGCTCATCAGGAGACCACCTGAGGCCAGATTAAAGGAATACAGGCCCTGCTCACACCCGTATCCTTATTAGCAACCCAGCCCTTGAACCATTGCTATAAAACTGCTCACCAAACCCCCTGGGTTGGGACACACAGTTTTGAGGGCATGAGCCCATTGTGTTCCTCTTTGCCTGGCAGAGCAATAAAGCTATTCTTTTCTACTTTACCCAAAACTCTGTCTCTGAGATTCGATTCAGCACTGGTGCACAGAGGCTGAGTTTTTGGCATCAGAAGGAAGGAAGGAAGGAAAGAAAGAAGTGTAGGTGAGCAAAATTTGCCACCCTAAAATAGGTCTCTTTGGCATATTAATTATTTTAAGCTGGTTATTTTCCAAGAAACAGCAGACATGGGAGAAACTCTGAAAAGGAAGTATAAGTTATCCTTTTGTAAACAGTATTTACATTTGTAAGAGTGTTGTCCTTTGCTGTACCTACAAGAGGAGGATGATCAAATCTTTAGAAACTCTCAACAGTGGATAAAGCCATGACTTAAATCTGCATCACATTCTTACCCTTGTTTACTGTGCGTTTCCTGGTCACCTCCCATAACTTACTCTCCCCGCCCTCAACATCCTTTTTATCTTTAGCTGAGGATGGTATTTATGGTGAGGATTTTGGGTTTTTGGTGAGTTACTAAGTTTTCCTGGGTCTGTCTCATGTACACCTGTTATTAAACATTTTTTTTCCTGTAAATCTGCCTCATGTCAATTTAATTCTTAGACCAGCTAGAAGAACCTAGAAGGGTAAAGGAAAATTATTCCTCTAGGAAGGAAGTAGGAAGGAAGGGACAGTGGGACTTAGAGAGAGGATGAGGAAAGAAAGAAAAAAGGAAAAGAAATAACCCCCCCAAGCAATATTTAGGGTTTCCCTGGTGGCTAAGTGGTTAAGAATCTGCCTGCCAATGCAGGGGACATGGGTTTGAGCCCTGGTCCAGGAAGATCCCACATGTCGTGGAGCAACTAAGCCTGTGTACAACTACTGAGCCTGCACTCTAGAGCCCACAAGCCACAACTACTGAGGCCCGCGTGCCTAGAGTCTATGCTCCACAACAAGAGAAGCCACCGCAATGAGAAGCCCACGCACTGCAAAAAACAGTAGCCCCCACTTGCAGCTACTAGAGAAAGTCTGTGTGCAGCAGCAAAGACCCAACACAGCCAAAAATAAAATAAAAAATACATTTTTTAAGAAGCAATATTTTAAAATGGTGGGTGATTCAACCTACCATTACTTTTAATGATATTGTGCTTCCTTAGGGGAAAAAAAAAAAAAAATACTAGTTGAATGGCATGCATGAGAAGAGAAGATGACAAAGAAAAAAAACAAGTAAAACAAAACAAAACCATGACTAACTGATAATTAGTGAAAGTGGTACAATTATGTAAAAAGATACTTTATTTGGAAGACAGTTTTGGTGTTTTTTAGGGATACTTTGACTATACTCAAGACTTGTCTTAAGTTCTCCCTCATAAGGTGTGAATCAGTGTGTGTGTGTGTGTGTGTGTGTGTGTGTGTGTGTGTGTAAATACAGTGAGATAATATACCTCACATGAAATATGTTTATATTTTAAATCGTACATTACATATACATTATATATCACATTATATATAGACATTATACTTTATATAATATGTACATTATATATATAACATGTATAACTATCCAAAATTATAAAATTAGATAAATAACAATGAGACAGAAACTAACCATTATTTAAATTCAGAGACAGGAAAAGATAATTTATTGAGTGTTGAATAAAGTTTTCATGGAATTGCAATTGTTTGAGAAGGGCCATAATAAGGGCACTTTAGTTTAAGTAGAGAAGTAAGAAAGATAACTTGAAGTCCTTTGCAGCGTAAATGCCTAGAAATGCTGAATAAAACATAATAATCAATCATTGTTTAAAATGCATAGTTGAGTTAAATAAAATAATATAGAAATAAGAATACCCAAAGAGAAGTTAAGATTTTAATCCTCTGAGTAGGAATGGGATGGAGGAAAGGAAACAGAAGGAACTGGATTTTAAGAAGTAAATACCCTTAGTAGTGTAGTGGGGTGGGGTGTCAGGAAAATATTTACTTGGGAATAAGGTAAAATAAGGTTAAAAAAAATAAAGAAAACTTCATTTAAATAAAAAAAAAACTTTGGCAGCATATACTTCAGTGTCATTCGGGTGTAAAAGCTACTGAAGGATTTTCTAGGGGAATGTAGTTAGTTCATTTCACTCTTCAGTAATGATTAAAGATCATGGACTTAGTAAAGGGATTTGTTAAGTTTAAATTTATTTTCCTATACAAATAGAAATATTTCTTCCTATGGAACAGATAACCTCACAGATTTATTATCTTTTTATATGTAAATCAGTTTTATATCTAATCCAGCAATTGTATCTTAACATTCTTTAGTTAAACTGCTTCTAAATACCTCAACTTCTCAAAAGTACTTTGGACTATTTAAGAACATCTTACTGGCTCCTCCATTAATTAGTAAGTTAGATAACCTCTTTAAAGTGTATGCATTTTATATTTGTTTGGGAGCTATGATTTCAACTTTCTAAAAATCACACTTCAATGGAAAATTGGAGATTAGGTATCTTTAATCTCCTGGTGATTCCATATACTGAGAACACAGAAGTCAGTGTCTAGATGAAGATTTTTGCTCAACATCGAAGGGCACGAGACATTTTCTACTGTTTTCAAATCTTAAGAGAAGAAAATATAGCTGAGAATTTGTCACCAGCACCCTGTGCCATATTCAGAATTGAAATAAGAATTTGTAACACTCATGTATCATGTAGGCCAGGAACCTTAAACAAGAGAAAACAAAATCAAAATTAGGCCCAAGCCAGTATTTCCCATGAGCTTCCTAGCATAAAAAATATGAAGCTCTTCTAGAGAAATGATCCAATATCACAAAATATGAGGAATTCCTAATGGGGGAAGAAAAAAAAACCCTTATGAAGATTTGTGATAATAGATGAATAACCTGAAAGAAATTATGAAATAACTGTACTACATAATAACCATATATATAATAGGTAAATATATTTTAAAAAGGAATAATAAGTTTTGGCAAAAAGACAGCTAAAAATAAAAATAAAGTCATTGAATGAAAAAAACTGATACAGATGAATAAAGGATTATAATAGTAAAGATAGATGACAGAGAAATAAAGAAATAAAATTGTAAAAGATAGATTGAGATTATCCAACAAACACTTTTAGAACTTTCAGATGCAATTAAGAAGGTAAAGAGGCAACATCCAAAGGCAATAACAGTATGTTTTCAACAAATCATTAAATAAAAGCATCCTCAGATTCAGGAATTTAAAAAGTTTTTAACAGTGAATAAAAATAATCCAAACTAGAAATAGCATTTATTTGGTGAATCTTAAAGAAAAAGATAGTTCATCCCAACAAGAACAATACAGCAACACAATGGAATAAGTTTCCAAGTGCAAAAGAATATAACTGAAGCTAAAATACTATACACAGCAGTGAAAGTGAAAATTTTTATGAAAGACATTTAGGTCAACAAAAGTTTTAAGAAATTACAACTCTTAGACTTGCTGAAGAACTATTATTAAAAAAATAGTATAGGAAGAAGGAAATGGAGATAAAAAGGAAAGTGTGGGAAGCAAGTAGTAACAGTAAATACAAGAACTGTTATATGTCAGGGCAAATCTAAATGATCACTGACTATTAGAAAACTCTAATACTATGATTACTAACAATAATAGAAACAACTCATTGTAAGGATAAAGCATAGATGGTTAAAATACTGGAAAAGTATGGTGACTATAGTTAATAATAATTATTACATACTTGTAATTTACTAAGACAGTAGATCTCAAGTGTTCTTACCACACACACAAAAAGGTAAATACATGAGGTGGTAGGTATGTTCATTAGCTTGATTGTCATCATTTTGTAATGTATACATACATTAAAACATTACTTTGTACACAGAGAAGAGGAGAAGGCCATGTGAGCACAGAGGTAGAGACTGGAGTTACCCAGTCACAAACTGAAGAGTAACTGGAACCACCTGAAGCTAGTAGAAGCAAAGATTCACCTCGAGAAACTTTAGAAGGATCATGACCCACCTACACCTTGGTTTTGGACTTCAGATCTCAGGACTGTGAGAGAATATCTCTCTGTTGCTTTAATCCAAAAGAGTTTGTGGTAATTTGTTGACAGCCCTAGCAAACATATACTGGAACTGAGTAGATATTGAATAAACACTGATTATAAATCTATAGTAATTGTGGCAGTGTGGCATTGACTGAGACATGAAGAATTTGACTATTGGAGCATGAGAGTGAAATCACAAATAGATGTAAATCTTTTGATATCGTACATATTAATTTCATATCAACCAGGAAAATGAGCAACTATTCAAAAAAATAGCAGTGGTACAGTTGATTAACATATGGAAAATTATAAATTGTATCCCAACATCACACTAATTTCAAGTGTGAAAAACACTGTGCCACTTTTAAAGAAAATGTAAAATTTTTTTTTTTTAAGCAAATGGAGTATTTCAAGTGATCACGTTTACCATCTTACATTACCATTTACTGCTTGAGAAAGTCTCCCCTGGTTGATGAGGCTATGGGAGAAAACAGAAACTCTAATGTTTGTATGGTGGGAAGATAAATTCACACAACTATTCTGGAAACTACTTGGCAATACATAGAATGATTGAAGATGCACATACTCAAAGTTAAGAAATCTCCTCCTCTATGTCTATCCTACAGAAATTCTAGCATATATGAACAAGGTGTTCACGAATATTAACTCCAGGACTATTTGCAAACATTTAAAATAAATTTTAAATGTCATATTTTAATATGTAAAAGCTTTCTATCATTTATTTAATGATATCTCATATACAAATTTAACAAAAATGGGTATCCAAGTATCATTAGGAATGGCTCTCAAAAATATAATAGTTAGATCAGAAAGTTTGCTTCAAGTTATACATAGAAAATGGTAATATTTATTTTAATTTTGAAGATATAAACACCACTATATGCTGTATATAAATATTCTAGACATACATTTATAGGTAAAAGTACAGAAATATACATGGGAATAGTACACATCAACTAATAAGAACCTGCTGTATAAAAAAATAAATAAAATTAAAAAATTTTTTTTAAAATTAAGCCAGTAGCTTGTTTATTTATGGTTTTTTTTGTAGCTGTATCCAAAGCTTTTTTCCATGTTTGAAATATTTCATAATTAGAAGTTGAATATTTTAATAAATATATTGATTTATGAAAGAGGATAGATGATTGGGGTATTTTGTTACATGTTAACACATGACTAAAGTAATCATCTATTCTGTTAAAATTCAGTGGAAAGTCATTGAAGGTCTGTGAACAGAATTGTAATCTGTCATAACACTGAGAGAATTGTGTTAGATTAAGTGGAACAGGAATGTTTGGGGGTAAAGAGATCAAAATAATTGCTATTTTGATATCTGAAGTGAGATACAATGGTACTGGAAAACTTCATGGAAAACAATGTATAAAAAAGACACAAGTGATTTACCAATTGACTCAGTGTATCTGACAGAGGGCAATGATGGTGGTTACACTAGCGGAAACAGGAAAGACAGAGTAGTAGAAATTTTTGAAAACAAATCTGGTAAGCTCTGCTTTTGAAATTTTGAAAGGAAATTTTCATTTTCAAATAAATTCCACGCGACTACTTTGTACAAATAAATACAAATGTAAAGAAATACAGAAAGAAAAAATAAAGGTAAATATAGTTATTATCGAATTGTCAACATAAAAATGAGAGCTGAAGTATGTAAATGTTTGTGGCTGATAAAAACAATACAAAACAACAACAACAAAAAACCTTTTAGACTGTAAGAAATGCCTCTTTCCTAACAGTATTCTCTCTTTATAAACTCCATGACTGGTTCTGGAAATTAGAGGTAACAAATGCTGTGACTCTAGCCTACTCTAATTTTACAGGAGTCATATCCTTATGCTTTTTCTTTACATCATTCATGACTGTGTTCTAGTGACATGACTGTGGTTTATGACAGTGGTTCTGTTGAATACCCTGACACTCAATTTCTTTTTATATGGCACGAAATTAGGGGGATTTTTAAAACAGTTCACACAATGGCAGACATGGTGCACCACTGAAATTAGGATTAGTCTATCCTAGTTTCCATTCTTTCTTAGAAGCTCTAATATTTTCAATTAAAATATGAAAAAAAATTCTCACACATAGAAGAAAATGAATTATTAATAGAAAAAACTGTTAAATACTGCAAATATAAAATAATTATTTGATTTAGTGATACAATGCACTATATTAAATGAAGTTCTATAATTAGGTAAATGATTCAATTTTGCAGAATTTTCATTTAAAAATAAAGATGTACTTAGAAATGTTTATTTTTTTATCTTCTAAAAGAATTGGAAGAGAAAAATCCGATGGTAATATAACAAATAATTATACAAAGCAACTACTTCATATTTTCAGGAATTGTGGTAATGATTACCACATATAAAATATTAACTATTTCTACTGCTGCCTCAAAATCTATGACTAGTATCTTATTTTAATTTGAGGAAAGTTCATGAGCTGGAAGACCCCAGCTGAATAAAGGCTTACAGATCAGGATTTTTTAAAACGTTAACATAACATTTTATAATTAAAAGAATTCAGAGAGAAAATTCCAATTTCTGGCTTATCTGGGAAAAATAAAAACCGGCAATATGTGCCCTCATTCTCATATGGGAAGAAAAAATATTAATAATGGGTATTCCTTTTAGGTGGGACACATGCTCTCCAATTCGAATACCACAGTTTCTACACTAAAGTAATATATGCATATTCATTATACCTGGTCCAGACTCTATTTACCTTTCCACTCTGGCTCATCTAGGATATATGGAGTTTAATAAATTATCCTAATTTATAATTTTGTGAATTAAATATATCTCCCCCGAAAATGGCAATACTTCAAAATTATCTTTAGTTTACAAATTAATGTAAAATAGCTGATTAGAATTGCCCCTGAAAGACAAGGTTTAATTGGAAAAAAAATGAGGAAGACTGTGAGTATCAGAGTAGTGAAGGTAGTGAAAAGTCAATACTTTGGGGGAAAATGGATGCAGTAAAAATATGTATGTATATTGCTTTTCCCCTCATTTGATTTAGTATTATGGCTATAAAATACAGTCTCAAAATTCTTCAACTCTCATCCACTGAGAGATGGGGTTGAACGTCTCTGACCTTGAGTCTGGGAGGACCTATGACTTCTTGGACCAATACAATACAACAGAAACAATACTATGTAACTTTTGACATTTTCAAATGTCCCTGTCTTCAAATGCCCTCCGTTAGAGTACATCTCCTTGACCACCTTTTCACAGTTACCTGTGCTTCCTCTACTCCTACGCTTAACAGTCCTTTCTGCCATACTTATCATTTTTATAAAACGGGACAAAATCTGAAATTATCTATTTATTTACTTGTTTTCTGTTGTCTCCATTTATTTTCATGTAAGTTCCAAGAGTTCCAGGTCATATCTTCAGTTTACCTCATTATTCTAGTAGCTTCAATATCACATTACTCCTACCAGTCACTTAAAAGTATTTGTTACTGAATAAATGGAACTCTGTGCTTAAGCTAATATAATATTCAGACTAAATCTGTGACAAAAGTATTAATATTGGTTTCAGTTAGGACAGGATTTGGCTCTAAGTAACACAGACCACAAATAAAAGTAGGCAACATGTAAGAGGTTTATCTTCTCTTACAAAAAAGCAGGTGAAGGCAGTCCACAACTGGGAGAAAAGTAGCAGCACAGTGACACTGAAGATTTGAATTACAGCCATGCAGTGATATTATTAGCATGTCCTTAAAGTCAGGTGTCACATAAAGTTGCATAATGTCTATAGCATCTTGAGGCCTAATGGCAACATTCTAGGCAGTTAAAAGAGGTTGAAGCAGCAAAGGACAAAAGGTCAAAGACATATGAATCGAGCATGTACTGTTTTAAAGACTTTCCTGAAAACCTCACCTCTGAGATCCACTTATATGTCATCCGGATTAACAGCCACACCAGTAAGTATTGATATTTTAGCTTACCAGATGAAAAAATATAGGCAAGAGAAAAAGTTTATGAATAGCTTTTGCATAGCCTATCACATAGCCTATCAACAGTGTCTGCCAAGATATTTCTTTTTTAAAATATGTATCAGAAAATTGTCACACAAAATGGCTGGCTAATTAACTTATTTCTTACATTTTAAGTAAAAAAAAAAAAAAACAACGTGTGTCTTGTGTATAAAACCAACCCATTTCTGCTGACTAGACTTTGTAAAAACTTTTTTTTTTTCTAGTAGGTATGTCCCCTCTGAAGGCAGCCGTCACACCTAGGAAATATTAATAACAATAATAGTCATGATCTATTGAGTTTTTCCTATATAGCAATTTAACCTACCCTTCTAGAATCAATATTAATATCTCTACTTTTCAAATAAGTAAACTACAAATGAGAGAGCCTCAAAAGCTTGCTCTAATTTTACACAGCTAATCAGCAACATAGTTGAAATTTCATTCCATATTTATGAAATTCCAAAGACCCCATTTTTATCCTCTATGCTAAATGTGAACCTTGGCCAAAGGGAAGAGATGCACTGCTATGGCTGATTGCAATCAGAGAAACTACCTGAGAAAACAGGCAAGCTACTGAAATATTTTCTAAAGTGAACAGCGCTGATTCTATGAGGAACAAATATGCCAAGCAAGCACAAATATTATCAAGCAATACCTCTAAGAAATATCCACATAAATGTATGCCCATTTCATGAAAAATATCTGCATGGTATTTACCACAAGAAACCATATAGACAAGCCTTATATATTCTGAAAGTGCAATCCTGATGGGGGTAAGATTTCCCCTGTTGAATATGCTTTTCTATACTAGCTTAAACATAGTTAAAAACATTTCTTTGTCTTGTAACTGTTAATATGCTACTGTTCTTTCTGGATCTCCAAGAGGAAGCTAAAGTATATAGTTTTCCCAAATTTATTTACATGTGAAAATTAATTTCCCCTTTCATTCTATCTCAAGAAACTAGGGTCCCCCAAGAAACACCATATGGGAGAACTGTCCTTTGAAATCATTAACATCCTACCCTTGACTCGTCAACAGCTACTCCTGGGTAATGATATTTACAGATCATTAAAACACTGGCGCTTGGAAACATACATAGGCAGAATCCTTCCTAGTAGCAAAAAGTAAACACTTGGAGAGACTGAACTGGGGACCATGATCACAACTTTAAGCTGCTTCTCTGCATTTGCCAGACGGCAACTTACCATAGAAAATAAAGTACTCAACTATCAACTGGATTTCCATAACCATGAATTTCCTTCCATATATTTGTGGATTCTGATAAATAAGACACTGATTCTAGGGATATAAAGCATTAGTTCTGGGGCTTCTATAGTCATATTAATGACTTACTGTCACCCATAGATTTCAAAAGTCCAAAGTAAACTGTACTTACTAGTTAAGAGTCACGTGGGGAGATGTTTAAAACCTGAGGGATTTCCTTCTTTCCTTCTTTTTCTTTCTTTCTTTCTTGCTTGCTTTCTTTCACTTTCTCTCTCTCTCTCTCTCTCCCTCTCCCTCTCCCTCTCCCTCTCCCTCTCCCTCTCCCTCTTCCTCTCCCTCTCCCCCTCTCCCCCTCCCCCTCTCTTTCTTTCTTTCTTTCTGGCTGCACAGCTTGTGGGATCTTAGTTCCCCAGACAGGAACCAAACCTGGGCCCCTGACAGTGGAAGCGTGGAGTCCTAACTACTGCCCACTGGGAGTTTGGGATCGACATGTACACACGGCTATATTTAAAACAGATAACCCACAAGGACCTACTGTATTGCATAGGGAGCTCTGCTCACTATTCTGTAACAACCCAAATGGGAAAAGAATTTGAAAAAGAATAGTGGCATGTACATGTATAACTGAATCACTTTGCTGTGCACCTGAAACTAACACAACACTGTTAATCAACTATAGTCCAAAATAAAATAAAAACTTTTTAAAAAGAGGAAAAAAAAAAGTACATACAACTAACAGATATTTTAAAAGCATCAATTAAAAAAACAAACAAACCTGAGGGAGACTGAAGAGTCAACTATATGAGAGAACCTTTTGTTATTTGGTTGAAATTTTCAAATCAGCCTCACTCACGTCCTGAATTCTATTTAAAGTCCAGTATTTTTATCTCTTACTAACTGTATTAAATCATGTATTCCATAATATTATGCAGAATGACCCTTAAATGAGTAAGCTAAATAATAACTGGATGAGCTTTTCATAATCATCATTTTTAATAATGGAAAATGTTTTCACTTTTTTCTATGAGTTTTTCAAGATTTATTTAATTAGCTGATTTTTCTTTATAATTTAATGAAACAGAGATTTCTAAAAATTTCTCCTGAAGGATAAAAATCAGAGAAGTTTCTAGACATATGATGAATTGCTCTTATAATATATAAACAGAGGAAATCTCATTATTTAGAACAGACCATTTTTCTAATCTGAATGATCATAGAGGGATAAATTATTTTTTTTTGCTTTTAATTATTTCAAAATAAGACATCCCCCAAATTAAATCTCTCAGTAGGTGGCATACATAATATCTGAAAAAAATTAAAAGCTAAATTAATTAAAATATTTATTATTTTAATTTCTGTTAATTTTAATATGAGTCCTAAAGATTAATCAAAATAAACTCTTCCCCAAAGGAGATTATGGAGGAGTTTAGATAATACAGAAATAGCAATTATACAAAGTAGAAAGCAATGCCATAAGAGAAGTGCAGATAAAATACTATAAAAATCAAATGAAGAGAGAGTGTTTCAAGTTGTGGGAACAAGGGAAGTTTCTTTGAAAGAGTTGACATTTAACTAGTTTTTGGAGAGACTCAACATAATAGAAAACCAGGCAAAATATATAAACAGTTTTTCTGGAAACTATTTCAGAAATACAAATGGTGATAAACATATGAAATAATCCAAATATTAATAATGCAAATAATCAGGTAAATGAATTTTTAAAGTACCACTTTTTTCCTCCATCAGACTGACAAAAATAAAAATATTAACAAGGTATATGAGAATGTAGGGAAATGGGCAGGTTCAAACTATGCTGGTATAAGTGCACAACTGAGAGTTGCTTTAGAGCACAATTCTGACATATTCCAGAGTCCATAAGTAATTAATATAAAGCTGTGCTTTTCCACTTTTGGAAATACATTGTTGATAATCGTGCAAGAATAGCAGCTGCAGTATTGTGTTGTAATTAGAAAAACTCTAAATATTCATCAGTATAAGAATGGCTAAACAAAAACAGTTTATTCATTATGCTGACTATAATGCTGCATTATAGCGTAATGGTTAATGACATGACCTCTGGAAGCAGAACTATCTGGATTTGAATCATTTGTTCCCTGTATTGACCTTGAGATCAATACAGGGACCTTAGTTTTGGGGTTTTTTTTTCCCTCTTCTGTAAAAGGGAGATAACAGCATTACATATTTCATTAGTTTGTCATGATGATTAAATGAGATAGTATGCCACACTTAATACCCAGTGCACAGACAGCACCCAAATAAGTTGTCTAATATTATTTGTTTTATTATTTTTAATTTTAATATTATTCATAAAACTTCTCAGGTATATCAGCAAATAGGGAAAAAAAAAGGACATTTCAAACTGACCCATTTTGAAGCACTTGAGTTAAGTAAAGCATACTCACAAAAGTCAACTGTGTCTATTTTCAACAGATAAATGTACATGCATTTATAAATGCATTGACTATATTTGAGGAAAACACACACCAAAATAGAAACAAAGGTTTTCTCTGAAGAATGGACTAGGTTTGGATAATATCCAAATGAGGCTTTCAGTGTTTCTGAAATGTTTCAATTTTCTATAAGGAGCATGCATTACGTATGCAATTAAAAGAATTTACATATGAAATATTAAGTGGCTGATTGAAACCTGCTAAAATGGATGGAGACGGGCTGCACATGAGGAGTAATGTACTCAGGTAATAAATCATGGTCTCCTGCAGATGTCTAGGGTAGTAACATTTTGGGTGGCATAGTTCCTTTGGTTGAGATGATAATTATTGTTAATTATTACGAGGTTATTTCTCAACACAGGAAAGCTATTAGTGTTTCAAAGTTTTCATTGTACGTTATCTGCAAAACTCTGCCACCTCTCTCCATTCCAGCTCTGTACCCTGGTTACAAGAAAGCATTCTTCCTCTCTTTATTTACTCTTCAATCATCTAACACCAGTAATACCAGTCCATAGAAACAATAGTCAAATATAACAAAAAGTGCATTAAAGAGTCCAACATCACCGTGTAATAGACATAAAAACACCTTATTAACATTTTTATAACACTCTCAACTGAAATAAACAGACCACTCTCAATGTTAACATCTGGTTCCCAACAATTCTTATTTGGGTGATAACTTTTTTAAAAAACAAATGCTGGGCATTTTTCATATTCTTCTCATCAAGGAACAGCTGTTCCTTTAGAACAAAGTGTGTGCATGTTGGAAGTGTTACTGATGCTCACTTCTGTTTTGTTCTGTGTGAAAAAGCTTTACATTGGGTGCTATTCAGAAAGACAAATGACTTCAGACGTTTTGAATGGGTACCATGGCACTAGTTTGAAGGAGGTTTCTTGAGATTTTAGAATATTTTCAGCCACAATTTTTATACTCAAATTTTACATTCAAATTATAGATGGAAGCCTACACTCTTCTTCAGGACAAAAGCATTTCTGTTTTCATGCGCTCTTGAGCATCTTTAGGTCATCCGTTACATCTGTCATTTATCCCCATAAAGTGTTTGGCCATGAACAATAACTTACTACATCAAAACACAGCAATTATTCATGAAAGAAATAGATATGGTTCTTCTGTTCTTGAGTGCATTTCCACCAGATACCCTTAGGATAATTCCCATTTCAATGTAAGCTATAAAAATTGTTGCTGAATTCAAAACACCTTGTCATGCCGGAACATGTGGAGACAAATACCCACAGATGTTTGCCTGAAGGTTCAGGCATATTTAAAGGCAGCTTAATTATAAGACACTATGAAGTTCTCCCAATTAATCTGGAGCTAAATATTCTACATCTGCTAAGTATTTTTTAAAAGTTAAAGAAATCTTGGGGCTTCCCTGGTGGCGCAGTGGTTGAGAGTCCGCCGGCCGATGCAGGGGTCACGGGTTCGTGCCCTGGTCCGGGAAGATCCCACATGCCGCGGAGCGGCTGGGCCAGTGAGCCATGGCTGCTGAGCCAAGAGATGCCATCCTTTCTCTTATTACTCTCAAACCTATACCTTCTGTACAGAAGTCTCTTACATGCTTCTTTTACAGAAGCAATGTTTTTAAAGTTAAATATTTTATTTCTACTTATTTTTCCTATACATTGAAAACTGCATCATTCTATATTGACTAGAAATCATATATTCCTTATTTAATATGATATGTAATGAAGCTAAAAACCCAACTGAGTCCACCCAATAAATTTCTCTTCAATCCCTTTCCTCACCTATATTACTACTGTCAGTGCTACAGTTAAGCCGTCCATGAATTCACACTTGGACTAATGTATTAAACACTGGCTTCCTTTTTAAACTCAACGCCTTCCGTCTTTTCTTCACCGTAGCGCAGTTCTGATTATTCTAAGGAGATAATCTGATTGCTGAGCCCAGGTTCAACATCATTTACTCTCTGCCCACTTCATAAATACAAAATGAACTCACAGTTGTTATTTCTTCTCCAAGACGCATTAAATGATCACCTCTACAAAAGATTATTTGCTGTCTCTTAAATATGCTTCATCATTTCGTACATTCAGTTCTTCAAATAGTTGGTTCTATCTTTAGTCATCAAATAATTTTTTATCTACCAACCATGACTCACTTGGGAAAACTAAGTTGTTCCATGAATGTCTCCACTAATTCCAGAATCGCTTTCACGCGCCTGAATGCAGGTGGAGAAAAACGCACAGCTGTATCATGCTGATTGTTAACCTCTTTAAAACTACGACCTTGAAAATCAAGTGTGCCCTTAATGCCGCCAAAGAAGGCCACTATTCTTCCATAAGCCATCACTTTCTTTCTCTCATACAAGATTAGTTTACAGATTCTTTTCTCATTTCAAACCTCTCACGTCTTCTTCCACAATCTCACTGCCAGCTGATGATCTTGTTTCTTGTGTCACTGAAAAACATTAAAGCCATCGGGAGGAAAAGCGCCCAGGCTCACGCTGCTGCATATACTTAATATCAGTCAGTATCTTCGCTTCCCTACTACTCATCCTGCATATCACCACAGAGCAGTGTTTCTCACCTTGTTTCTATTGACATATTGAGCCAGACAATGCTTCGTTGGGCAGGGCCAGAGAGAGAGTGGGAGCTGTCCTGTGCATTCTAGGATGTGATTCAGCATCCCTGACCTCTATTTCATGCCTGGTAGCTCCTTCTTACCCATTCACCAATTGTGACAACCAAAAATGCCTCCAAACATTGCCAATTTTCGCAAAATTGCCCCCCGTGGAGAACCATTGCCAGAAAGGAAATATTCATACCAACCACTGAGGTTAACCACTGAGGTCAGCCTCTTTGTTTATTCATGAACTCTCTCTGGCTGCACACAGACTCCTTTCAAGGACTGCTTCTCTCTCTCCTAATCAATGTTTTCCTCCTTACTGGGTCATTTCACAGTCATACACATATGCTATTATTTCTCCCAGCTTAGAAAACAAAAGCAAATAATCAACTAAAAACCTTTGCATATCAGGTTTTCCTTGCCAGACACCCACAGGGAACTTAATTCCTTTTCCACCAATACTCAAAAGAATCATTTATACTCACTGTCTCCATGGCTGCTCACTTCATTCTCCTTTAAATCTCCTCCATACAAGTTTTTGCCCCCAGCACAATAATTAAACTTCTCTTCTGCTCTTAATGGCTTTTTTCCTCTTTTTTCCTCTCCTTACCTGATCTATTAGCAGCATTTGAAGTAGTTTATCACTACCTTCTCCTTCATTTAGCTTCTCTACTTTCCTATTATTTCTCTAGTCTTTTGTTTGTTTTAATTCTCTCTCAGTCTCTTTCACTGGTTCCTCCTCCTTTCCTAGGCTTCTTAATGTGGGTATGCCCTAGGTCTCAGCAACTGATTTTTTCCTCCTCATCTTTCTTTGCACTTACTTCCTTGGTGGTCTCATGCCATCTCATGGCTTTATGTGCAATCTAAATGCTAATGAATCCCGAATTTATATTTCCATGCCATAGCTCTATCCAGAATTTTACACAGAACAAATTCAATTACATTTTTTTTACACTTCTACTTAACTGTTGTGACTATAATGGGTCTATTTTTCCTGAAATCCATTCCTCACTCTCCCCTATGCGGTTCACACAGAGGACCTGACCTCTGTAGGCTGGGTATCTCAGCATTTCCTGTAAGCTGGCTTCCAGGTGGCATCAAACCATGGGAGACACGTGTAGAAAGATGAAAAGGAGAAGAAAGGAAGGATATAATTATTCTCTCAATCCCTCTCTGTCTTGGTGTCACCTCTCATAACAGCTGCATTTCTTCCATGGCTCCAGCTCCTTTTACACGGGCCCACTGTGCTTCCAGTTTCCATCAGCAACCCTCCTCCTCAGCCCCAGTAATGCAGGCTCTTTTCTCCCTCCATCCAAGTGGTAGCAGCTTCCTATCGCTGCTAATTCTGAGTTGCCTCACAATCTCCTGATTGGCTTTTTTAAAGCTATTTTGAACCAGCTGCCTGCACTAATTCCCTTTGTTCTAAATTCTCAATGACTTCTATTTTCTTGGTTGGGCTTTCACTACTGCAGATATCTAGTAGACACGTCAGAATCAACATTCCTCAAAATAAATGGGTGATCTTCATTTCCCTGGCCCTGCCATATCTGTTCATGTTTCTCCATCAAAGGTAACAACTTGGTTTAACTCAAGATGGGCTATTATAACAAATAACTTCTAATTTTTATGTTTGCCGTGGAAAGTTTTAAGAGGAACACCTGAAAATGGTTTGCGTGACTTCCATCCACATCTTATGGCCCAGAACTTGCTCACTGACCCTGAACATAACTGCATATGTCACTGTCATTCCATGTTACTATTACCCAAGCCAGATACCTAAGACACAGTCTTGGACCTTACACTCTCCGTAACACAGCTTCTTCTTAGTCACCGATTTTGATTCAGCCCACCTGAGTAAACCGCTTTGCCTTGCATCCAATTCTCACTTAGATCACTGCTACAGACTTTTATTTTACTTCCTTACCTGCAGGGTCAAACTTCTCTGATCCATTCTTTAAATATTGGTTAAATTGTTTCTTGAAAACTGCAATCTCATCATATCAATCCCCTGCTTAAAAGTACCAATAGCTTCTATTACCCCAACCAGAAGCTCAGATTCCTTTAACTGTAACACTTTATATGAACTAGCCGCCTATCTAGTCTATGTCCTTATTCTCATCTTTCATTTATTACTGTAGCCCCCCTGCCTCATGCAACATAAATTTACTTAGCTCAGCTTGTATTTACTTCCCTACTGGTAAAGTATACGTGTGTTTATGGTCTCTCAGTTTCTCATATTTTAATTTTAACTTTAATTGTCACACTTTATTTTATTTGCTTACATTACTTTTCATCTATATTCACTTCAAACACTGTGCTCTTTGAAGGCACACTTTGTTCAATGCTATATAAATAAAGCTCAGGAAAAGAAGAATATGTAAAAATAGCTTAAGTAAATAACTTTGCTTTCAATTAATTATGTATCTATCAAATCAAGGTGTTTATGTTTCTCTTTTTCTGTGAAATCTAAACTACATTTCCCATTTTCATTATATGATTATTACATAGTGTATTTTCCACCTCTAATATAGTGTTATTATTATACTATTAATATTATACTAGATATTATACTCATTTCCACAATCAATCATAGGGTCTATTTTATCCTTTCTATTGCATTTGATTATAGAGGAGATTGAAAAGAGTTAGGAACCATGTACTTGAAACCAATAATAACATTGTGAAGCATATCACAATCTGTAAATATCATGAGGTAACTCAGAGAAAGAGAAATGGGTATTGCTGTCACTTTTTTATTTAGTAGATTAGTTGAGAAGGTAAAATTATTCACTGAGCATGAACCTTGGTTCAAATATATTTTTTCCAAATCATGTTCTCAAATATATAATAAAAAATATATAGTAAGTATGGCTCATTAAAAACAAACATTATTTGAACTGTGCTGCATTAAATGAAATTAACATTCTCTTTTAAAAATGCATTACTAACTATCTGTATTTTCTGAAAATGCACCCTTAATTATGCAGGTATGAAATGGCATGCTGGGATATGATTTGAAAATAATTTAGCAAAAAACAGAAAGGGAATACATTAAGCAGGTATGGCAAAACCGAATTTGAGAGATGGTCATATGGACTTAAATAAACTATTTAGTATGTGTATGAAAATACAATACTAAAACTGAAACAGTAAGGGAAATATATACAACTTTTACTTTTTTAGGAGTTAGTACAGTGTCGATATACATTGCCTATAGTACTATACTTGATCAGAACCAAAGACTGTGTGACATTTGATGAAATAAGATTAAGTCTAGAATCTCATGGGGAGTTACTTCAAGACAACAAAGACCCATGTTACATAGATGTTATATTTAATGAGCAATTACACTGAGTGATGTGTTTATTTATGTCTTTAATTATACAATATCTTTTCTTTGTTACCCTTAATGTAGATATTAAGCTTATGCAAGTACACGTGCACCATATTGCAGGATCTATAAATTCAATTGTGTCTGTATATATATGAACCACATGATTTAAAAAAATAAAGGATCCGGACTTCCCTGGTGGCCCAGTGGTTAAGAATCCTCCTGCCAATGCAGGGGTCACAGGTTCAAGCCCTGGTCCAGGAAGATCCTACATGCCGCAGAGCAACTAAGCCCATGTGCCACAACTACTGAGCCTGCACTCTAGAGACCACGAGCTACAACTACTGAAGCCTGCGCAGCTAGAGCCCGTGCTCCACAACAAGAGAAGCCACCGCAATGAGAAGCCCGCGCACCACAACGAAGAGTAGCCCCCTCTCGCCGTAACTAGAGAAAGCCCGTGCACAGCAACGAAGACCCAACACAGCCATAAATAAATAAATTAATTAATTTTAAAAAATAAAAATAAAGGATCAATGCATATTGCTGACTTGCACATTGATTACTCACCTGGAATTTTACTATGGTTTTACATCTCCATTATAACCAATTGTTATTATACAAATAAAAGCTAAAAAATATATTATTAAAGTGAAATTTTAATGTGCTTGGTAATGAATAATAATAATCCAGATAGTTCTAAACTTACAAAAGTTAAATATACCTAGTGAACAAAAGATATTCAACTTAAATAAAATTATCTGTGCTTACCTAATTTTATTTCTTATAGATTTAGGACTTCTAATTTTATTATTTATTTATTTATTTTCCTATGTGATATGATAAATTGGCTTCAGGAGACCTTTGTTTACAATTAATTTATTGCATTACATCCTTTTGGGCCTAAACAAGTATGGATTTTGTGATTTCCTGGACTAAAAGTTATCTATTTACATAGTGAAAGGTCAGGCCATAAAAAACTTTGCCTGTACTAAATTATATTTTTGTTTTATGTTGCAATGTGTTGCAAATTATCTCATTTAATTATATTTTATTTCTATTATTTAATATTTGATTAAAATACATAACTTATGAGACATATAAATAGAATGAATGCATGTGAGCACACAGTCTAATTTAGAAACCGGAACAGTATCAATAATTTTGCAGCTATTTTTCATTCATTATCGGCCATAGAGAGGCAGTTACACTTTTGCATTTTATGCTTAGAATTCCCTTGGTTTCTTAATAGATAACATGCTATTAGAAGTCTATTTTTGGATCCAGACAGCCTGTATCTTGATCTTGTTTCCTTATTTTCCCAGTCTCATTTGAGTCTATTCCTAATCTTTATCCCTGGTTCCTTTCTGGAAATTTAAGTAATTTTGGAAAGAGTAGGAAAAAGTGAAATGATGAAATATAGTGTTTTCAGTTTACAAATTTCTCCCACAAATCATTTCAGCAAAATGAGAAGTCTTTTGCTATAAAGGATATTTAACTGATAAATTCTAAGTGGAACCAACATTGTATATCATGTTATGCAAAGAAAGATTGTAGGTGATCTACCTCATTCTATCAATAATCTCAGGAAGAGATGATCAATCTTAGATCAATGGGTATGTATAAAACACCATGAGCCATGGGAAGAAAAGAACTTGTACATGGCTGCTTATTCAATAGGCTATATTTAAAGAACAGCACTTGACCTGGTAATGGGCACTGATTATCCACAAATGGAGTCTCAAACATGAAAATGAAAGACTGGTAAGATCTTACTGGTGTTTTCAGTTAATAAAAATATAACTGACCAAAATCCATCAGAAAAATAAAAGCACAAGTGAAGAAGGCCCTGTGTTTTTCTTATCCTTAAGCCATTTCAGAGACCATACCTGCAAAACTAGGAGGAAACTTCTAAGTGTGAAAAGCCCCATGGGAATATTTTTAGCAAACACTGTTAGTAATTATCTTGAAAGAAGCCAGAGAATGCAGATCAGCCTTGTGGGTGAAGTTTGACAGAGACAGAATTTGCTACAGTTGTTATCTTTTTCAAAAGTATCCAGTCAACAAAACAATTCCCATGAGACTTATTGATCGTATCATTTATCTAATTGTTGCTATTCATCCTAAAACAGGTCACCTTTCCCTCCCGTCCCATCCATGCAATGGTCACTCCTATCCACTTCAATACTTGCTGCCAGGTAGTTCTTTTCTCTCAAAAGCAGCCAGAGTGGTTTTTTCATGCTAACTTAATCATGCCATTTTAGATTAACTGGAGGATAAATCCAGATGGTTCAACATTCATTGAACGTGAGCTCTGAACACAGAAAGAAAAAAGAATATGTAGGGTTGCAAATGCTAAATAAATAAAAGAAGAAAAATCTCCTAAATACATTTATAAGGAATCAAGTAAAAGTTTTTATTGAGTACTAGTACCCTCATCTTAATACATCCCGGTGATATTTTAAATAAATAAAGATTGCCAATGGGAAGAAAAACAAGTTACCTACATAGGAAAAAAACCTATGTGGATATCAGGTCTCTCATCAGTAACATTAGATACCAGTTGACAATAGAACAGTTTCTTTACAGGTATAGAGGAATTCTCCTTTATTAGAATTCTATAAGGAAGCAAAACAATGGATAATGTATTAACTAACAAATTTTCATAAATATTAAAAACAACCAAAGTTAATTCCCAGACTCCTCTTCTGAAAAAAAAAAATTACTTGAGATGTTCTTTAGCAAAATGAAAATTTGAGAAAAAAAAGTTAATATACATCATCCAAGAAATAGAATTAATCCAGAAGCAAAAAGAAAATAAACTCTATGCTGACCACTGCGCCGCAGACTGAAAGAGTATGTCAGAATTAGATCCAAAGACTTTCTTAGATTTGACTTCGACAAGAAAGTAGATGTCATTTCCCAAATTGTGTCATTAAGGATCCAGGTGATCTTAAAGAGCTAACAGATACATTATACCCTCCATCAAGAACATACAGAAATCAAGAACACTGGGGGAAAGCCATAAATAGATTTATATTGGAAATCATTCTACTTTATTTGGTTTTGGAAAAGTCTTCCAGTCTAGTCTACCAGGTTGTTCCTCATATACTCTCCTGAATTGCTTTTCTAGTGTGACTTACCACCTGCTGCCTTTCAAATGAACGCTACTTCAGTCTGATTAGTATTTATACCATCTGTGAGCCTGAGAACCTCTTTCCGTCCCACTCATTAGCACATTGAACAGAACTTAACCTCAAGCTTGTGATTAATATTTTGTTTCAGTGAACGAATAAATGGACAAAGGTATGCATTTTTACAGTCTCTTTTTTCAGCTGTTCGCTCTGAATGGGAGTTGTAGCTATGAAGAGTAGACATGTGGAGTGGAGTGGCTCAAAGACGCAAGCACTTGTTAAACCCAACCTTTCAGCTTGGCCCTGTAATTCTTTCTCTTTAGCATGACACCTTTCAAGATCATGGGGCACCCTGAAGGCCCAGCACCGGCAGGCACCTTCTCTGGGACACACCGCCAAGCCAAGGGACAGGAGTAGGGTCTGAACAGACTCCGTCTTCCAGGGGCACTTCAGTCTGACCCCGCCCGCCCGCCCACGGGGTGTGGGGGGGGGGGGGGGGGCGGGAGGAGAAGAGGGGCCCGGCAACGGCCAGCTGGGGTCTGCTGCCTCCTCTCCACCCACCTGGCGATCGTCCTGGAGCACACCTCCCGTCGCGCCTGCCCTCCCCCAGCTGGTGGGCCCTGCCCCACCCGCTAGTCCCCTGTCCCCCCCATGGGCATCAGTGGCCTCTCCCCGGCCGCCGTGTCCCCCCCTGCCACCACTGGCCCCCTTTTCTCCGACCTGTCTGCATCCCCTCGCCGCCTCGTCCTCGCCTCGGCCTTTTCCAGCCAGGCTCTGCCTGAGCTCACCCTTCTCAGGGTCACAGCCTTACCTGGGCAGAGCGCTGCTGATGCGGTCGACGAGGAAGTCCGGGCTGCAGAAGCGCCACAAGGTGTTATCAGGTGCCCAGGTCCGCAGGGGCGGGTCCGGTAGGGGCCACGGCTCGGAGGCCACTCGGCCAGGCGCCCGGCAAAGGAGGCCAGGGTCCGCCAACACGAGGCACCTGGGGTCGAGGTGGGCTCAGGCCATCCTCTGCTCGGCCCAGCGAGTTCTCGCCCACGTTGTAGAAGATGAGGGACGAGGCTGTCCAGGGGCTGAAGTCCTGCGAATTGCCAGGGGTGGCTGCGATTTCATGATCACCCCAGCTCTCCGCATACCTGGCCTGGGGCAGCAAGTCACTGCTGTCTGGTTGACCTGCGGCCCAGTCACGCTGCCCCTGACCCCGGGGTTGGCCTCTCAGAAGTCAGGTAGCCTCTCACACGGACTGATTTCCAAGGCTTTAACCGGAGGAAGCCCGGCGAGTGTCAGGCCTTCAGAGGGAGACGAGCAGAAATGCAAGGACACTCGCCAGTAGGTACTTCCTGACCAGTCCGAGGAACTGCACTTGGAACTTATTTCTTCCAGCTGCCCTTTCAGTTTGGATATCATGGTCTTTGCTTCGGAGCCTGGGGGACGGGCACCTGGGGGGCAGGGCAGCTTTGCCCGACCCTGCTCGGGCCTGCGCCCAGCGAGGCTACCTTCGTTCCGCGTCTCCTTCCGTAGGAGCTTCTGGTAGAGCTTCTGCAGAGTCTTCTACAAGTTTCTTTTCTCTACCCTGAGCTGCCGTTCCGGCTCCTGGTGAGGAAAGAGCGAGTGGGGAGCCCAGGGCGCGCGGCCCTCCTCCAGGGCCCCGCGGTCTCGGGGAAAGCGGTGAGCACACGGGACTGGGGGCGGGTCCGGATTGGTCACGAGGGAGGTTCCGGCGCGCAGGCTCACCGCGAGGGGGAAACGAGAGCTCAGCGCACAGGTGAATTAGCAAGCTTCTCAGTCAACGCGAAAGAAGCATATTCGATGGGCCCGCTTAAAAAAAAAAAAATAGAGGCCCTAAAGTGTGAGGCAACCAGAGGGGCGCCACCCTTTATTGACTGTCCTCCCAAGTAGCCCAGCCCCCTTCAGCCGCCCGGGAGGAAAGGCGGGCAGAGCGGGGAGAGGCGCGTTCACTGCTAGGGGCGGATCCTGGCCACGGAGGGTAGGCCCTTCTGGAGAGTTCTCCGGCACCACGACCACCGTTGGAGAAGGACACTCCCAGCGGCGCATACTCCGGCTGCCGCACCAAGCCAGACGCTCCCCGGAGCCCACCTTGCCGGCCCCCTGAAGCCCTGCTGCCCGCACCGGGCTTCCGTCTAGCGCACGAAGACGGCTGGGGCTTCAGCCAGGCCACCTCTCCTGGAGGGAAGCGGGTCAAGATTCCCAGGCTGCAGGTGAGCCGAGGCCCCCTCCGTGTTGCTTCGTGTGTCCAGCTCTCTCCTTCCTGGAGAACTTGGATCTTTAGATAAAGAGGATGGATGCCGCACCCTCCCAGGAGGATGAACAAGCTCAGGCTCGACTGGAGGGTCAGTGCCCCCTTCCCGAAACCCCCCCTCTGTCCGATGGACGCAGTCCTGGTTCTCCCCTCACGTGGGGGGCAGGGTGGAATGAGGGAAGCCCTGGGATCAGGGCCTGCTCCCTTCAAGAGGGGTGAGGACAGCCTCGCTGTCCAGCTGCCCTCACCTGGGAGCCCGTGATTCTTGGGCAGGCAGGGGGCTCCGGGAAGCCTTGTGTGTGTCCCTGTGAGCTGGGACTTGAGTTCCAGTGCGTCTTCCGCTGGGACCGTGAGGTTCCCTGGAAAGAGGATGGGCCGCAGTGAGGGGCTGGGCTGGGGGCGGAGGGCAGACGCCAGAGGAGGGGCAGGCCCCGGCCCAGGGCGGTCTGGGCTGGGCAGAGGCCCAAGGATTCCTGCGGAAACCACTTCTTGTTAACGAGGGTGAGGGTGGGCCTCAGGCCCTGAAATGGCCACACCCATAGGGGCGTTACCTTGACAGCCTAGCATTTGGGTGTTCATTTTGGGGAAGTCTAATTAGATCAAATCCAAACAAGGTTTCCCCCAGTCTCACCATGCTACAGCAAGGGACTTTGTTTTCTTGAGAGCATCTGTTTCTAAACAATTTTGCAGAATTAAAAGTGCAGGTGACATTTTTTATTTAATCATCTGAAAAAGAAAGACTGTGGTGTAAAATTAGGCTTCTTTATTAATTTACTTCTGTCTTACCTATTAACCATCCTAATTCTTTTTGCTGACTTTGGTAGTAACTGGTTTGACCGCCTTCATCTGGTGAAATCATACCTCTTTTATTTCTCCAAATAGTTGTTTAAGAGCTCATTCTCCGTTATTGCCATAAATTCCAATATCTGAAAGCCATGCCTTTTCCTGTACTTATCAAGATGCTGGAAGATTAGTTATCACAGTGAGTTTGTTCCACTGGAATAAATGATCCTGCATGAACCTGAACCCTCTGTCTTTAGCCAAGGCTACTCCTGTCTTTTAGGTATATTTTCTTCGGGGTCACTTTTCCTCTTTATTTCAACCAGGAAACATTGGTTTGAGAAACTCTAGCTTACCTTGATATATGTTCTGTATTTTAATATTCAGTAAGAAGGGTCTATGTGTTTTAAAAATTTCTGTCAGAGGTTCTGGGATTTTTCAAGTAATTTAGACATTGTTTTCCTCCCTAGGTGTATTGTGTAGAGTAAGACTTTAACCGGGCCACTACATAATCTAGTACAAATCTCTGCGTGTTTAAATGGGATACAAATTCTAAATGAACATATTTAATGGGGATCATTTAGGTAATCTCTGTCTGAGAGAGGAAAGTCTAATGCATAGGGATTCACTTAATCCAGTTTGATAGAGAAGGAATGATGCTTAGGCATCCAGTTAAATTTCAGGAAAGCAAAGTCCTGTAATCTTAAGTCTGCTTAAGTTTTCCCTTTGGAAATGAAAGAACACTTTCATTACCATACAAATTTTGAGTCGCGTCCCATTGTATTCTTAGATATTGATCATCTTTAGAATTATAGAGGTTTTTAACTTATTTCCCATAATATGTCTTGACTGTCCTTCATCAGAGATAAAATTATTGTATCTGACCTACTTCCCATGTTATTGGATGATGACTGTTATTCTTTATGGTATTGTACATCTATCATCTGTCCAAAAATGCTTTAAAAATTTAACTTACATTCAGGGCCCTAATTTCATAGTTTTTAAAATTCATACCTGTGAGCCAGAAGAGGACATTGACAAAGTTTCAGTACCTCAGAAAAAGGAATCTGGCAAGGATATTTAGAAGATTTTATGGTTGGCTCTCAAGCGGAATAATTGTGACCTTTCAGGGCAGGAAACTGTGAGCTAGTAGTTAAGGACTGATAAATAGAATGAGGTGAAAGTCTAGAAGTCAGTTTTGATAAGCCATTGTTTGTTAAGGGAGCTGTTTACCTAGGTGAATAGAATATTGCTTCAGATACATTGATCTGCAAGAAGTTCCTGAAGCAAACAGTGAAGTTATTTATTGATTTACAGGTGGTTTTTTTTTTTTTTTTTTTGAGCAAAAATTTTCTGGAACAAACAACCAATTCATTTTGACTCCGTTTTTCTGTTTATTAGTTTTAAGAGCTGTAACACAGAACATTGGGTTTTAGTACCCACTCACCACTGTCTGTGTTGTCTCAGTGTTTTGAATTTGGTAAGAGATTGGCAGACTTTTTCTGTAAAGTGCCAAACAGAAAGTGTTTTAGGCTTTGGGGTCCATACAAGCTCTTGCAACTATGTAATTTTACTTTTAGCCCCAAAGCAGGCATAGACAATATGTAAATAAATGTGCCTGTCTGTGTTCCAGAAAAGCTTTATTTAAAACGGTAGATAAAAGGTAGCATTGCCCCAAGGCATCAAAATTCTAGAGGCAATTTTCATGACCTATGCATACATATATGATATATATGCATAACCACCCACCAAGTAGAGTACCTCTGATTAAGTGTACATGTGTATTATTCATGGATTTAAGAAAATACTGCTTCAGCTGGCACTCACCTAAACCTCTCTTTAATCTAGTTTCTTATCTGTAATAAAGCATAATAATTTTGTAGGATTTTTATGATGAGTAATTAAGATAATGTTAAAATATATGAATTAGTCTATAATTTTGGTATTATTTTTTCATATAATGGAAGTGATTGAGATTAGTGGGTTTTGAATGTCTTAATGTAATCTACATTTATTTTTGATATGTAAATTGTGGGGAAATGGTCTTTTTACCTTAAATATTATTCTTCATAAGAAGGAATATAAAAATTACCATAATCCTAATTTTCAATACAGTACTAGAGATAATATCTCTAAAGAGGTAATATTTAAAAATAAGTACTCTAATAATGACAATAATTATTAAGTATATATGTATATGTTTCATATCAGATAGTTTATTAGGTCAGATTTTCTGACACCAGGAAGTTATTGGTTGCACAAAAGATATAAGGGGGGAAATTCCTGTTAAGCATTGAGGAGAGAGAGCAGATATAAGTGCAGGGAGCCTGCAGCCAGCAATGTAGTTCTGATCCTTGTGAAAGGAGAGGAGGAAGGAAGGATTGGGACAGATTTTCTTTCAACCTACAGCACAGCTCAGTTTTAGTTAGCTTTGGACAGACCAACGAGGAGTCCTCAACTTAAAGTCTTCTGCGAGAAGAGTCCTAGGGTTCCTAAGAATGTTTCTTGGAGCAGCCTGAGGAAACATGGCCTCAATGCAAACACAGTCATCTAATCAGATGGGCAGCAGCTGGGGCTGCACCTGGTCTTTTTTTCCCTGAAGCAGGAGTTCCAAGTGGCTACCACAGAAACCGAATAGAATATTTACATATGAAAAAGGAGAAACAGAAAACAAACAAAACAAAACCCTGAAATGATAACCTTTAACATCCATTAGATGACATGAGTGCTAGGTTTCATACTTTCCTAAAGACTTCATCATTGTATGTACACAAATGGGTGCACATGTATGCATAATCTTCTCTATTTAAGAATTCTTCTATAATAGTAACATTGTGTTTTACATAATCCTGATTTTCTTTTTAAAAATCGACTTAAAAGGAGACGCTAAAATATTCAGCTTTAATTTTACCGGTAGATTTTTAATGTTCGGTAATCATAATGTTTAATTTGTGATGTTCTTAGAACTTTAATTATGAAGCTAAATTGTACTAATACCCATTAGGTATTTCTTAATTGAAGGCACATCATATGTCTGATGTGGCAGCACTAATTGGTGTAATTAAATTCTAATATGCATCAGTAGCCTAATTTTAAAAAGTGAATAAAAAGCAGATAGAAATAAGTCAGTTCTTGAAACTGCATAGGTGTAAAATACATAAATGCATTTGCATTTGTAACACACACATTTATTCAGAACAGACAACCCATCAATTATATTTCAAATTAATTTTACCAGATAATTTTACCAGAGTAAGAACGACTGGTCAGGTAAATATGCGTATGAATTCAGAAAGACAGTCATTAAGTTCAAGAAGGACAATGATTTTTCTCTTTTACAAATTGAATGTAGGTCAAACCCTGTGAGAGTAAGTACATTCCTTATTGTATGATGTTTTGGATGAAATTAGAACCCACCTGCAAATCACATTACTCAGTTGTTCAAGCAGGAGGTGGATGGATCAGTGGTGAGCTCCTGCTCTGCTAAAACATGTTCCAGGAACATCCAGAATGAGCATTTTACGTGTTCAGAAATGCTCACTCATTTATGCTCTTAGATCTAGTGGGGTTTTTTTGGCACGGCTTGCAGGATCTTTGTTCCCCAACCAGGGATTGAGCCCAGGCCTCCGTAGTGAAAGCTCGGAGTCCTAACCACTGGACAGCCAGGGAATTCCCTTATGCTCTTAGATCTTAATTGTTCAATGCAATATATATAATTTTAAAATAAGTAGAGTAATTTACTATACATTTTCTCTTGATCACTTTATTTAAATTAGTAATGGAGTATATATATTTATTTAATTAAACTATATGACTTAAAAATACAGAATTAAATTATAGATTATTTTAATTTCATTATTTCAGGAATCCTCTTCTTAGAAAAAAGATATTTTATTGTAAAAATTAATTCATATAGAAATGTTTATTCAGATACAAACTGAGATTCTGAGCACAAATCCTAATATCATTACCAATTTAGTTCATAATCATTTAAATAACGGAGTACACATCTGGAATGCATTTTCTTTTTTATTTAGTTTTGAGAATCTGTAAAATTAACCTAACTGGATATAGGCTCAGAGCCAACTTCATGTTTGGGTGACCTGTGTAGTCACACAGGACATGATGGGATAATGACCTCATATTTGTTTTAATGCTCTGCTGTCACCATCTTGAAATTCTTAATAGATTTTGAGCAAGACACAATTGCTCGTGTTCATTTTGCACTTGGCCCCAAAAATTATATAGCTATTCCAGTATTTTCTTATAAACAGACATTTTAATGTAGTGAAGATATGGAATACTCAAAAGAATTTTAAAGGGTATTTTATTTTGGAGAGGTAATAAACAAATTTTAAAAATTAAAAGATAAGACAACCATTCTTAAAGACATTTATTATTGTTAATTTTGTAAATAGGGCAGCTCACTTTCAGAATGTTTGCATAGAGAAGCACTGCCCATTTACTTTGCTACTGTACTTTGAATTGTTGGTAATAATACATTTCAAAAGGAGATTTTTAATGAATTTAGGTATACTAAGAGTTATTAGTTCTCTCGTATCTATCCAGGAGAAATAAATATTTTTCTTTGACTTGCAAAAATATCAAAGTAGTTCTAAACTCTTCTGCATTTTGATATTGGTCAGAACAACTTACTGGAATCAGGAAATCACCAAAGCACCACGCAAATAAACCTATCACAGGTTAGTGTTATCAGTAACTCGTAAGATTCTGGAAAAATAAAGATACTCTGCTCTAATGACCAAGATATTTAAACATAGAGAAAGTAAAAGAAACATACTTATAGATGAGGTGCTACTGAATTAAAAATAAATAAATACCACAAACAGTACAATTACTAGGTAAATATTTCTTGGTGGCTGATAGTTTTACTAGTGTTGCTGTTTATACTTCACCCATTTCATGCATATGTGAAGATAACATTCACAAAGAAAACAAGTTCAGATGAATAAATCAATCCATTAATACATTAATCAGCTGAAGTCAGAGTGTGATAAGATATTGACAAGGAAATAATTTGAGAAGAAGAGTGAATATTAGTAATAGTTTTTTTTTTTTTTATTTTGGGGTTGCTTTTCACTTTGAAGAGTGGTTCAGGGAGTGTTAACATAGCAAAAACAATATCATAGTTTTCTAATAAATTCCAAACATAAATATATCTTAATTCTATGAGAGAAGTGAAATGTTCCATGGAAATATTTTAGAGATGGGAAAACCCAGACACAGACTGGAATTAAAGGACTGTTTAAAGTAAGCTGGAGACAGGGCTTCATCTTTGAATGGAACACTCTTTCCAATAAGCCAGTGATTTTCACAATTTTAAAATTTTCTAACACATTTTTTTCAAACCATATTTAACCTAGAAGAAGAAATAAATAAAAGGCACAAAATTAGAGCTAATTTTGTTGAATCTGGGCTGGCTCCACAGAGCACAGTTAGAAAATGATTACATTAAGCTAAACATATGCAGTATTCCTGTAAATTTCAATGCAGTAGAATAAAATCTATAAATAATATGAAACAACTATGACATGTTAAGCATAATAAACATTCATCGTGTTTATTTAACAGAATAGTCCTCTATTAATTATTTGAATGTGATAAGGTTTCACTTTAAAAATAAGAATGAAATTAGAACACTCCCTAAAACCATATACAAAAATAAACTCAAAATGGATTAAAGACCTAAATGTAAGGCCAGACACTATAAAACTCCTAGAGGAAAACATAGGCAGAACACTCTATGACAAATCACAGCAAGATCCTTTCTGACCCACCTCCTAGAGAAATGGAAATAAAACCAAAAATAAACAAATGGGACCTATGAAACTTAAAAGCTTTTGCACAGCAAAGAAAACCACAAACAAGACGAAAAGACAACTCTCAGAATGGGAGAAAATATTTGCAAATGAAGCAACAGACAAAGGATTAATCTCCAAAATTTACAAGCAGCTCATGCAGCTTAGTATCAAAAAAACAAGCAACCCAATCCAAAAATGGGCAGAAAACCTAAATAGACATTTCTCCAAAGAAGATATACATATTGCCAACAAACACATTAAAGAATGCTCAACATCACTAATCATTAGAGAAATGCAAATCAAAACTACAATGAGGTATCACCTCACACCAGTCAAAATGGCCATCATCAAAAAATCTACAAACAGTAAATGCTGGAGAGAGTGTGGAGAAAAGGGAACCCTCTTGCGCTGTTGGTGGGAATGTAAATTGATACAGCCACTATGGAGAACAGTATGGAGGTTCCTTAAAAAACTAAAAATAGAACTACCATACAACCCAGCAGTCCCACTACTGGGCATATACCCTGAGAAATCCATAATTCAAAAAGAGTCATGTACCAAAATGTTCATTGCAGCTCTATTTACAATAGCCAGGACATGGAAAAAAACCTAAGTGTCCATAGACAGATGAATGGATAAAGAAGATGTGGCACATATATATGATGGAATATTACTCAGCCATAAAAAGAAATGAAACTGAGTTATTTGTAGTGAGGTGGATGGGCCTAGAGACTGTCATACAGAGTGAAGTAAGTCAGAAAGAGAAAAACAAATACCGTATGCTAACACATATATATGGAATCTAAAAAAAAAAATGGTTCTGAAGAGTCGAGGGGCAGGACAGGAATAAAGACGCAGACGTAGAGAATGGACATGAGGACACGGGGAGGGGGAAGGGTAAGTTGGGATGAAGTGAGAGAGTGGCATGCACATATATACACTACTGAATGTAAAATAGATAGCTAGCGGGAAGCAGCCGCATAGCACAGGGAGATCAGCTCAGTGCTTTGTGACCACCTAGAGGGGTGGGATAGATAGGGTGGGAGGGAGATGCAAGAGGGAGGAGATATGGGGATATATTTATATGTATAGCTGATTCACTTTGTTATACAGCAGAAACTAGCCATTGTAAAGCAATTATACTCCATTAAAAATAATAAAATAAAGATACCCAAGGAATAAATAACTAAATAAAATTATTATAGAATTTACCCCCCAAAATAAATAAATAAATAAAAATAAAGTGAAAGCAATATATTTCACTAAGAAAAAATTACAAATGTAGCAAAAAGATGAGATAAATCATAACTTCCAAGTACACCAATTTGGATTTATACAAGACAGGTTTTTTTTTGGTTTTTTGTGTGTTTTTTTGTTTTTTTTTGCGGTACGTGGGCCTCTCACTGCTGTGGCCTCTCCCATTGCGGAGCACAGGCTCCGGACGCACAGGCCCAGCAGCCATGGCTCACTGGCCCAGCCGCTCCGCGGCACATGGGATCCTCCCGGACCGGGGCACGAACCCGTGTCCCCTGCACCAGCAGGCGGACTCTCAACCACTGCGCCACCAAGGGAAGCCCAACAAGACAGTTTTCTATGTGTCCAAGCATTATGAGACTTTTCATTAAGTAAAATCCTTATAAACTCTTACCTTGAATGATGTTCCAGGAAATTGCAGTCCCTTAAGTCATCAAAATGATTCTTGAAGTTACTAAAAATATTAGGTGAAGTATATTTTAAAAGTCAGAACTTTTTGTTCTCTTCAAAGAGACTATCAGGAATGAAATTCTGTGCATCATGTTCCTGTTTATCTCTCACCTTTCCATCATCTATTATTATACTTTTTTTGCCATATGGCTTTGTATCTCCACCGGAATCACTCTCCTATCCTCCATCTCACATCTTGATAGGTCTTCTGGAATGCTTCTGCTTTGATTAACAAACTATTTCATATTTTCAGTGAAAACTGGAATCCAGTGTGCCTGGAAAATATAACCTCAGTGACCCTTTCAGCAGGATGCTGTGTTTTGCCCATCCCAGCTTCACATACCTAAATGGTGAAGAGGTTGGCTATCTTATGTTTTGTATTTTAATTTGTAGCTTCCAGGCTGTTATTGTTCTTTCCTTCTGCAAACAAACACACAAATATCGCCAATGAACTTTGTGCTCATATTGCTTATGACCTTTATCTGTACCAAGCTTTCCATTTCTGTGTGCTCTTTCAAACTATTTGGTCTCTTTCCACAATGACACTTTTGCTTTTAGCTTTCAAAGACATTCCCTCAACTGAAACCCCATTATTTTCTACTCCTTTTAGTTTAATTCTCAACTTGATAACTCTTCAAAATGTTACCCCTCAATTTCTTGAACACCACATTTGTAATAACTTTCCTTCTTCCTTGTTTTGGAGAGCAAGTGTTTCTTGACATTTAAAAAATAATTTAAAGTATTTTTACTCTTTGATCATCTCTACTGCCCATTTCATTCATCACCGCTTGTTCAAGATTTGCACTAGCTCCGATTTTTTACCTCTTGATGATTGTCAGTCTATGGACTCCACTATCTTCTCTCTCCCATAGGCTTCTCATTATTTCTCTTCCCTACTTGTCCAGGAAAAGTTGCATATTCCATCATTATAATTACCTGAATGATAGGGTCTTAGAAAAATAAATTTTTGTAGGATTTACATATCTAACGAGAATATGTTGCTAACTCCAATGGTTTATTTTAGTCATTTTCATGTTTATTTCTCCAATGCAACTTTGTAAGTAGCTCTTACTTTGGATTCTGTGAATCTATCCCAGGTTACTTAATTTAATTCCTAGATGTACCTTTCTTTCATATGCAGTGAAACAAGTGCAATTGCTTAATTATTCCAGTTCAATCCAATCCTAATATTTTCTGCCTATATTGTGCTGAATGTTTTTCATATTTCTAGATTATAGCTTTCACTATTCTATAATATTTATCTTCACATATTTGTTACATCTGTGGAAATACACAGGCTATGTCACCCTCTTGAAACAATATCTAAACACTGCTAAAAATGTGTAACTTTTGAGTTGAATGCTTCATTTTGGGGGTAGAAAATTATTTATGTATTTTAAATATATTTTACAACATGATTGAAGAGGATAGTCCAAATCTTTAGTAAGGATGAATTCTTATTTCTATAAAATCAGATAGATAAATGTCTATTAAGTTTTCTTCTTAATGTTAAATCTGAAATTGTAAAGAATTACTTTTTATATTCGACCCTCCATTAATCATTAACTCAAATAAAATTTCCTTATTTTAGCATTGAAAGTCTGCCTTGCTTGTTAACTTTTATAAGTGGCTTGAAAATGGTAACTAAAATCTCATCTAAGCTCAGTTGTAAAGAATTCTGTAAGGTGACATTTAATTCTTACATTCTGAACATGACAGTGACTGTTGTTTTCTCTTGGAAGTTTTCAAGACCATTTTCAGAGGTACATGATTAAATGACAATATTTGAGGGAAAAAAGAAAAACAGCAAATCTCAAAGTTTAAAAGAGTATGTTATTCCTCAAGTCCAGAATTGTTTATTTTATGTGTCTTTTTAAGTCTCTTACACAAGTTTCTATTAGACTTTGTTTTAATTGATTTTTTAAAATTCTGAGGCCATGAATATAACCTGTTATGTTATATTCTACAAGCTATTGTTTTGATTTTTAGATCCACAATATAGCATGGATTTGATTTTATGATAATATGTGTTAGGAGACGTAATAGGCTAATATGATTTTCTGCTGAAATTCATTTGATTTAATATTATAAAAATACACTGAGTTGCCAAGATAAAAATCTTAACTTCTATAAATCTTACTATATAAAATAAAACATCTCCCTCAATAAATTAATATCCCATCTCAGTTTTAAAATATTTCCAAACAATTTTTATTTTTGTTAACTGGTATTTTTCCTATTTTATTTTTGTGTTCTCTTTTTGTTTGTTTTTGTGTTTTCCCCAGATGTCTTTTTCTTTAAGCAAATGTAGGAAACGTAGGCACCTCCCATCCTAGAATTATGGTGTAAAAGTAAACTTCGTGTTATTTTGTCAAAGCTTTTTATGTTGAGTTGATAGAAGACAGAAAGTGGGAAAAATGCAAAATTAGTTCAAGAACTTTGAGGAAAAGTGTTCTGTCTAGTTATATCAAGCTTTTTATCTTAATTAAACTTTCCACAGTGAGGTTCCTGACAAGGGTGAATAGCTGGCAGAAGTCCTGGACTTCATATTAACTTTATGCCATATGATGTTTAGGTTATTGACTCAAGTACTGGCATAAAGCCATTTGGAATTTAAAGAATAATGATAAATTATATGAATTTATGCTTATAATTGTAATTTTATTGTCCACATGTAGGCACTGTAGGGATATACTTGCAACAGTAAAGCACTGGAAAATATGTGTGGGTTTGGATATTGACCTACTGTAGCAAAGCAAAGCAGTAACAGTTATGGACTACTTCCCTCTGCTTATTATTTAGAACAGACCAAAATTCCTCTGAAATGAGGAAACTCTAGAGGTATTGAAACGATTAAATTGGTAAATATTTTCATCTCAAAAGGAAGATGATGAGAAATTTATTACGAATAAGACAGGGAGGAGCAGACCCAAAGGTATAATTAGATTTTTTTTTAATGACGGTATCCATTTGCAGCTTTAAGAAAAGTCTATACTCCTGAAAGTTGTATGTTTTTGACCAAATTTTTCTATACCAGAATTTATTTTACTTCTAAATTTGATTTGATTTTTAAATCAATTACACAAGTTACCTCACAGTTGAATTAACAATTTATTGTTTTTTTCTCATTTGTATTTTTTTCTCTGCCAATCAAACTGTAGATAGTCCATTTCCTAGCCCAGCTTTAGTCATAATATTGTAGGCAACTATTATACAATTTTCCAGTTAATCAGTAAATTTACTTTACAACAAATACAAGATGAAACTTTGCAAAAAAATCAAAAGAACGTAAGAAAGAAAACTTAAGCAGATTCATGATCAATATGAAGTTATTAAATATTTTCAACATTTTGTACTGTATATTTCCTCAAATACATCAATATTGAATGTATAAAATTAATGGGGAATAAATTACAAATAAAATTTTTACCTCCAAATAATAAAAAGCAATTTATGTCTAGTTCCTATTTAATCTTAACCATAAAACTTTGAAAACGTTGACAGCACATATTAGTTTTTTAAATTTAAACTTAAGACAGATTGCATTATTACTAATAATTTTGAACACTTTGGGCATTGTTAATTGAGCTTTATTGAGATATAATTCACATATAAAAACTGTAGGAAATGTTAAGAACTTTTTTCTTTTTGTACAAACCCTTTGAATAGAATTCAAATCTGCATTTAAATTTGGCATGACTTTTAGCTGATACCTATTCAGAAAAATATTTTAACACATCATCCCTTTTCCTTATCTCTTATATCTCCCTTAGATATATATTTTTTAATTCTTGAAGTTCTAGGGCAAGTACATATATCTTGTTCTGATTATGCACCTCTGTTTTCATAAATAATTCATGATGCAACCAATAGACTTGACTCTTCTTATTTTGCATTTATAATAATAAATTTGTGTTAATATTTGCTCAAGTTAAATGATAAATTACTTGATTTTTACTTTTATGCACTCAATTTTGAACTTGACTCAATATTGTGTTTATGTGATAACTTCTGAAAAAATACACATCAATTTTCTATAATTTAATATGGAGGAAACAAAGATACAACAATATTTAATCATAATACCTAAAGGTTTGTATTTAAATATAGATGATGGAAATGTGTTCTTTGTTTTTACACACCTTAATGTAAACCATGTTACTCAGGTTATACCGCTTCTTTTAAGTTTTCAAATACAAGCTATTGCAGTACTTATTTGGAATATATTTAGATAGCAATTCATCTTAATATATAGTAGTTACATATATAATCGGCTCCACCAATGAAAGAGAAGCAAAATAAGAATTTCAGTTCATGGAATATTTATTATATAATCTTTCTGTTGTACTTTCTAAAGACAAGTTATAGCACTTTTTTGAAAAACTGATCACAAGTTTCCATCAGGGAGAAAGCTGGGTATGACACTACTCTGTGAGGAAACTACCTGTGTTTCAGTAACTGAAACTCCTTGGATCAGAACCATGCTCCCACTTATTTGCTCATGTGGACACTATCTAGGTATAGGTATAAAGTTATAGCTATAGCTATAGAGATAGAATAGATATGTGAAATAATGTTGTAAAATATCCTAGACATATATTAACAATATAGAGTTTTTTTAAATTAATTTATTTATTTTTGGCTGCACTGGGTCCTCGTTGCTGTGCATGGGCTTCTCATTGCAGTGGCTTCTCTTGTGGCAGAGCACGGGCTCTAGGTGCGTGGGCTTCAGTAGTTGTGGCTCTTGGGCTCTAGAGTGCAGGCTCAGTAGTTGTGGCGCACAGGCTTAGTTGCTCTGTGGCATGTGGGATCTTCCTCGACCAGGGCTCGAACCCACGTCCCCTGCATTGGCAGGAGGATTCTTAACCATTGCACCACCGGGGAAGTCCCTGCAGTTGATTTTGATATTTTATCTTGTATCCATCAACTCTGTTAAACTTTTGTAGTAATTCTGGTACTTCTAGGTATTCACAATGCAGTGTGAGATATATTATCAATATATATCCCATATGTTGACAATTTATATATATATATATATATATATATATATATATATGCTTGAAAGTATGGGGCTATAGATTATTGAAATATTCTTGGGTTTAATATTGGCAAACTCTTTATCCTCAAGGGGAAAATATAAGCAATTACTTTCAACTACATGTGAACACTTCTTCAGATGGTAAATCAAAGACAGGAGGCTTTTTTTTTTCCAAATTATTTTCTTAGCAATAATAATGATCCTAAAAGATTGGATACATGTATACCTATGACTGGTTCACTTTGCTGTACAGCAAGAAACTAACACAATGTTGTAAAGCATCTGTACTCCAATTAAAATTAATTTAAAAAAAGAAATCAGCAGGAAAAAAATAATTAATGACCTGATTATTTTTTAGTTTGAATAGTCTTTTTAATTTAAAATGCAAGTATTATGAACTGAATATTTGTATCCTCCCACAATTCATAAGTTGAAGTCATAATCCTCAAAGTGGTAGTACTTGAAGATGGGGCCTGTGAGAGGTAATGAGGTTTAGATAAGATCTTATGATTGGCCCTCATGATGGGATAACAACACTTAAAAGACACCAGAGAACTTGATTACTCTCTCTCTCTCTTTCTTGGCCATATGAGGGCACAGCCAGAAGGCAGCCATCTGTAAGCCAGGAAAAGAGTCTCCACTGGCCATGCTAGCACCCTGATCTTGGACTTCCCAGCCTTCAGACAGTGAGAAACAAATTTTTGTTACTTAAGTCACCCACTCTATGGTAGTTTGCTTTGGCAGTCCAAGCTGACTAAGGCAATAAGCAACAAAAATATAAAGTAAGTAACAGGAAACTAAACTAACCATCCAAAATCCCACCAACAAGCAATAACTGTTGTCAAAACTTGCTGAATCACATTTCAGGTATTTCTCCAAAGTTTATAGGTTAATAAAAAGACGGGTAGAGAAAGATTTTATAAAATTGAATATTAAAAAATAATTGTATTTAATTATAACAGAAGATAAATATAGTTTTGTGCAGAGAGACTGATTAGTGTCTGCATATTAGTTCCAAAATAATTTTAAAGTTAAGAGAACACAGTATAAAAAAAAATTAGAGTTATAGGTTTCTAGCAAGGAGGGAGAAAGCAAAATAACTTTTATATGGATAAAGCAGATATTGTAAAACATGGTTTATATTTTGATGTGAGTCAGCTTCCTAAACTTGAATCTCAATGTGAAATAGCTATACCCACCCAGACAGAAGCAATACTGAACCAGAGCAGGAATCTTCTCGCAGGCAATTGCACGTTTTGAGAAGGCCAGAGTGGGTGCTTTCTGCAAGCCTCCAAGAGGCAGAAAACAAGAAAGATTCAGAGTTTTGCAACCCTCAGTTTTTCTTTCAGATTCTCTGAACAAGCACCTCACTCGACTCTCCTGGGGCAGAGTAAGTGAATGGGGAAAATAAGCCAAGAGCATTATGCTAAGGGGGTCATTTCAAAGGGAAATACAGATCTAGAACAGAAAGAAGCATCCCATAGCCAACATTTTTTTTTTCCTCTTAGCGTATCTTAAACATGTAACACCTAGAATAAATGTAACAGAATATATGCAAAACTTTTATTTGGGAAACTACAAAAAATACTGAGGCTATTTAAAAATAAATAAATGAGGAGCTACATGTTCATATTGAAATATTATTAATGTTAAGATGCCCATTCTCCTTAAATTGATCTACAAATTCATTTCAAACTCAGTAGAAATCGTAGAAGATTTCAATAGAAAATAGAAATAAGCAATATGATGCTAAAATGTATGTGGATTTGTGGAAATACAAACGACTGTGAATAATCTAAACAATCTTGGAAAATAAGTCAAAGAACTCACATTAAGTTCTTTCACTACTTATTATGAAACTACATTATTCAAGAGAGTGTTGTATTTGGCATAATGATTGGCAGGTAAATCACTGGAGCATCCATAATGCTCACACATAAATGATGAATTGATTTTCTATGAAGCCAAGGGAAATTAAATAGAAAATACTGTTATAAAAAAATTGGAACAACTAGATACGTTTATGGAAATAAACTTCAATTCTTGCCTCCATACAAAAATTCGAGTTGAATCCAATTTAAGATGGATAGACAAACATAAAATGAACACTACAAAGCATGTAGGAGAATAATCTTGGGTCTTGGGTTGGCAGAGTTTTTTTTAAAGGAAACAAAAACATAGCTATAAAGGAAAAATATATATATTTGTTAAAATTGGACTTCTTCAAGATAAGATTTTCTGCCTATCAGTTGAGAGCATTGAGAACATATAAATGGCTAGCCACAGCATGAGAAAAATATTTGCAACATGTATATTCAAAAGTGATTTAGGGAGGAAGACCTTTCAAGAAGGTGGAGGAGTAAGACACGGAGATCACCCTCCTCCCCACAAATACATCAGAAATACATCTACATGTGGAACAATTCCTACAGAACACCTACTGAACGCTGGCAGAAGACCGCAGACCTCCCAAAAGGTAAGAAACTCCCCACGTACCTGGGGAGGGCAAAAGAAAAAAGAATAAACAGAGACAAAAGAATAGGGACGGGACCTGCACCTCGGGGAGGGAGCTATGAAGGAGGAAAGGTTTCTACACACTAGGAAGCCTATGTTGCCTGCTGATAACTGCTCTTTATTTCTGACCCAAGTTCCCACACTCAGTACACCTATGTAATATAGGACTGATGCTTTCTTAAAGAAAACTCAAACATCAATAGGCATAAGAGAAATCTGATTCATTTGACTCCATTCATTTAAAGTCTTCTCTATTAGTAAAAAAGATCATAAACAGATTTCAAAGAGAGTTGACAGACTAGGAGAAAATAATTAGAACATGTGACAGAGGATTATAGTAGGACATCTACAAATCATTTAGGAAAATAAAAATATTTGAATAGAAAAATGGTAAAAGCATATAAATGGAAGAATCAAAGCAGTAGATCCAAAGACCTCTAAGTGTATCAATCATCAGCTAAAGCAAATTAAACTTCTGAGGTAGACCATTTTAATTTGGTATGCAAAAGAACAAATCACTATGCACATGGCTGATTCACTTTGTTGTGCAACAGAAATGAACACAGTATTGTGAAGCAACTATACTCCAATAAAGATCTATTAAAAATAAAATTAAAAGAATTCTTGTCAATCAAAAAAATACTAGTTATAAAACTGATCATGTAAAACAAATTAGAACACATATTTCTTTTATTTGACATATATTTATGAGAGAAATTCTTGTTATTACAATAGCTGTAGTTTTTTTGTTCACTGCTCTGTAGTATTTCATAATTTGTATTAATTACAGTTTTTCTATTGTATTTTTATACACATTTGGGTTTTCTGCAACTTTGAATGCTTAGGAACAAAGTCGATATGAAAATACTTGGCCATATGATCTGAAGAATTTATGCATACATTTACCTAGAGCATATAACTATCCAAGGAAGTTTAGAGGCAAAGATATGTGGATGTTTATTTAATTAGAGACTGATAAATTCTTTTTTCAAATCATTTATATCAATTTACACTTCTTCCTGTGGTATATGAGATTTCACAAAATCATATTTTTCATCCATCAGTGTGGCAAAAAATGTAAAGTTTAATAATATCAAATTGCCATCTATAATGGAAAACCATTTTAAATGGCCATTTTAGACATCTTTTAAATTTTACAACATGCGTATCTTATAGATGCAGCTTCCTTTAAGGCACCTTCTGTCTTAGAGAAATGCTAACTCATGTGCCCATAAAATGTTTTACAAGGATGTCTATTGCAATTTTTTTGGTAATACTCAAATCCTTGTAAATATGTTAAATGTCCATGAACAGGGAACTGTCTAACTAAATAATGACATATGGAAGGGTTAACAGAATGATATAGGTTAACATGTGCTGAATCAATAAGATTTAGAAAGCATATTAAATTAAAAAATAAAGCTACATTTATGCTTAAAAATACACAAAATATTAGATTATCAAATTTGACATGCATCAGCGATCTTATGAAACTTACCTATTGCAAAAGCACAGGTAAAGCAAGATGAGTTTGGGTCATATTATGAGGCCCCCTAATCCACTTCTTCCCATGTTAGATATGCTGTGGTCAAGTATAACAGTGTTCAGCCACCTCACTTAGCGGAAGGAGACATTTAGATCATCAAATACCTATTTGTTTTTGGATGGTCTACAAAAGTATGCTTCATAAGTCAAAGGATTTTAGGTTTGTTTACCATAAATAATCCTAAAAATAAATGTACATTTTGCTAAAAGAATTCCATAGGTAAGGAATTCACGCCTGAAAAATCATCAGTTTGTTTGCCAGGAAGTCTGTCAGTACCATATTTACAAAGAAATCTGCCCTCTTTCCTTGTCTCCAGCATGTTCCCTCTTGAAAAGAATGGATGAATTGCCGACTTATTGTTTATCCATTTGCTTAATAGATCATTTATAGATAAAACATGTGATGGTACGATTTTCCATAAACTTATGTGATTGCTTTGGAAAATGGAAGTACAAACCCCGCCAACAGCAGTGACTGGGGATGAACTACCACACAATAGCTTTCTTTATAATTCGTTGATATTTTTTCAAGGATAATACTATACATTCCTGTATTATTTGTATAATTTCACTGTATTTAATATAATTTCAACATGTGATAATTATATTGTGTATAAGTAGGACACTGCCCTTGGTTTTAGGAGACACACATAGTAATATTTACAGGTGAAGCACAGGGGTCAGCAATCTGCAGCCCATCCATTGAATCTGTACTGCTGCTTGTTTTTATACAGCATGCAAGCTAAGAATGATTTTTACATTTTTAAATGGTTGGAAAAAAGTCAACAGAAGAATAATATTTCATGACGTCTAAAAACTATGAAACTATCAGTTAGCCAAAAAGTTCGTTTGGGTTTTTCCAAAGCGCTTACGGAAAAGTACCCGAACAAACTTTTTGGCCAGCCCCATAGTTTAATTTTATCACAACCAAGCCCATTCATTTACATTTTGTCTGTGGTTGCTTTAGCTCTACATCAGAAGAGTTTAGAAGTTGCGACAGAGGCTACAATAAGGCTCACAAAGCCTAAAATAGGTACTACATTGCCATTCCTAGAAATAATAAACAATTTGCTGACCCCGGTGAATCGTCATGTTGTTTACAAGCAATTTTTGAATCAGTTTAACAAAATTCACATACACACACATATACAGATTGAGTTACAAGCATATCAATATTCATTTTATTATTCTTGCAACTCTTCATGTGATTTGACATATTTTCTAAATTGTAGTTGAGGAAACTTTTTGCAAGTGATAAGTTGCTAGATATCGTAGTCTCAGCTCATATTATATAATAACTTTTGGTGTTGATTTAGTCATAAAATCTTAGGAGGGAATCTATCTCTAGGAAATAATTACTTGAACAAGGAGGGGAAGAAAAGACAGAAAATAGTGTAAAATAGAAGATGAAATAAACTAAAGACTGGAGTACAATGGCATAGTAGGGTGGGTACTTGGAAAAGTTCCAAAAATTATTTGGGTAGAAAGGAGACCATATTTTTTTTTGCAATATCCAGCTGCATTTTTAATTCTGTTTTGTTTCATGTTCATGTACCATAGTATTTTCCAACCTTTTCATTCCAATTATCTTTTGTAAATTATGATGAATTTAGCTCTGTAGACTCTATCATTTAGACTAAAATTTAATTTACTGGAAGGTAAGAACTATCATACTCTTAGTTCTTTTTCAGAGTTGGGAGAATATTTGAAAGGCATTATCCATGTGATAAATTGAGTTAGATGGCCAGTGAAAGCTTAGATAATACAAAGATGATTGAATCATGTATTTTAAAACTTTTCAGAGACTAAGAAAAAAGGATTAGTGAAAATATAGGAAAAGGCAAGTTATAAATACAAAGATAATTAGACCTCGAACTTTAAGAAAGCAGGGAGTCTATTCTTTAATATACTGTATATTCTAACTAAGTTTAGTTTAGTGCCATGCATACCACACATTTCTTTGAGTAAACTATTCAATAAATGGTAGAATGTCATTGTGGGATAAATTGAGAAGAAAAACTAGAGGAAAATCAGTTTGAAGAGTAAAATTAATTGGCATACAGTCAGTAAATTCAAGTGGGCAATGAGCTGAAAAAGAGCTCATTAAAACAATGAGCTAAAACATAAATAGCAAACAATATCAATGGATAGAAATATAATTGTTATTCTCTTTTTGAAGTTTATCCATTCAAGTACTACTTCTAGTATGTAACTTTCTAGTCTTGCTTTTGTATCTGCACCAAACTCAAATAATTTTGCCCTTTTTTCTAAATATTCTGGTGACCTTTCAAAGCTAATTTCTATGTTGGAATGCTATAGATGAATGAATCTCAATGCTTACTTATAACCAATATATTTTACTTCTTTTCCTGAGGAGTAGAAGCTTTTTACCTTCAACCCAGGAGAGCTGTGGAATAAGCTCTCCATCTATTTCCAATCTAAACATATTTGATAAGACAGGCAGAGGAATTTTGATCAAATATCTGCTTTATATTTTTGTGACTATTGCTCAAGAGTTTGCACACATCTTTATACTTTTGAAAGTTTAAATTTTGCTGAAAAATAAAGTGGTAATTTAAATGTTTTTAACTCATTCATCCTTTTCAAGGATGGAAAAATCCCTCCATGATTTGAGCCCTTCCCTACTCTGTACCCACAAGCACCACTCACCACCCTGACTCTGTGAATCAAGCGTCTTTTGAGTCTTAGAGCACACTTTTTCCCATGTTAGAGATTTTGCACAAGGGAATACCTTGTCTTAGAAGACTCATTGTTTGGCTCCTCAATAAAGTAATTCCTTTCCATCTTAGATGATAGTTTTACATTTTGTTTTCTCACAGAGGCCTCACCTGACTCCAGGATATCACCAGTTATTTGTTATAACAAACATGATTTATCTTACAGTTTTCATCATATTCTGTCACTTTCTTGCTTATTTGTTTATACTTATTTGTATTTTAGACATTGTAATATAAGAGCCCTCAGGGATGGAAATAAATTTTATAATTTAGTACTATGCTTAAAAAGATTAAGAAATACTGGTTTTTCTCAATTATTTTACAATTTTCATCTTGAAATAATTTCAGACTTGCAGAAATTCGCAAAACTACTGCAAAGAATTCCTATGTATTCTTCACCTAGTTTCCCCCAATATTAACATCATACAAAGCAACTATTGAAATTAGGAAATTGATATGGTATTAGGTATTAATCTACAGTCTTTATTCACGTATTTTGTTAATGCTTCCACTAATATCTTTGATGAGAATCAGAACTAGGTCATCTGTCACATTTAGTTGCTACATTTCTGTAGTCTTTTTTATTCTAGGACAATCCCTCAGTTTTTCTCTGTCTTTCATGACCTTGATAGTACTAGCAAGTTATTTTGTAGATTATCCTGAAATTTGGGTTTTTCTGATATTTCCTTATAGTTAAATTCAAATAAGGTATTTTGACAAAAGTACCACAATGTTGAGCTTGCCTTTCTTGGTGCATCATATCAGGGGGCACGTGACATCACCATGTCCCATTTCTGGTGATGTTAACTCTAATTATTTGGTTAAGATGTTGTCCATCAGGTTTCTCAGTTTTAAAGTTAGTATTTTTAAATAAATAGTTTGTTGGGAGATACTTAGTAGACTATGTAAACATCCTGTTTCTCATCATAATATCACCCACCAATTTTAGCACTCTTGCCTGAAACAATTATATGGTATTTTCCAATTACTGAGTCTCTATTTCCATTATTTCTTCTATATTTATCCTTTAGAACTCTACTGTATGGGAGAGCTTTCCCTTTTCTCCTTTCATTTATTTATTCAATTATTAAATTACATCAGTATTGATTTATGTGTACTTGGTTTGCTTAATCTTAGTAATACATTACCATCTTTTTTTTTCCTGCTCAAATTATTTTAATTTTGGCTACTGAGATCCACTTCAAGTTAGCTCCAATGTTCATTATGACATATTTTCATTATTTCTTGAGACCTTCTCATTTTCTTACATCAAAAAATGTTCCACACTCATCTTGCTTTTTTATGCTCCAGCAATGGAATCAGCTGTTGCTTCAAGGAGTCTTAGTTCCTTTAATAGGAGAATAATGTGAATCCAGAGTGCTAGGCATGCTCATTGCTATTACAGTTTTACTGCTTCTAGGTCTTCTCAGTGGTTAAAGCTAAGAAATATATATGCATATAGACACACACATACATGTGTGCTTATGTCTATTTATTTTTATATCCATTTCTCTTTTTATCTTAGGAAAAAAAAACACATGTGAAAATTGGTATATCTGATTCTATCCAACACCACAAGGTTTATTCTAGTCTACCCTCATTCTTACTGTAATTTTTCTCTCTAATACCAACACACATAGCTTTTTCTCTAAGAGTGAGATACTTGTTATACTCAGTATACTCAATATATCTATGCATTTGCTTTGTATTCCTAGGACACATTTCACTTTTTGGCAGATTGGTTAAGCATCTATAATAATGACTGATGTATATTTAGTACTCAAAGAGTATATGTTAAATAAATAGACAAGTGTATCAATAAATAAATGAATGAAAACTATGAAATATACTTCACATATAATGTCATTCCAAAGGAGAAATCTTTTGTGGTAATGCTCACTTGGCTTACAATTCTGATTTACTGTTTCCCTAAAATCCATATTAAGTCATTTTGGGGGGAATTTTGCTTTTGTTGTCAATAAACAAAAAATATGGATCATATCATAGTTTTTTAACTGCATTCATTTCTTGAGAAAAATGAGTGTCTTGGAGATCTTTGCCTGCCATGTATGTTATCTTACTGCAGTTTTTGTTATTTAGGTAAGAACTGGGAAGGGAGTAGAAGAGAGATTTTAATTACATTAGAGATTATGAAAGGATGATTCCAGTATAACTTCCTTTAAGATGATAACCACCCCCAAATTCATCATGCTATAGTATTTTTTAAATAGAGTGCTTAATTTTTATTTTATAGAGAATAATTTTGTTTGGGTAGTCAGAATATTTTGTGATAAACTCTTATAGGATATTCTAATAATACTACTTGTGTAAAAAGTATTGAAGAGGTTTTAGGACCAAAGAATATTTGTTTAATAGTGTCAGAATTCATTTTAACACCATGAAAGAGTATGTGTTTGTTCAATTTTCACTCACTGCACAAAGCATTAGATAAAAGAAGATTTTCAGTAATAGCATTTCATTTTGAGTCTTACCAATCCTTTTAGTTTCAGTATAACAAAAAGATTATTAGCTTTTACTCTGTTGTGTTGAATTTTGATGATTTTTGACAGTCTTCGCTGAGACACTCAAAGAAATGGGACTTGCCAGTCGAATAACATAAGATTTCATTAAATTTACCAGCAACAAAAAGCTGTATCTGTCTTTTAACTTTTTGACATGTTGTCTTTTTCTAATCCTCTTTTTAGGATCTATAAAAAAGGCAATAAAAATGCTATTTTTGTGTGTTCAAAAGTTTGCCATAATCAAGATAATAAGTAAGTTTTAACTTTAGAAGTATTTCATTTATAAATAAGCACAAAATTATTAAAGCCATCAATCAAATTTTTGTATTAGCATATAGTAACAGTAACAAAAATATTTTGTATGGTATTTTATAGCATTTATATAGAAAGTATAATATCCTGTTTACATTTTGTCACAAAAGTGAGACAGATATCATTTTCAGAGGTAAAAAACTGGCTTGTGAAAAAGTAAACATCTTTCTCCAAATCATGTGCTAGTGAGTAGATGAGATATTAACAACTCTAAATATTATAAAATTTCCATTTTCAAATGGAGCATTCCTTTGTCTTCATATTGTATTGGTTAACAAATGTATGTTTTGTTACCTATGATAATTTGAACTGGTTATCTATACAGTGTTACTGAAAAAAACTTTACATTAAGCATATGGGAAGAGTGTGAAAGCATTTTTATTTCCTAAACTTTAGAGGATAAGTTTTGAAAAAATGAGTTTCCATGAAATAGCTCATTATGATCTTGTTTTCCAGCATTCCTGGGTATAGAAATGTATACTTAAAATCACCTGAAGGAAGAAAATTAAACTTGTTTTCCTTTTCTGTGAATCAGCATTATGTTAGATTATGAAAATATATTTTAAAATATGAAGAATAAAGTTATCAAGTGAAGGAAACTAGGGGATCATATAATACCTATTATAACTATTACATGTAAACTATTTTATTGCAAAAAACTGTTTTAAAGGATGTGAAAGACAAAATGCACAGATATGTTTCCAAGAAGCACTCATAACACATAATTTTTTTGTATGTGTGCAGTTGGGGCTTGCTGTTTTTCATTATTCCCATTTTGTAGATGAAGAGCTCAAGACTCATATTAGTGTCATTTAACCATGTCATACAGCCAATTCCCAGAGATCTTATTTCTGCTTCTTTTTGTCATGAAAAAAAGAGAAATAAAATCAGCATCAAGTGTGTGCTAAGCAAATAGCATAATAAGAAAACACAGTAAATGCTGACTAGGGACTGTAAGAGTATTTTTGTTTTTAAGCTACCAAAGTAAGATATAATATGGGAGCCAATAAAAGCATATAATTATATGAGTAAGGACCTAGGTTATAAACAAGCCAGTGAGAAATAAGATCCATTTCTTATTTAAACCTAGAGGGAGATAAATTCATTCAGTCTATAGATATTTATTTTGCTACTACATTAGAGATAAATATCTTCTCTGAGAAAGGCCACATTTTATTTAATTTTTGTTACATTATCTAAAATATAATAGTGTACTAAGGCAGATACCAACCAAAAGTGTTTCACAATTCTTTATTTTCAAGTAAAATATAACATCAAGTATACTGAGATCTTAGCTGCACTATATTTTGTTGATTACTGCCTGAAAGTGAGGTTATTTTATTGTTGCAGAGCATAGTTTCTTGTTAATGAGAAAATTAAATAAGATAAAACTGGAGAGACTTTCAACAGCACACTATGGTATCAATATTTATATATATCTTTTTCTTTAACCTATGCCTGTATCAACTCAAAACACTAGGCAGAGTTGTTAAGAGACATAATGGAAAAACCCAGGGTAACATCATCAACAAAAGCAGATGACAAGTAATCAACATAAAATTCAGAATACAAGAGTAATTAGCCAAATACTTAGTAGAATGGGGCAGCACTGGGCTGGGTTAATGGCAAAGATAAAAAGAAGATAAAGGGAAGTACTGAAAGATCCTGCAATCCATAGACCACAACCAGAAATCACCACAGTTAGTCACCCTTCCCCCACAAAAAGAAACTACTCTGACAAAAACCCACTGTGAACACAATCAAAATTAATCAGAGAACCAGAGAGAGAGTGAGAAAAGAGAGAGAGAGGAATAGTCTGGTGGAGGATGAGAAGAGGAAAGATAAAAGAGGAAGATAATTTTCAGAAATAAAGATTTATTTAAAAGGAACATCAAATTAGATCAAATGGAAATGATGCAAAACATAATAAGAGATAGAGAGGAGAAAAATATGAGCAAATAGGTAAACCCGAAATGGAGAGATTAAAAAAATTGAGAAGAACATTCTAAATATAGAACTTAGGCAAAAGAGAGCAACACATATGTAATAATGTATTCTTTATGAAGAAGAAAATTGAGTTAAAGAGATAATATAAATTACTTGAGTATGTGGGTAAAAAGGTAGGAAATTAATATTGACGGAGGCTTCCCTGGTGGTACAGTGGTTGAGAATCCGCCTGCCGATGCAGGGGACACGGGTTCGTGCCCCGGTCCGGGAAGATCCCACATGCCGCGGAGCGGCTGGGCCCGTGAGCCATGGCCGCTGAGCCTGCGCAGCCGGAGCCTGTGCTCCGCAACGGGAGAGGCCACAACAGTGAGAGGCCCGCGTACTACAAAAAAAAAAAAAAAAATTAATATTGACAACAGACTTCTGGACAACAGCACTTTATACAGGAAGATAATGAAGAATTGTTTTAATGATTATGGAAGAAAGAGCATAGAAGCTGAATTATATGTTATTCACTTAAACCGTGCATCATGTCTAAGCAACACAAAGCATCATGGGCATTTGGGAACTCTGGAAATACAGTTCCTATGATCACTTCCTGAGTAATCTCCTAGTTACTGACAACAAATAGTTCAAACATAGCATGAAGCCTGTGGATAATTATTACATATGTTAAATTTTGAATTAAGACTCAGTTATGCTGCTAATAAATGTACTAAAAGGGTAGAGATATTACAACTCACAAAAAATTGAAGAAAAGGGAAAGATAAGTGAAAGAAGAATATTAATGAATGTTTCGACAGTATCTAACTGTCAATAAAAGGATAGTAGTGAATAAAAGTAAATGTTAGTCAAAAAGAGAGGAGGGAGAAAAAAGAGGTTACTAGAGAACATTATCATTACTCATTGAAGAAATCAATAGAGAATATTAAAATGCACTGGAGGACTAGTATATTTTATTATATAAGGTTATATAAGATAATGACATGATTAGATATAGGAACATTTATAAATACCAAACAAATCCCCCCAAAACTTGAACAAAAGTAAATATAGTGTAAGATTGTATATATATATATAGTTTATATAGTAAAAATATCATGACAGAACTGAAAACCAACTTACTAAGTATATCAAAGATATAAATGGGCTTAACTCATCATTCAGTAAAGTATTTTCAGATTGGCTAATGAAGCAGAATCTAATTCATTCTGTGTACAAGAGACATACCTACACACAGCAATTCAGAAAGGTTTAAAATAAAAGGAGGATCAGGGCTTCCATGGTGGCGCATTGGTTGAGAGTCTGCCTGCCAATGCAAGGGACACGGGTTCGTGCCCCGGTCCAGGAAGATCCCACATGCCCCGGAGCATTTAGGCCCGTGAGCCACGGCCGCTGAGCCTGTGCTCCGCAATGGGCAGTGGAAGAGGCCACAAGAGTGAGAGGCCCGTGTACCACAAAAAATAAAAATAAAAAAAATAAAATAAAAGGAGGATCAAATATTGCTCTTGTCTGATAGTAAGTTTGTGAAGCAGGTGTCACAATTTTGTTTGAGACATGGTAGAATTTAGTACAAAATATATGTAACAAGGTAGGGAAGAAAAATTTATTATGCTAAAGGTTTCACTGTACATTGAAAATATAATAGATATTAATAAAATGTGCAAAATTACCACTTTCAGAAAGCAGAAATGACATGAGATGTATATATATCTGTATATATTTATATATACAGATATATATTAAAACTGGATTTTAACATAGTTTATCCCATGGCAAGAATTGGAGAATATAAATACGCCTCACTTCAAAGTTTTAAAAATACTGTAGTTACTGGTAAAGACTTTCTCTTTGACCAAACTTCTCCACCCTCTTCTCCATTAGGCTTTGATTTGCCACTTCCTTACCAAGTCCACATAGCCCAGTTTTTGCCAGACTCCTACAAAGCCAGTTTAGAGAGAATGCCCCCACCTCTGATATCTGATCTCCTTTGATATCTGATTCCCCTGGCCAACCTTCAGCAAGAATTCTGTTAGTTGGTTTATCAAAAATCCTCCATCCCTTGGTGCCTCTTAACATTTTTCCATCCACCGTCCCCCTTACCCCCCACCCAAATGTTATTTGGGTATCAATTCCTGCTTTGCTTTGTTGTAGTTGGAGTTTAGCTCATTTCTATACTGAAGTCTTTTTTACCCTATTGCAGTCATTTCTGAATAAAATCTATCTTTACCCAATTTAACTACTGTCTGGCTCTGGTTCTCTTTGACATTTCTCTTTGGAGAATCAAGTTTAAGGGAAACAGAATGGATGCGATATACCCTGAGAAAACCATAATTCAAAAGGATTCATGTACCAAAATGTTCATTGCAGCTCTATTTACAATAGCCAGGACATGGAAGAAACCTAAGTGTCCATCAACAGATGAATGGATAAAGAAGATGTGGCACATATATACAATGGAATATTACTCAGCCATAAAAGGAAATGAAACTGAGTTATTTGTAATGAGGTGGATAGACCTGGAGTCTGTCATAGAGTGAAGTAAGTCAGAAGGAGAAAAACAAATACCGTATGCTAACACATATATATGGAATCTAAGAAAAAATATGTCATGAAGAGACTAGGGGTAGGATGGGAATAAAACACAGACCTACTAGAGAATGGAGTAATGTGAGTAATGTCCATATAGAAGTTATCAGCAGCCATTAAAAGAACACTTTCATTACAATTATGGATAAGAAACTAGATTAGAATAAGATAAATGGGTCCTTAATTTCAGAATTGTGGCATAATAGAAAACCTAAAAACTCTCATTAGAAAAACAAGAAGTGCAACATAAACTATAACAACTATCCGTTTAAATACATATTAGAGGATTTCAGGTTCCGGCCCTGATAGAGTGGTTCACAGTGAACAAGCCCACACACTGAAGATAGCTATAAAATCTGGGTAAAATTGTTTGAAGGCATTGGAGGAGAACCAACCCATATGGGACTTGAGGGGGTTTATTATTAAGAAGAAATAAGCCCACAAGATGAATTACATGCCCAGCCTTTTTTTTTTTTTTCCCTGACAGGACTTCCCAAATATTGATGTGAAAAAGAGAGCATAATCAGAAAGGGAAGTTTTCCCTGTGGAGGAGACCGAGATCAGCGTCTGGGGCACCCAGTGTATATGCGACTCATGGGACCAATTTCCAAGGACGTCCCACAGAGGTAAGCACAGAGAAGTTGACCAAGTATCTATGTAAAAGTCTCCTTATGTGTGGCCCACTTCAGACACGTACACGTACAAGGTGAGATTTCAGGAAGCTCCACAGGAAACAGTAGGTGGAAGGCTGAGTACTGAGCTTAGAATTCAGCTGGTTGTGCAGAGCAGTAAATAGTTAGTGTGGCATGGGGGTGGGAAACTACACACTTGGGTGTGGTATTCTCCAGGTTTTAGCTTTCATGTGAGGTGGTGCATTCTCGATGCCTCTCACACTAGTTAAATAATTATTTAATCAACTGTATATAAAAGCTGACCTTGAATTGGCATGGGGAAAAAGTATGTCATATATTGAGGGTAATGATTAATCTAACTTTTATAACTGAGATCTAGTTTAAATGTATGTTATTCACCATATTCTCAGTTTAAATGGAGAAAATCACATCATCTCAATATAGATGCATAAGATATGTGTCTTAGCTATAGATACAGAAAAAAGTATTTGATAAAATTCATTATGAAGTCATTATATATATATATGTATATCATTAACCGGATGAAAAGTATCTTTCAAAATCCTATAAGTGGCTTATGATATAATGTGAAATGTTAAAAGACCTCCCTTTAAATCTATGAATAGGAAAAGGGTTACGTTAGTTTCCCATGGCTGTTGTAACAAATTAACAAAAACTGGGTAATGCAAACTCATTCTTCTACAATCTGGAAGCCAGAAATCCAAAATCAGTATGACCAGGTCAAAACCAAGGTGTCAACGGGGCCATGCTCCCTCCAGGGACTCCAGGGAGAATCTGTTTCCCTGCCTTTCCACCTTCTAGTGCTACATTTCTTGGTTCATGGTCCCTTCCTCTGTTTTCAGAGCAGCAGTGTGGCATCTGCAGATCTCTCTCCACTTGCATCATCACATAACCTTCTGTCTTCTGTATCAAATATTCCTCTCGCTCGCTCTTAGGACATTTATATTTGCATTTAAGGCTCACCAAGATAATCCATGATAATCTCCCATCTCAAGATGCTTAACTTAATCACATCTGCAAGTCTCTTTCACCATGTAATGTAACACTTACCGACTCCAGGGATTAGAACCTGGATATCTTTGGAGCCTCTCATTAAGCCTAACACAAATGCCCTCACTCGCTGCTTCTGTTACTCGTTGTACTTTCTGAATAACTTTTTAAAAGAAGGCTTGCTCTGAAGTAGAAGTAAGAAGTGGTTCGGTGGGAATGTGGGATAAGGGGAAGTTTTATTTTTGGAAGGTGGTGTATAAAAACATATTCATATGAGGATAGTAATGACATATAGAAGAAAAATGGAAATAATGATGCTGAGGGGAGAAAGATTGACTCTAGCAGCCGTGTAAATCCTGCGGGAGAAAAAGTTGAATAAGATACTGAATAATAATTGCAGGATTGTCGTTTGATGGATACATTGCACATTTTTTTCACAATATTTCCTGGGTTGACCTTAATTGCTTTACTGTCAATAGCTATTAATTTGAGTGAAAATTAATGACTGAGATAGGAAAAATGGAAAAGAAGACAGAGCACAGGGAATTCTTAATAATATAAGTGGAAAACAATAGTCAGTAGACACTGAATGGGAGCAGGCACTTGTGTATAAAAAGACATCCGTATATGTATGGGACAAGAAGTTGTAAAATTTATGTGTTATCTATTTCCCAAATTTCTATTGTAAAGAAATTACATGTTCATAAAATGACAAAGGGGCTCACATTAAGAAAATAATTCATATATTCTATTACTTGTGTACTTAATCTCTTCCTTACTTATTTTTGGGTGGGTCATACCATGCAGTTTAAATGTGACCACTACTATCTTTTATTAACATTTACGAAAACAAGCACCTTTTCATAGTGTCTAAGTCTCTATGTAACCTAAAGCTTAATATCTCAAAAATGCTAAATTATAAAGAGAAAGGAAAATGTGTGTTACATACATTTCAATGTAACTTATTAGAATATTATATATGATAAGGGTGCTTAAAACTTAAGCATCAAGGTCGAGAGATGAGAACAGGAACCTAGATTGCCGTACTAGAAAATCTAGAAATATAGCAAAGATGCGTTCAGTAATTTGATCCAACACTGAAGGTCATCGAACTACAGACAACAGGGTTAACCAGACCCATGTCCTATTTTGGTAAATGAAATTTTATTGGAATAGAGCAGCATCATTATTTTTACATACTGTCTATAGCTACTTACATGCTGCAATGACAGATTAGAATAATTGTGACCGAGACCACATGGCACACATAGTCTAAAATATTTAGTAGCTGACCCTTTACAGAATGGTTTGTGAATGACTGCCCTAGTTATTCTCAGGTTCAATGTCATTTGTGAAACAGTTTTGCTTAGTGTGGCCATGTTTCATTCCCTTTCTAATGACAATAATTATTACAGCCTCTAGACAGAAGACACCAATCATTTTAAGATTTCATTATTAAGAATGGTACACTTAATTAAGCCATAGTTGTTACTTCAAGATAATTAATTAGTGCAGGTATATTGCTTTTATAGGGTATAATTAATAGGCAAGTAGGTTCTGCTCTGTAACATAGTTATAATTTCAATGCTCATGGCATTATAGAATTTAAGGATAGAGTCTGTTTATTATTAATTATATCTCACATCATCTAGCTCATGTGATATAGCTATCATGTAGCACATTATTTATGTGATTGATAATTTATTTTAGATATAATAATTGGATAAGAGAATTCACGTTGATTAAGGAAGAATTCATGGAAATACGGCTGATAGGGTGTTCGAGAAGACAAATCAATACATTCATTTACTAAGTTATGTTGTCCTTCAAGCAAATAAAAATAGTTTTTACTATCAACGTCTATATAAATCTGTCGTATAATTGATCCTATACTTCTGAATGAGATGAACGAAAACATAGTTTGCATTGGTTTGATGGAATTTTAGACTTTGTTTCTTAAAAATTTAGCCTGAAAACTGATTTTGGTTTTATTAGCAAGAAATTCCAAACTTGGAATGTATTAGTAAATACAGGTGAAGAACTCTAGATCAAAAGACCCTGAAATGTAGGGTCTCAAGCATTATTTTAATTATTTGCATTGCATATTTAAGTTTATTTGTTATTATAACTTAATGACTTGATAAAGGGAGTATTATATACCTTCTGTGTCTGTTGGTTTACACAAGTTTGAATACAGTGAAGTGTCAAGTACTTCAGTGTAAGAGATTTGGGCCACAGAAGACAAACAATTACAGGGACAAACAACATAAACTGCACATGGACTTTAAAGCATATTTGGCTTATTGTACTTTGTTGTTAGTCTTTGTTTCCAAAAGAAAAACAATTTGGAAAGGAGAAGTGGTATGAATCTTAAGTACAAGTACTTTCTTCAGCCTTTCAGTTTTAGGAAAGAACAAACTGGAAACATGGAAATATATTTCTTGAGAGATAATTCTCAGTTGGCCTCTAATGTTTCTATGTATTTTACGAGCAGAATCACTAGCTGTAGTTTTTCTATACCATCTTTTCAAAGATTTCTAAGTAGTAGTCAGCCTTGGAAGACCAAGATAGTGTTTACAGACCAGAGAACAAATTTTCCTTTTTTTCCAGTATAAAATATGTAGTGTCTCCCTTTATAGGAAACATCAGACAGGTTTGCTTACTGCTATGTATTAAAGATTTGGGTTGCCAATACTTGAGGTTCCTCAGCTGTAACTGTGTGTACAGCATTCACTAGAGCCCCTTGGCATCATCTCCATCAGGCTTGAGGAAAGAGGAAGCAACATGAACATGAAGCTTAGGCATCTGCGTGCCTTGCTGCAAATAATAAAGTCCTTCATTTTTGACCAAGGAGTCACATGTCATCAGCCAGAATCCATGAGTCAGGCTACCTCGTAAGCTTGCTAGTAGGGTGTAATCTCAGATCCATCACAGTTCCTGATAATATTCCTTTACAACTATCTATGGATGTATACCCCTTGGAAAAATTATGCATACTTTTAAGGATGTGTGATATTTCAGTTAAATGACAACTATATGAAAGGTAACATCACTTTAAGCTTCCTCCTAGATTACTACATCTTTTAGGTAAATAAGGTATGTGCAAAATTCTCTGACTTATTTAGCCATGTTCTACATTGAAAAGAACCTCATATAAAGTCATATGAGAGGGGCCAAAACCAGTCATTAATTCACTTTTATTTCTCAAAACAATTTTATTGCTTTTGTATCATCAGCATTACCTTGAAAAAGACCAAGTTTGAAGTACTAATGTGGTTCAGTTACACTTTGCCCATCTGTTACAAATCAGGAATTAAGAGGTGGCATATTTTAAAATAATCTTGGATAACCCTGTTTGGAATTAGGTTGTGTGATATTTATTTCTCTCTTTGAGAATATACATGGTTAATAAACTGTTGATAAATATTCTTATAAATTTATTTTATTTATTTAGTTAGTTAGTTAGTTTTGGCTGCATGGGATCTTCATTGCTGGGTGCGGGCTCTCTCTAGTTGTGGCGAGCAGGGGCTACTCTGTTGCGGTGCGCAGGCTTCTCATTGCGGTGGCTTCTCTTGTTGTGGAGCACGGGCTCTAAGCGTGCGGGCTTCGGCAGCCTGTGGCACACAGGCTCAGTAGTTGCGACACACGAGCTTAGTTGCTCTATGGCATGTGGGATGGGCCCTATGTGACTTCTGTCTTGTTGCTCTCCATAACCCTATTTTCCAGTGTCATTCTTATGGTTGAAGCAGTTTAGCAGCACTTCTGCATTCCTGCCCAGGGAGAACTATAAGAAAAAGTCTATCACAATCAGCTTTGTATTTAGGAAATTACCTGGAATTTATGCTCATGGTATCAGTCATATTATGCATGATAAAAATTAATCATTGGCTATGAAGCTATGAAATATAATCTGCTCATGGTCATATGTGTTTAAGGGTATATTAAGAAAGAAAGAAAGAAAGAAAGGAAGGAAGGAAGGAAGGAAGGAAGGAAGGAAGGAAGGAAGGAAGGAAGGAAGGAAGGAAGGAAGGAAGGAAGGAAGGAAGGAAAGGAAGGAAGGAAGGAAGGAAGGAAGGAAGGAAGGAAGAAAGAAAGAAAGAAAGAAAGAAAGAAAGAAAGAAAGAAAGAAAGAAAGAAAGCAAGCAAGCATATTAGGGACAATTAGTAGTCTCTACTCTGAAGAAGTTGCCAAGTCCTTTCCAACTATGAATATTGAAAAGGTTTGTCTGCGACTACACTTTCAACTTGGAAATATCTGTGCAGGCATTCAATAATAAGAAAAATATGAATAACAATAATAATGAAATGTCTCATAACAGAGACATGAAGAGCATTCTGTTTAAAATTTGATTATTGCTTTATCTTGCCCTTGGTAGATAATAAATGAACTAGATAAAAATCAAATTTGATTTATGTGAGTTACATGGATTTGTAAAATTTATAAGTCACTGAAATATTTTTAAAGATAAATTAATTGGAACCTAGCCAAAAGAAATAAATATTTAAATATTTTGGTAAATTAGTTTTATTTAATTCTTTTCCAATCAAGGCTAGATAATAGGTAATATATACCCTACAAATTTAAATGCCCTTAAGTTTTGAAATTCTATCTAGAGAAAATAGAGACATAGGTTTAACTTAAATCATGTTTGAATAATGGATGTATAAATATATGTAACTGTTAGTGAGAGTGGAAAGGGCCCAGGATAAAATAGCATAACAAACTATCACCAATTGTCTTTCTATAATATTAGTAAATTTATTATGATCTATTGTAAGAATACTGTTTTACCTTCCTTGATTCTACTCTCCCAAATCCCTAAATATTAATTCAATGGAACAGAAACTTCAGTTGTAGTTTCAGTTTAATTTCTCTGCTCAAGATATGCAGTGCAGTTAATTAGAATCATATAATCTTAGAACAAAAAGTATCCTTAGAGATTGTCTAATGCTATTCTCTCATTTAAGCATGTGGAAAAGGGTTTAGCAATCTTACTAAGGTCAAATTCAAAAAACACATAGAAAGTCTTTAGTTAAAAGTATAACTTAGCTTTTAGTTAAAAAATTAAAAGTATAAAACAGGGCTTCCCTGGTGGTGCAGTGATTAAGAATCCTGCTGCCAATGCAGGGCACACGGGTTCGAGCCCTGGTCCAGGAAGATCCCACATGCCACGGAGCAACTAAGCCACAACTACTGAGCCCATGTGCCACAGCTACTGAAGCCCGTGCACCTAAAGCCTGTGCTCCGCAACAAGAGAGCCCACCACAGTGAGAAGCCCGCGTACAGCAACGAAGACTCAGAGCAGGCAAAAATAAAATAAAATAAACAAATTTTAAAAAATAAAAGTATAAAACAAATGGTATTATTAATTTATTTATGTGTATGTATAATAAAATTTAAGTCTTTTAAAATTATTTGTCCCTTATGACATGATTCTGGTAAGTTTAATGAGCTCAGAACAAATGTTTCTCAATATTTCAAATTTCAGTTTGTCACCCAAATATTATAATGATAATACACACTTTTATAAGTGGCAGGGGTTCTCTGTAGTAGAAAGTAAATTATGGGGAAGGGAAAACCATATACCCCAAAAGTTCATCAAATTCTCAAAATGCACATTGCAGATTGAAACATATCTTCTTGCCAAAGGGAATTATGATAATAGGACTGACCTTTTCACGTAAAACAAACCACTGATTTATAAATAATAACTTATAAATGCCTGAGTTAGTTATTTATAATGAATATCGAAATTATTTAGTGAAATAAAAGGTTAACAAATTCTTGCATAAAATTATACTAATTTTACAATAAAATGCATAAAAGCTAACATTCACGTCCGATGTAAACTGTATTGATGGTGCCAGGGGCCCTCCTAATTTTGGTGATTCATTAAAAGTACTCAAAAACTCAGTATCAGGTTATTCTCATTGTTAGGGTTCATCACAGCAAAAGATACAAAGTGAAAGCAATTCTATTCCTACTTTATTAATGGATAGTGAAACAAATGATACATTTTTGTTCTTATGTATTGCCTGTCACTTAGATACATAATTTAAACATATTGAGAGTGTATATTTTCTGATTTCAGACTCACAAGTGCACGGTGCAGTGATTCAGTGTGCCAATTTGGATAATAGATTATATCATCACCTTATTCATAACTCACGTGCAATCCACTACAAAGCCTTTCAAGCAGTAGCTGAATCCTCCACTTCCCCTTCTCCTCACCTCTACCACCTGGTCCAAGACATAGTCATCTCACACTAGGAATAGTTTACATAAGTTTCCTCACTAATCTCCTTGTTTGCTCTTTTACTAACCTGTAGTCTCTTTTCACATAGCAGTCATAAGTGATACTGCTAAATCTTTAAAGAGGTTATTACTTTTACGTAAGTCATAACCCTTAATTGGGGGCCCATCAAGTAAGAAGGTCAAATCTTTACCATTTCTTAAGAAGCCTAAGTGCCCTTACCCCTCCTACATCTCTGACCTCATCCCTGCTCTATCACATGAGCATCCTTCTGGGGACATCACAGGTACATTCATACCGCAGGCCTCATATGATGCTTCTCCTCTCTGAAAAACTCTCCCCTCAAATATGCTTCTGCTATAACTCTCTTATGACTGTTCATTGTATTCAAATGGTACCACTCTGTGAGGTCTCCAGCAACCATCTTGTTCAGGATTTAACACCTCCTCTTACTAGAACTTCCAAATCCTCTTCCCTGCTCTATTTTTTGGTGGTAGAATTTAACACCACCTGGCATAAAACACATTATACTTTGTGATACTATTTATTGTCTTTCTCATAATACTAGAACATAAACTCTATGAAGCCAATACAATTTCAAAGTTTTATTCATTGCTTTTGCCTCGTCCCCATATATGTACCTAACACATAGTAAATGCTCAATAAGTCTTTGTAGAATGAATGAAAAATGATCCTCATTTATATTTTATGGGAGTTTGTTTTTGTTTTTGCCACACGGCTTGTGGGATCTTAGTTCCCCTACCAGGGATTGAACCCGGGCCCTTGGCAGTGAAAGCGTGGAATCCTAACCACTGGACCACCAGGGAATTCCCTTCATTTATATTTTATAATGGATTTGCATGCCTCTTATGGACAAGCCAGAATTTTTTTCTCCATCTCTAATTCGCATACTTTTGCAAGGAAGAATATCATTGTCATGAAAACAACTATATATGTATATATATGTGTTTTCATGGAAATGGTATACATATATACATAGATACTCTTGTCTAATATTTATAGGTATTTTTGTTTGTATTCTGTAACATATACAGTTTTATAGTTAATGTTCTGCACGTTGATAAAACTTCAATAAAAAGGAACTAGTATTACAAAATACTTGTTAAAATAGCAGCAAAATACCTTTCCCCATAATATACCTCTGAGAATTCTGAAGAACCATTCTCAAATTTCTGGGATAGTGCATGTAATTCTTCCCAATTTTTTCTATGTTGCTTTACAAACAATTTTTAATCTTCAAAATTTCAAATTTCGTGTATGCATATTGAAGCACTGCACTATTCATTTGTGAGCCTGAAATGAGAATATATAGAAGCTCAATAGGTTTAAATTATGTATCTATGTGATAGGCAGCATATATGAACAAAAAATATCATTTGTTTTCCTACATTAATAAAGTAGGAACAGAACTGCTTTTATTCTGTTTCTTTTGCTACAGAGTTGGAATTACTAACACAAGGTATGAATTTAGTAGTAAATTTGAGGTTAGAATGTAGGGAAGTTCAATAGTTTTATTTTTCACAAGTTTAGTTTGAAATGGATACTTAATTGTAATATGTTTTAAGTAAATTATTAATTATAAACATGAAATCCAGGCTACATTTTTATTTTTGCCTAACATATAAATAAAATATGAAAATACATAAAGACCACAATAGCTGTTGTAGTTAGGTATCTTCTGATCCTATTGATATAGTCTGTTGTTTAGATTTTTAATAATGAAACTTCATTAATTTTATAATGTTCAAAGATGTTTTAAAAAGAAATAATTGTTTTACTTTTTATCACTTACGCTGAATTATTTCAACTGAGTTGACTGACAAAAAATAGCATTACAATTTTTAAAAATATCTACAAGGTGTGCTTTACTTGCACTGCTAATTCAGCTCCTTTTAAGCATGCCTTCTCATTCTCTAATTGATATAATTCAGAGGCTACACTCGGACACAATTTAATGAATAAGCTAATGAGTTCCAGCTCTTCCAATGTAAAATTCCTTTTATTTATGGGGTATTTCTGGAGATGTGGGATAATTTGAATGTTTAATTTGGTGACTCAGTATGACCTATTTTATATTGTCTTATAAATGTGTGAAAAATATAAGTGCTAGAAAATGTATTTAGAGAAAATTTGTCATCTATTTACATTTGGGAACATTATACCACTTCAATGTCTTGTGTCAGCATAAGACTCATTTTTAAAGATGCTATTACATATGTGTTTACTCCTTTAAAACTCTAAAAAGAATTTGTTTCATTCACATAAAATATGGAAGACACTAGAAATAAGTAAGAATAAATATGTTTCAGGACACAAACGTTTACATGATTACACTTCTCTTTCCTTAAAAATAATATATTCTAATCTGTTGAGGGGGAAATTACAATTTTATAGTTAGAAAAAGCCTTTAATTCCAGTACTGTTATTGAATTAATCATGCACAAGCTCTGGAGAGGTGTCTGGTGGAGCCCTTCCCACCAGCAAGCGATGCCCCAGCATTTCCCTGACTCTTGCTCACCCACCCAACCCTGGCGAAATTCATTACACCAACTTTGTGTGTTAATATACCCTAACCACAATTACCTCAAGGATTTGGGGTATTAGTTAATTGAATTGATATATCTGAACACATTTTGTAAAAAAGAAAGTTCTAAACAACTGTTAAGTATACAGAGGGATTGGGCAGCAATCTTACATACTACTGTGCTTTTTTAGTTGTTTTGCTATAGAAACATAAAGCAAAGGAAATTTTATACGGAACTCCAATTCATAAATCCAGCAATAATGGAGATATTCTTAATAAGTCAGGGACAAAATTGAGGTGTGCAGGGAACCATGAATTCCAACTGCTTAGTCTATTCTTTATCCTGCTGCCAATGTTAAGGCATCTCTGTGCAAACCCAGTAGATGGGACAGGTGCATTTGAGCTCTGCAGTTCAGTTTACATCGTGACTTTACAGATTAATTACTGCAAAATCTTAAGATATTTGAACGTTATGGAGTATCATAATAGAGATAAAACTATAGTCAGTAAATTATTAACAGGAAAAAAGCAACTATTTGTAAGTGACTTTATGTGCAATTTAGACAATATGACCATTCTCTTAAACAGTGAGAATAAAGTTCAAGGATTTCTCATTCAAATATAGATTTCTAATATCCAGAAGCCTTTATCACTGTAGGACCAAAATGTGAGTATATTATTATTTGAGCATAATAAAATGCTTTAAAATGTCTAAATCGCTGCATCCCATAGATTTGGCAGCATATATGAACAAAAAATTGTCATTGTCATTTGTTTCTAGGTGTTTTTTGATTTCCTCTTTGATTTCTTCAGTGATACCTTGGTTATTAAGTAGTGTATTGTTTAGCCTCCTTGTGTTTGTATTTTTTACAGATTTTTTCCTGTAATTGATATCTAGTTTCATAGCGTTGTGGTCAGAAAAGATACTTGATACAATTTAAATTTTCTTAAATTTACCAAGGCTAGATTTGTGACCCAAGATATGATCTATCCTGGAGACTGTTCCATGAACACTTGAGACATTCTATGTGATTGTGAAAATGTTAAGATTTTTGTTGGAAACCCAAAGGTTTAATATACATTACAACTAAATCAATAAACTTCTCCCATCATAACAATTAAATGTAAGGATAATTGGTGTTTCAGAAATAGCGTTTTATCAAGTGAAAATATGAAAACATATTTAACAGTACAGTAGAAAAAATCTGTGTAATAAAGGACTATACATATTTCAAACACAATGATACATCATGTGCTTGTAAAATTAAATCAAGAATATAGGGCTTCCCTGGTGGCGCGGTGGTTGAGAGCCCGCCTGCCGATGCAGGGGACGCGGGTTCGTGCCCCGGTCCGGGGAGGATCCCACATGCCGCGGAGCGGCTGGGCCCGTGAGCCATGGCCGCTGAGCCTGTGCGTCCGGAGCCTGTGCTCCGCAACGGGAGAGGCCACAACAGTGACAGGCCCGTGTGCCGCCAAAAAAAAAAAAGAATATAAAATAAGGTGCATACTGGTTATATTATTAAGCTTCAATGATTAAGAAATAAAGCATCCTTGAATGAAAACATGTAATATTCTTAAAAGAAAAAAATCAGCATGCAGTTATAGATGTAACCATTAACAATTATTTACAGAAAAATGGTGCAATGTTTATAGAATAATGATGGAGGAAACTTATGACCTAAAATTATATCCAAAGAATTTATTAAATTATTAAAAATTTAAAATGGCAAATATTTTTGAACATAAAATAAATAAGGGAAAATAGGAACTATGCTCCCTTCTTTAGAAAAAAATGATGAAATGCAGCTATCCTAGAGATAAAAATGGAGATGCAGCAATCAAATGATTGACACTAAGTTTGACATACATTATATGAGAACAGAAAAAAAACTATGAGAGGTTAGAGTTACACCACATGAATATTATAAACTTTTAAAGTATGTGAGAAGTATTTTTTTAAAAGGTACATATAGAAGGAAGTATAAATGCATTAATCTTTTCTTACTTAGCATGGAATCAGTAGACATTCAAGTTTCATAATTCAAGAGACAGAGGAGAAATATACTATTTCATATGTAGTCATCTTATGTGGTAGATTTTAATCTCCCCAAATATTTTGAATAACAGAACTGATCTGTCAGAGAAAGCTAAAGAAAAAACAAAAAGAAAAAATCTACTAGGTGACATTTTAAACAAAACTGGATACCAGGTAATCTCCACAAACCTCATAATCAGTTGAATTGTCCCAAACCCCAAAATAATGGTCTTATAGGAAATAGAATGATATATATCTAATAGAGCAGACAGTGAAACAGGGCTCTTAAATTACCTACAAGCTTTAGAAATGTTTTAAATGCTAAAAAAATAAGGTCATTTCTGAAAGGAGAGGACCCTAAGAGGAAACCTGTATGGATAGATCTGAAAATCTGAAATCATAAGTTGGAAGACAAATTTTCACAGGCTGTGAATTTCAAGTAGTTTGAAAAAACTGCGTATGGAGGAGATGGAACAATCAAAGAGGACCAAAGACAGTCAAGCCCTTAAACACTATGAAATATCCAGGAAGGCTGAAAATTTGATGGAGAACAACTAGGATCTTAAACTAAATTGCAGGAATGCTGGGGAGAAAAGAAAGAAATTAAAGGAGTGGCACAAAAAGATCCCAGAAGAAGCAGATCACAGAAACCTCTGTAAAAACCAACATCTAACACTCAAAGCAGTGTTTCAAAAAGAAAGGAATCTCCAAAAGGGAACAAAAGGCAAGAGGCAGAAATTCGCTCTAAACCATTTCAGCCCTTAGAATCAGAAAGACTGTTTTGTAGATAGGTTCATTTGTGCCATATTTTAGATTCCACATATAAGTGATACCATACAGACTTACAGACAGAGAGAACAGACTTATGGTTGCCAAAGGGGAGGGGTTTGAGGGGGGGAAGGACTGGGAGTGTGGGATTAGCAGATGTAAACTATTATATATAAGGTGGATAAACAACAAGTTCTTACTGTATAGCACAGGACACTATATTCAATATCCTCTGATAAACCGTGATGGAAAAGAATATATTAAAAAATGTGTCTGTATGTGGATAACTGAGTCACTTTGCTGTACAGCAGAGATTGGCACAGCATTGTACATCAACTCTACTTCAATTAAAAAAAAAAGGACCAGAAAGCCTGTAATTTGAGAAGGCAGCCCTCAAGCCATGAAGCTGAGCAAGCTGTCTTACCCCTCCTCCACATAAACTGCTTCTAGTACTCCAGAAGAGTAACCTTGTTTAAACACGGGGAAAACAGAAATAGATTCTAAAGCCAACAAGTATAGAACAAGATAAACCATGAAAATGAACATCATAACATACAAAGTAATAAATAAAAACCCCACAAAACAGAGGAGACCTCTAACCTCATATTTTGGCTAATGTTTGGCTAATATTTCTCATAGTTTATTATTTTAAAATAATTTTAGATTTATAGAAAAAATGCAAAATGTTACAGAGAGCTCCAGTATACTTTCACCCAGCTTGCCTTAATATTAACATTTTATAAGACCCTAGTTCAAGTATCAAACACAAGATATTAAATTTGGTACAACATTTAACTTAACTACAGACTTTATTCAAATTTGCCGGTTTTCCACTATCTCTTATCCATTCCAGGACACTGTCAAGGATCCAGTTGCATTTGGTTGTCATGTCACCTTAGAATCCTCCCATAGGTGACAGATAATTTTTCTTTGACTTTAATGAACACTAGCATTCAGATATTTTGTAGAATGCGCATTATTAGAGTTTGCCTAATAATTTCTCATGATGAAATTGAAGTTATATTTCTTTGGAAGGTGATATATCCTCAGTGCATCCTACTGCACTGAGGACATAAGATATAGATATGTTTTATTGTGTGTGATGGTAATCTTGATTATTTAATTAAAGTAGCGTCTGACAGGTTTCTTTACTGTAAAGATATTATATTCCCTTTGTATTTAATAAATATCTTGAGGGAGACATTTTGAGACTATGCAAATATCTTCTCTATCCTCAGAGTTTCTCTCATTAATTTTAGTATCCACTGGTGCTAAAATAGCATCCTAGTCTCTCTTTCATTCTACCTTTTACCATTCACCTTCTAAAGGAAACCAGTCTCATTATTTATGGATTATCTTTCCTGTGTCTTTCATACAAGTGAGCAGATTCATGTATATTTTCTTATATCTCCTTATTTCTTACATGCAGTGTAGTGAATTATAAACATTCTTTTGCACTTTGCTTTTTTCACCTTACAGTATATCTTGGAAATCATCAGTTCACCCCCTCACTCTTTCCTAGAAATGAATAATACTCCTTTGTGTGAGCATTTGTAATTTATTCAAGCATTCTCCTATAGGTGGACATTTAGGTTGTTTCTAATATTTTGCAGCTACAATGATGCTGCAAGGAATAATGTAGTGCATATATGTTTTCTTATAGTTGGGGGTGTATTTTCAGGTTAGTTTTTTTAAGTGGAATTGCTGTGTCAAAAGGTAAGTGCCTGTGTAGTTTCATTAGACTTTGCCAACTTCTCCTCCAGAAGAGTTGTATGAATAGAGTTTACATCCTTACCAGCAACGAATGAAAATGCTGTTTCCTTACAGACTCACTAACAGAAGTGTTGTCATTCCTCATCATTTCAGTCTGATAGGTAAAAATGGTATCTGAGTTTTATTTTAATTGGCATTTCCCTATGTATGTGAGTGAGTAGATAATTGAATATCAGACAATGTACACAGAACTCATGTAATAGTGGGACAAAATTGGTCCTAGTCTAAAGGCTGCTTTCACCCAGCCTAACAGAGCTTAAAAACACATCAGTCTGTTTCCAAGTAACTGAGCTATGTCCCAAAACAAGGCTCAAGAATATTTATGAATACAAAAATATAGATCCCCTAACAAAATAAAATTCACTATGTTTACCATCAAAAATTATCAGGCAAGCAAAGTAACAGAAAATACAACTCATAGGACAAATCAGTCAATAGAAATAGACCCAGAGATGATATAAATGTTAGAATTAGACACACAAAAAATTAATGTCAGGTTTAATATTATGAATAAAAGACAAGTTGTATCATTTTGTCAAAAATAAAATTGCATGTTTAGTGTAACTTAATTTTGTTAAACAGACATAATGCAATGAGTGTTAGTTATTGCTGGGTATAAAATTGTGTGTTTTTTATTGTTTTCTTATATATCTATATATAGTTATCAAATCTATAATAATCATTTAGTTTTAACCTTTTACTTTTTATTTTAGATAATGATCTGCTGATGTATGTGTATTATTAAAATTTATGATAAATATTGACATTTCAATATGCTTATCTATATATTTTTAAACATAGGATTATAAGTATTTATTCCTAGAACACCATAAATTTTATAAAACAGTATGAAATACATTCCTATACCTTTATGAATTAAAAATAACCTTAAATAATACAGAAATAACAATGTGAATTTTGTGAAAACTATTTTATTTCTGTTCAATGAGTAGATAAATATATTATCACTACTTTTGTCAGTATAACTAATGGTTGTTGCTTTATTACATTTGGGAAACTTGAATACTCCTATCTGGTAATGCATTTTGATCTAAATATCTACAACACTGACTTCACAAATACCAACATAACCAAACAGAATCCAATTGAACTTAAGTCTTTTGTGTCTACTTTTCTGTACCTTTCACTTTTTACAGAAATTACTGATATATGTTTTTCTTTCAAATTATCCCTGTATAATCTGTAGATAAGAAAATTTGCTAAATGACACTTATCAGAGCTTTTCAGATGGATGATAAAAACATATTGCAACTCATTTCACAAAAGAATTTAATGAGGAAATTGCTATCCATACTGAAACATACTGGAATTTAAACATAAAAGAGAATTCCATGAAAGTAACACCACTGTGATCTAAATATGGAGTCCATTAAGTTTGAAAACTTCTCAACTATTACTGTGCTGGTATAATAGGGTAACTTGATTTGATATGCTGCTGTGTTAAAGGGGCAAAAGGAGACTAGAGAATTCAAAGGCTAACATTTTTGAGAAAATGTATAAGAAATTTTCTAAATGAAGTATTTTGATTTTGATTTATAAGTCACTTTGCCCTTACATATCACATACTGTTCCTTTAGTTACCAACTAATATTTAAAATGTCTTCAAAATTTCCATGGTAGCTTTGAGTCTTACTTAACTCACTACCTGAACTTTAAAGTATTGTAATCATATTGTTAACCAAACAGTGACTCTTAAGGGAATAAATCCAGGTTACACAAATGTTTCCATACATACCAGAAATACTCAGTATACCAGGAATTTAGGGTCATAGGACATGGATTGTCTCTTAAGAAAACTGGTTTGCTGGGAGAAATGGTTGATCTGTATTTTTAATTTTTTTAGTTTAAATAAATAAAATACAGTTTTTTAAAAAGAAAAAAATATGAAACACTCTGGAAAGCAGTGAAAAAAAAGTAAAGCAATTGAGATATATTCCTTGTTCATGATCAAAAGTCACAATATTATTAAGCTATCAATTCTTAAATTGATTTTAAGATCCCGTACAATCCCAGTAAAATCTCAGCAAGTGATTTTGTAGATACCAACAAACTTATTTTAAACATTGAGTAAACATAAAATCTCAGCAAGTGATTTTGTAGATACCAACAAACTCATTTTAAACATTTAGTAGTCTAGATAGTACTGATAAAGAATATGTCAATGAACTCACCCATCCCAATTTCAACATTTATTTTAAAGCTATAATCAAGAGAGCATGATATTTTTAAATGGATAGAAACAAAGATAGATGGAATAGAATAGAGAACCCACTAGGAGATCTATGCAAATAAAGACAACTTGACCTTAGTCAAAGGAATAAAGGCACATCAACACAGAAAAGACAGACTTTTAGTCTTTAGTCACCACCAACAAATAATGAGGGTACAGTTGAGTGCCCATCAGGAAATAAAGACACACGCTTTGCACCTTAGACATAAATTCACTCAAAATCATTCATTGCCTTAAGTATAAAATGCAAAACTATAAAAATTATAGTGGGAAACAGGAGAAAATCTACATGAGTTAGAAGTTGATGAGTCATTTTCATCTACAGCACAAAATCACAGTCCATGAAAAAATGATAATGTGGACTTTATTAAATTTAAACTATTTAATCTCTGAAGGACAGTGTTCAAAGAATGGAAATACAAGTCCTTGACTAGGAAAATATGTTTTCAAAACACATATCTGAAGACAGATTTGTATGTAAACTACTCAAAGAACTAGTAAAACTCCACAATAAGAAAACAAACTCCCCAAATTAAGAAATTAAAATAAATAGGGCAATATGAGTAGACACCTTCCAAATGGTATTTATATACACATATGTATATGAAATAGCATGTATAAATTGCTCAACATTGGAGAATTATTGGAAAGCAATATGCAATGTACATTAGGGAAAAGCAAATTTAAATACTAATGAGATACCCTGCCAATCTATTAGAATAGCTAAATACCAAAAACGGACAATACCGGTTAATTGCTAGTGAGGATGTGGGACAGTAGAGAATCTCATTGCTGATGGATGTACAAATGGTACAACCTTCTGAGAAGACGTCTTGCCAGATTCTTGTGAAGCCGAGCATAGTGTCACCATAGGTGTAGCAACTGTGCCCCAGTGTATTTACCCCAGGGGTGTGAAAACACACACACACAAAAAAAACCTAAGAAAATATGTATAAGGCAGATTTATTAACAATGGGCAAAACCTAGAAGAAACCAAGATGTGTTTCAATATGTGAATGACAATCAAGTGAGGCACAGTAGACAGAGGCACTTGAGGAGCACATGGGCTGCAGGCACAGGATATGGAAACACACGAATTCAGATAGGGGCTAGAGGACTAGTGAATAAAAGCACCAGTTGCCTAGATGGACCGGAAGCACATAGAAGGTAGACAAACATAGGCTGAAGCACGGGGGATAGACACATTCTCAAGGGAGGGAATGAGATAACAAAAACCAAAAACCTGGTTTACTTTCCTCAGCTTATTAGGCTAACAAATAAGCATTTTTGCTTACATATTTGTTTTTGGATGTGAATAGTAGTACATCAGTTAAAAATTGAGGATTCCTCATTGTAAATTAATATTTAGTACACGGTTTTTATATTGCTATATATTTTGATAATGGTTGTCATGAATCGGCAATGTGGAACAGCTCCAAAGTATGGATTAGTTTTTATATATTTGAGAGCACTATCTATAATAGGACCAAAATGAAAATGCTGTTTTAAAAAATTAAAATTTATTGAAACATGACTATTTATTTTAAAGTTAATGTTAAACTTAGATTTTGTGTCAAGCATTATTCTACTGATAAATGCTCATAACTATGAAAAGATCTCTGCTTTTATGTCAATCAATTGATGAAATAAGTACTTTAATGCTATGGAATAAGTGGTCTTATAACTCACAATATATTTAAACATAAAATTACAAAATCGTTTGAGATTCTGTTAAATATGTAGTGTCATGACACTGTACAATAGTGGCAGCATAGTAGGGAATGTAATATTCCCCCCACACATGCAAAGAATGTTTTGTATCAGAACATGTAAAATACCAAAGAGAACACCCACCTAGATAACTCAAGATGAGACACCTAAGATTGTAAGAAATTATAGCCACTGCTATTAACTAGGTAATCAGAGTGTTGACAATTTATAGACCTTGAGGAACAATAAAAATCTATACACAGTTTTCTCTGTCAATCAATAAGCAATAACAATGTTTTGCTATTATTTTGATCATCTCCCATATGCCATGCTTTATGCTAGATTATTTACTTAGGTTATTTCATTTAACCCTGTTAAAAATCCCAAGGTCAGATTTGCCCAGTCTATAGGTCAGATATTAAAAACATCAAGGAAAGTTAGGCAGAACACCTAGGGTTTACCTGTGACTAGAAAAATCTTAATCAAATGATTAAAAAATCAATGTCACTATGTATACAAAATTATAATATAAAATAACCAAATTGGATTTTTAAGACTATAATATTGTTTCAATATTAGTAATTGTTATTATCTAATTATCAGATAAAAGAAAATTAAAAAGAAACAGATAAAAGAAGAAAGAATTCTTACATTCATCCCAATAAACGTGCTGCACTTCAATACTAACTAGTACTAAATCTTGTAAAATAGGGACAAAAACATTCATACCTTGATAAACAGATACCAGTTGTAAAACATATAAGTTTTGTGTTTTAAATAAGAAATACTATAGCAATCTTTCAGCAATTCTCTTAAGTAATGTGCTAGTTCTTGTGACCTGGACACTATGGCCAGATAAATAAATGAAATTTAAAGGGGTTGGAAAATAGGAGGTCATTTATAGATTATCAAGTAAACTAATAAATTATCAAAGCAAGGAATGTCTCACAATCTCAGGAAGTACACCACACAAACTCTTCATGCATGAAGTTTTTCTGAAACTCTATTTATATTAATATATTAAAAATGGTTTGCTTTTCTGATTCTTTCTCAAGTATCAGTAAAGATGTTCCTACTACTGACTTGTAAACTAAATTACTACATTTCAGTGTGAAGAATTATTTATATATTTTAAAAATATCAGAGTATGTAATTCAAAACATTATATCAAACATACCCACATCATGCTAATCATATAAAGATGCCATGCAAAAGAATACACACAAAAATCAAATAAACTTGACGAAATCATGAAACAGTCCCAAAGTCTTCAAATAGATGTAATAGCATTTCTATTTACTGGAAACATTATTGATTTATTTCCTCAAGCCTCTATTTTTTTTTTTAAACAAGTTTGATTAAGTATCTTGCTCAATGAATGCTCTCTTAAAGGTCAGGTTTATATATGTCCACCTAGATTCAAACATTATTTTCTTTACCATTTCAGACAAGCCCTAGATTGTCCAGCTTGCAAATCCAATTCATGGGTATTTTCCTGAGGAAAAACAAAGCGAAGAGTAGACATTCAGTAATCATTTATTTATTTTCTTAGAAGTATTTATAGTAACTCTATTTTAGCAAATGTTGAAATGCATGCTTTGTGAGATCCTTTGGTTATAAATTTATTATCCCACTTATGGTTTGGTGCATGTGTGTGCATGCATGCTGGCACGTTTGTGTAAACCACAGATTTAACCACATTTTTGTAAAGATTTTTTTAAAAAAACTACTAAAACTGTTTATAGAATGGATCTGAATGCAGGCCAAAGCCATTCTGACGATGAATTAATTACAGGACTCTAAAAACTATTTTGACACTTTACAACTTCTTGTGTGAAACATTATATAATATTTTCCACTTAATAAATTTGCTTTAATGCTTATAGTCTGCAAATAAAGTATTTTATTCACTATGTGAAAATCTTTCAAATGAAAATGTTTGCATATTTTGTGTACTTATTAACTTAAATTTTTGATAAGCCTTTTTATGAGCATAATTTATTTTATTGTAGAATGAAGATCTTTATTTCAATGAAAAGGACAAGACTGCCTCTTGAATGTTAAAATAATATAATCTTTTTAGTTTCCTTTTTCTTGATATTAGCATTCACTATATTTCCTTTTACTGAATAATGTGTATCACCTATTTTATAAGATTGAATGTATAGTAATTTAAATAATAATATACAGTAATCTGAAATGGTCTTGAATATTTCATCAATAACTTTGGAAGTTCAAAACTTTAAGAACAATTCCATTTTTCTGATGTTACTTTTGCATTCTTTGTGTTTGCATTTTTACTTGTGTTCCAATAACCTATTACAAAGCTATGTCAGAATTTTTAAAGATTTTATTTCATTAGCATTTAATTATAGAACAACTAAGACATAAAACAAATTACATTAAACTAGAAATCATATAAGTGAAAAGCTTAATCTATATATCTAAGTTACTTGGTAATTTTAGTAATTTTCATAAATATACAGAAATGTCATTTGTACTTCTTATTCCAATATCACAATTTTAAACTATGTAATGGGAAACTAAATTAAGCATCAATGAAGTCAGCATATGCCTATTGACAAGCAAAAGGACCAAGGGAAAGAACTGATATTTGACTCACTTGATTCTTTTCCTTTAATTTTGAAAAAACAATGTGAATTTTATAAATCTATGTCAGTTTAAATTATTTAAATGGCCAATTTTAGCTTAAGCTATTTACTTTCTGATTAGATTGCTTTTATCTTTTTCACAAGAATTACTGTTCTGTTTAACTTGGCTATAACTAAAAGATTATTTAATACATGTAAATATTTAAACATGTATTTACATTTTTTTAAGTCCATGAAATCTACATGGCAAATTTTACTGTTATAAACTAAAATTCTTGACTCCAAATCAAAAGCTAAATGTTATTATAGTACGAATGTCCCATATGAAATCTCCTTTGTCCTAACACTTATTGCCATTTCAAGGTAAATAATGTTGAGAGTCCACAAATCAATAAAAGGGCTTCTCTTTGTGAACATTTAGTTTCCAAAGGTACAAGAAATATAATGGCAGCAAGACTAAAGAACGCAAGGAGGATGATTTTATCCATAGGGACAAGGAGCCTAGGATTTAGATTGCTTTGTCAGATGGCATATGTACATTTTACTGCAATATAAGTTGCCAGATTTTTTCAAAGGGCCCTGTAGCAGTTTTATTTTCCACCAGAAATATTTGAGAGCACTGAAAACAGTAGGTCATATGGTTAACTCTAAATTTTGCCTGTCTGCTGATTTTTCTTGTGACATTCCCTTGTTATTTTAACTTATATTTCTCTTTACCACCAATGAACCTGTACACATTTCCTTACGGAAGCTCAACATTTGGATATGCTCTTCTATGAACTGCCTGCGACAAAGACTGCCAGCTCTCCACCTCCCAGGCTCCCTTGCCTGCAGTGTCCATGTGGCTGAGTTCTAGAAACAAATATTAACTGAAGTGGTGTGTACTGTCCCTGGGCCTTGTGCATAAAAACCCCATGCAAGCACTTTTCCTTGTTGTTCTCCTGTCTAAGTCGGGTAGTGACACCTGGGGTAATTTTAGTGTCAAAAACGGTAGAACAATTATAAGTCCCTGAGTGGCTAAGTGGAGTTGTTACTCTGACCTGAGCACTCATCTAAGATGTTATGAGAGATAGAGAGAGAGAACTATTTTGTAAGACACTGAATTTTCATTATTTATTCTTTCCACTACTTAGCCTACACTAAGTAATAACTTCCTATTCTTTTCCTATGCTAATTTTCTTTGGGGTCTCAGACTTTATATTGTTAATGAATCATCTATATGTATATTACAAATATTAATTATTTGTCATCTATTTAACAAAATATTTCCTCAAATATATCCTTCCATCTGACAAGTATTTAACATTATTCATCTAATATTTCTATCTTATTGTTGCTATTCATTCCATTACATCTCTTATTTTGGAAGATCTACTAGTTTCCTTTCGTAAGAGTTATTTTCCCTTTTCTTGCTCTCACAATTAGAGTCATACTTTTCAAGAACTATATAAAATCAAGATGCCATCTATTGCCTCACCTATGGAGTCAATTTCTCTAATCCCTCATCAATACAACTTTAATTTCCCCATTTCCTCTTCCACTACTGTCCTCTAAAATATCAAGGAATAAATTTGTTCCTCTCCTTCCCCTCCTCTGAAGTCTAGATTTTACAAAAATATTTTATAATTTTAATTATATATTGTTATAAAATACTTCTATGAAATTATTTATGATAATTTTTCAGTATGAACTATTAGGCAGCCATTAAAAATCAATTAGAACTATTTGTCTTCTTCTAAATGGATTTCCATGCATTACTGATGAATGATAAAGTGATGAAAAAATGTGTATATACAAAGATGGCAAAAAGGTATAAAATAATTCATACCCCTGTATACAGATACAAATATTACATCATGAGTATGGAGAAAAATATCAAAATATACATGTTAGGCTGTTCAGGTTATTTACCTAAGCTCTGGGGAGTGATGGGTGGGGAAAGCAGAAAAGTGGAGGCAAGCCAGGAACAGCAGGAAAGAATATCACTGTATAACAAGAAAATGTAAAAAGTATATAATGGGATGTGCTTAGAAGATGAGGTGGGAAAATGGAGAAGACCAGGAGCACCTTTATATCTATTTCCTTTTCCTAATCAGACTTGATTTCTGAACTCCAACATAACATCAAAATAAGCATTATCATCTCATCTCAATCCTGGTTTCAAGACCTAATTGATTTTGTCCTAAAGACCAGAGACAATTCAATCTTATCTACTTTCTATAAAATGTTCTACTTATTCATACTAATTTATTAAAACACAGCTTTCAAAAGAATTTTCAAAATATTTTATTACTATCATAACCTCAGAAAACCTTAAGTGAAGTCATACTACATGATGAACACTTGGCTAAACACCTCTCAATAATCCATATTCTTAAAATGACAGGCTATCGCATCAAACTGCGTTCATATTCTCACATAATCATTTAACATGTGAACCTTTCACAGATGAGGAAACTAAGGCACTTTATTTTTCCTGATAAACTAAGTAAGGGCTGATTTACTTATTTTTAGATTTGGTAAAAATTGTCAGATACTCTGTGCCTTAGTTGCACATATTTAAAATGAGACTCCTTGAAATACTCTTAAAATAACTCTTTTTGTGTGCTGTTTGTTAATAAAAATATATTGATTCTTTTGACACATGGTTCACTTGTGAAATGTTCTGTATTGGGAAATAGGTTAATTTTCTTGATAAAAATTAATGTTAAATTCTCAGTGATTATTTAAAACTAAGTATGTTGATTCTAGAACAAATGAAAAATAATCCTTACAATATTAAAAATGTATATGCTATTATACAGTTTTTTTCTAATTTATTAAAGCCAAGCTTTCATAATCTGAACTTTTTACCAAAGCTTTTCAGGAACTTGTAAGAATTCAGTTTTTTCAAATACTATTTTTATGTAGCATTTGATTTTCATTCATTTTAAAGTAACATTTTTCTGTATTGAGATTGTGATAATTAGCTTATTTACATATATATCTGGTGACAAAAGGGTACAGATGTAAGAATTTCAACTATAGCATGGCTTGTAATAGCACGTAATATTGAAAACAATATTAAACTATATTGCTAAGAAGTAATTTTTGAAATAAACAGGATAGTTATATAATAGAATATATAATTATTTCCAGTTTTTTTTTTTTTTTTTCAAGTGGGTTTAATGGGAAGATCCAACAGCAGGTTTACCTTAAATAAGGAGACTAAGCTTTTAGGACCTCTCACATTTGACTCATTCTTCTCAAGATCATAAGATTCTTGAAAACTTTACTATGTAAGATGTTTTAAGTAAAAATAATAAAGGCTGCTCATTCTCCCTTTCCAACTTGTCTTTAGTCACTTATCCTCCTGGCAGGTAATCTGGCCCAACCTATGGCATTTTTAAGATGTGGCTAAAGAGAAATTGAATGGCAATACATTTAATTTGGTTTTACTGAGGTCAATCTGTTTGATTTAGCTGCTTTTATGTAAAATTAAGTTGTTTACAGCAGTCAAGATTCTTCTACTGCTCGCTCCACAGATTCACATGGTGTCATAACACAAAGGTGCAGAGCCAGAGATTGTTCTGAGATACAACCAAGTCACATGGTGTTTGATACCAGAGGGTGTGGAGAGTAGAGAGAAACAGCTGCATTTAGCCTGGCTTCTCGTTGCCCCAGTTCTTATTCCTGTGGTGATGCGATGAGAACCAGATGTCTTCCTACGTGTAAAGGGGCCTCCTAGGGGTAAGGAAGCCTGGGAAAAAAGAATAGGGGCATTTATGTAGAAGAGTGACCAGCTGCTCTGGTGTGCTCTGAGAGTGTCTCCAAGGTGATATAATGGGAAGAATCCTGAGTTCTTACATCAGTCCATTAGAATGCAAGTAAATCTCTCCAGGGGAAAACCAAAGCTAGAGTCTCCAACTGTACAATCCCTGGGATGTCTCTACTGAGTCTCACTCTGTCTTGAAATGCAGACATGTTCCCCTGGAGAAGTAAGTCCCTGATGATGTTCTGTAACCGTCTTATCTCTCAGAATTAACTTCAGGGATTGTTATTTTAGCCCAGATCCAAAGTTTTGGTAAAATTTGTTCAAAAATCTCTGACTGTGCATTTTAAAAAAAATGTGTTTTATTCACAGCCTAACAATATCCATACAAATCATTAAGAGAAAGGGAGATTAACTAATCCCATATAACCTTTTCAAAAATACAATTTTATTTATTTATTTATCTATCTATTTATTTATTTATCTATCTATCTATATATCTTTATTTTCTGGCCACAAAGAATGTGGGATCTTAGTTCCCCTACCAGGGATGGAATCTGAGCCTCCTGCATTGGGAGCATGGAGTCTTAACCACTGGACTGCCAGGGAAGTTCCCCAAATAACCTTTTAACAGGAGTTTTCAAACAATGCTGCTTGACTTTAAATTGCTGAAACTACTCTGGAAAGAATTTTACCCTATCTACTAAAGCTAAACATATGCTGTCTTAATTCATTTTTGCTTCTGTAACAAAATACTACTGGGGAGTAGCTTATAAACAGAAATTTATTTCTCACAGTGCTGAAAGCTCAGAAATCCAAGATCAGGTGCCAGAAGACCCCATTTGTTGGCTGGTCAGGACCCACTTCCTGGTTCATAGATGGTGCCTTCTCACTCTGTTCTACATGATGGAGGGGGGATAAGGAGCTATGTGGGGTCCCTTTTACAAAGAGCACTAATCCTATTCAGGAGGGCTCTGCCTTCATGTCCTAAGCACCTTCCAAAGGCCCTACCTTGGACATTAGGATTTTAACATATGAATTGGGGGTGAGGGGGACACAAATATTTAGACCAGAGCATTCTGCCCCTAGTCCCCCCAAATTCATGTCCATATGCCATGCAAAGTATATTCATTCCATCCCAACAATCCTAAAAGTCTTAACTGGTTCCAACATCAATGCAAAAATCCAAGTCCAAAGCCCTATCTAAAAATCATCTAAATCAATATGGATGAGATGATTCATCCTTAGACAAATTGCTCTCCACCTGTGAATCTGTGAAATCTAACATGTGGTGTATTGTACTTCCAAAATACTATAGTGGGACAGTCATAGAATAAGCACTCCCATTCCAAAAGGTGAAATAGGAAAAGAAAAATGGGTAACAGGCCCCAAGCAAGTCCAAAACTAAGACCACCGGAGCAGCGTTGGGCCTCAAGGGTCCAGGCAACCCTACCTCCATTGATTTGCTGGGTGAAGTCCACACCACAGCTCTCTTGAGCAGAAATTACATGAAGGTAGCTCTGTAGATCTCGCATCTCGGGTCAGCCCATTGCTTAATGGCAGCTCTCTGCAGTGGCCCCACACCCTCGGTGGCCCTCTGGCTAGGTCACTGGACTGATGATCTGTCCTTTGAGACCTAGGTGGAGGTAGCCACACCATCTGTGCTCTGCTGGACTCAGAGCTGGCCACGCCAGGGCCCACAGAAGGTACGCCTTGGGCAGCTGAGGATCACAGCACTGGACTCCAGTCACATTCTTTGCCATTTTATAAAAAGGATCATCTTTCCTCTATTTTCCAATAACATGTCCCTCATTTCCATCTGAGACCTCATCAGAGTGACCCTTACCATCCATATTTTTACCAGTATTCTGTTCTGGACCACTTAGGTGTTGTCTAAGAAGACTGAGGCTTTCTTTACAGCTCTTGTCTTCTTCTTAGCCCTCATGGGAATCACTCTTAATAGTTTATTCACTGCAATGCAGGCTTTTTCTACCAAGCACCTCCAAACTTTTTCACACTCTGCCCATTACCCACTTTCAAAGCTGTTTCTAAATGTTTAGGTATTTCTTACAGCAGTACCACTACTTTTAGGTTTTGGGGGAACATAGACAACCAGACCATAGTAAATGCATACCCTATGATCCAGTAATTCCATTTCTATAATTTATAAATGTGTAATTTTAATTGCCAAAAGTTTTCATATTTTCCATTGCCCTTAGTGTATGTAGTTATAGTTATAAAACTAGTGTACACAGTTGTTATGGACTGAATTGTATTCCCTTAAAATTCACATCTTGAAGCCCTAATCCCCAATTTGACCATATTTGGAGATAGGGCCTTTAGGGATGTAATGAAGGTTAAATAAGGTGTTAGGAGTGAGGCCTTATTCTGATAGTACCAGTGTCTTTTTAAGAAAAGGAAGAGATACCAGAGATCTTTATCTCTCCTAGAAAGCACAGAAGAAAGGCCATGTGAATACACAGCATCAGGAGGCTGTCTGCAAGCCAGACACTGACCCTGCTGACACCTTGATCTTGAACCTCCAGCTTACAGAGCTGTGTGAAAATAATTTCTGTTGCTTAAGCTTTCCCAGTTTTTTGAGTTTTTTTTTGAACTTTTTTGTTATGGCAACCATAGCAGACTAATAAATTAGTTATAATTGTCAAACTAGTGTACATAGTTATACTTATTAAAAAGTTATAGTTAAAAAGCCTAGAGAATGTTGACTTTTTTAAGGTATTTCTCTTTTGTATAGTTAATTTTTTTTACATTTTCCTTCAAATGTATTACTTCCTCCTTTTTCTTGACATCCCCTTGGAATCTGTAGAAACATATTTCTCAATTTACTTATTAACTAATTTCTAGAATGTTAAACCTGAATTTCAACAAACCTGGCCATTGCCTGTTAAATAGAAAAATGTTGAAATTTTTAGACTAATGTTATTCACGTTTCTCCTTTCTTAGTAACGAAAAATGTGCTTGGTGCCAATGATTTCTCCTCTGATACTGCAAAATTTCTGGGCTGCTCTCAAGAAAAACATGTCCACTTGCTGATTAGCAGGCAATAGGCTTTGTGACCTAAGTTCAGTAATGGAAAGTGATTAGTTTCTCTGCCAATTGGGCTCAATATGCTTTATCTACTCCAAAATTAATATTTTTTCTGGTCTGCTAAGGTCATGTTTTATTATTTTCAAGAGCTGCCACAGTTTATTTTGTTTATTCTTAATGCTGTTTCTGTAGAATTATTAGAAAGGCACTTTGACATTTTAAAACTATATAGTACTGCATGTTTTTATTTCCAAAATAGGAGGACAATGAAAGCTTCACTTAAAAATCAGGGATATTATTAGTCTCATTTTAGAAGAAAATGTTAAAAATTGGAAGCAAAAGATAAAAGAAGATCTTTTATTTTTAAATTTTTTTATCAATTTACTTTTTTATTTTTCACTGTCTTGGATCTTCATTGCTGCACGCGGGCTTTCTCTAGTTGCAGAGAGCAGGGGCTACCTTTCGTTGCAGTCTTCGGGCTTCTCATTGCAGTGGCTTCTCGTGTTGCTTCTCGGCATGTGGTATCTTCCCAGACCAGGGCTCGAACCCATGTCCCCTGCATTCACAGGCAGATTCTTAACCACTGTGTCACCAGGGATGTCCAACGAAGATCTTTTAAATAAGAAGATAAATAATTTAAAAAGAAAGATAAAAAAGCCAAATAGAGGCTATCCAGTGACCCTGGCAAAAGGAGCGAAAGCAGATTTGGCTGAAAGGTGAATAACTAACAGTATAACTTGCTATATTTTATTCAAAAACATATCTTTTATTGAATCATCCAATAAGTTTCCTTAAAATTATTTTACACAAAGTGAAGGAAAAATAGAATTTTATCATGTAAGTAGAAATTTTTAAAAATACAATTGTTATTGGCCTTTCTTTAAGCACTGTAAAGATACATTTTAAAGCAGCTATCAAAAGATTCATTTATTCCTGAAAGTCAAATTTAAAGGTAGAGGAGGAACCAAGATGGCGGAGTAGAAGGACATGCTCTCACTCCCTCTTGCGAGAATGCCAGAATCACAACTAACTGCTGGACAATCATCAACAGGAAGACACTGGAACTCACCAAAAAAGATACCCCATATCCAAAGACAAAGGAGAAGCCAAAATGAGATGGTAGGAGGGGCAAATCACAGTAAAATCAAATCCCATAACTGGTGGGTGGGTGGCTGAGTCACAGACTGGCAAACACTTACACCACAGAAGTCCACCCACTGGAGTGAAGGTTTCGAGCCCCACGTCAGGCTTCCCAACCTGGGGATCTGGCAATGGGAGGAGGAATTCCTAGAGAATCAGTCTTTGAAGGCTAGTGGGATTTGATTGCAGGACTTCGACAGGACTGGGGGAAACAGAGACTCCACTCTTGGAGGGCCCACACAAAGTAGTGTGCACATCGGGACCCAGGGGAAGGAGCAGTGACCCCAGGGGAGACTGAACCAGACCTACCTGCTAGTGTTGGAGGGTCTCCTGCAGAGGCAAGGGGGTGGCTCTGTTTCACCGTGGGGACAAGGACACTGGCAGCAGAAGTTCTGGGAAGTACTACTTGGTGTGAGCCCTCCCAGAGTCTGTCATTAGTCTGACCAAAGAGCCCAGGTAGGCTCCAGTGTTGGTTTGCCTCAGGCCAAACAACCAGCAGGGAGGGAACCCAGCCCCACCCATCAACAGTCAAGTGGATTAAAGTTTTACTGAGCTCTGCCCACCAGAGCAACAGTCAGCTCTACCCACCACCAGTCCCTCCCATCAAGCCTCTTAGATAGCCTCATCCACCAGAGGGCAGACAATAGAAGCAAGAAGAACAACAATCCTGCAGCCTGTGGAACAAAAACCACATTCACAGAAAGATAGACAAGATGAAAAGGCAGAGGGCTATATACCAGATGAAGGAACAAGATAAAACCCCAGAAAAACAACTACATGAAGAGGAGATAGGAAACCTTCCAGAAAAATAATTCAGAATAATGATAGTGAAGATGATCCAGGACCTTGGAAAAAGAATGGAGACAAAGATCGAGAAGATGGAAGAAATGTTTAACAGAGACCTGGAAGAATTAAAGAACAAACAGAGATGAACAATACAATAAGTGAAATGAAAACTACACTAGAAAGAATCGATAGCAGAGTAACTGAGGCAGAAGAATGGATAAGTCACATGGAAGACAGAATGGTGGAATTCACTGCTGCAGAACAGACTAAAGAAAAAAAGAATGAAAAGAAATGAAGACAGCCTAAGAGACCTCTGGGACAACATTAAATGCAACAGCATTCACATTATAGGGGTCCCAGTTGGAGAAGAGAGAGAGAGAAAGGACCAGAGAAAATATCATTGAAAACTTCCCTAACATGGGAAAGGAAATAGCCACCCAAGTCCAGGAAGTGCAGAGAGTCCCATACAGGATAAACCCAAGGAGAAACACACCAAGAGACATAGTAATCAAACTGGCAAAAATTAAAGACCAACAAAAATTATTGAAAGCAGCAAGGGAAAAATGACAAATAACATACAAGGGAACTCCCATAAGGTTAACAGCTGATTTCTCAGCAGAAACTCTACAAGCCAGAAGGGAGTGGCATGATATACTTAAAGTGATGACAGGGAAGAACCTACAACCAAGATTGCTCTACCCAGCAAGGATCTCATTCAGATTTGATGGAGAAATCAAAAGCTTTACAGACAAGAAAAAGCTAAGAGAATTCAGCACCACCACACCAGCTCTACAACAAATGCTAAAGGGACTTCTCTAAGTGGGAAACACAAGAGAAGAAAAGGACCTAGAAAAACAAACCCAATACAATTAAGAAAGTGGTCATAGGAACACACATCAATAATTACCTTAAACGTGAATGGATTAAATGCTCCAACAAAAAAGACACAATGTATCCATTGCTGAATTGATACAAAAGCAAGACCCATATACATGCTGTCTACAAAAGACCCACTTCAGACCTAGGGACACATACAGACTGAAAGTGAGAGGATGAAAAAAGATATTCCATGAAAATGGAAATCAAAAGAAAGCTGGAGTAGCTTTACTCATATCAGATAAAATAGACTTTAAAATAAAGAATGTTACAAGAGACAAGGAAGGACACTACATAATGATCAAGGGATCAATCTAAGAAGAATATATAACAATTATAAATATATATGCACCCAACATAGGAGCACCTCAATACATAAGGCAACTACTAATAGCTATAAAAGAAGAAATCAACAGTAACACAATAATAGTGAGGAATTTTAGCACCTCATTTACACCAATGGACAGATCATCCAAAATGGAAATAAATAAGGAAACAGAAGCTTTAAATGACACAATAGATCAGATAGATTTAATTGATATTTATAGGATATTCCATCCAAAAACAGCAGATTACACTTTCTTCTCAAATGTGCATGGAACATTCTCCACGATAGATCACATCTTGGGTCACAAATCAAGCCTCTGTAAATTTAAGAACGTTGAAATCATATCAAGCATCTTTTCAGACCACAACGCTATGAGATTAGAAATAAATTATAGGGAAAAAAACGTAAAAAACACAAACACATGGAGGCTAAACAATACGTTACTAAATAACCAAGAGATCACTGAAGAAATGAAAGAGGAAATAAAAAAACTACTTACAGACAAATGACAGTGAAAACACGATGATCCAAAACCTATGGGATGCAGCATAAGCAGTTCTAAGAGGGAAGTTTATAGGCATACAAGCTTACCTCAAGATACAAGAAAAAACTCAAGTAAACAATCCAACCTTACACCTGAAGGAACTAGAGAAAGAAGAACAAACAAAACCCAAAGTTAGCAGAAGGAAAGTAATCATAAAGATCAGAGCAGAAATAAATGAAATAGCAACAAAGAAAACAATAGCAAACATCAATAAAACTAAAAGCTGGTTTTTGAGAAGATAAACAAAATTGATAAACCATTAGCCAGACTCATCAAGAAAAAGAGGGAGAGGACTCAACTCAATAAAATTAGAAATGAAAGGAGAACTTACAACAGACACCACAGAAATACAAAGCATCCTAAGAGACTACTACAAGCAACTCTATGCCAATAAAATGTACAATCTGGAAGAAATGGACAAATTCTTAGAAAGATATAACCTTGCAAGACTGAGCCAGGAAGAAACAGAAATTATGAACAGACCAATCACAAGTAATGAAATTGAAACTGTGATTAAAAATCTTCCAACAAACAAAAGTCCAGGACCAGATGGCTTCACAGGTGAATTCTATCAAACATTTAGAGAAGAGCTAATGCCCATCCTTCTCAAACTCTTCCAAAAAATTGCAAAGGAAGGAACACTCCCAAACTCATTCTATGAGGCCACCATCATCCTGATACCAAACCCAGACAAAGATACTACAAAAAAAGAAAATTAAAGACCAATATCACTGATTAATATAGATGCAAATATCCTCAACAAAGTACTAGCAAACAGAATCCAACAACACTTTAAAAGGATCATACACCACGATCAAGTGGAATTTATCCCAGGGATGCAAGGATTCTTCAATATATGCAAATAAATCAGTGTGATACACCATATTAACAAATTGAATAATAAAAACCATATGATCATCTCAATAGATGAAGAAAAAGCTTATGACAAAATTCAACACCGATTTATGATAAAACCCCTCCAGAGAGTAGGCATAGAGGGAACTTACTTCAACATAATAAAGGCCATATATGACAGACCCATAGCTAACATCATTCTCAATGGTGAAAAACTGAAAGCATTTCCTCTAAGATCAGGATCGAGACAAGGATGCCCACTCTCACTACTATTATTCAACATAGTTTTGGAAGTCCTAGCCACAGCAATCAGAGAAGAAAAAGAAATAAAAGGAATATAAAATGGAAAAGAAGAAGTAAAACAGTCACTGTTTGCAGATGACATGATACTATACATAGAGAATCCTAAAAATGCCACCAGAAAGCTACTAGAGCTAATCAATGAATTTGGTAAAGTTGCAGGATACAAAATTAATGCACAGAAATCTCTTGCATTCCTATACACTAATGATGAAAAATCTGAAAGAGAAATTATGGAAACACTCCCATTTACCATTGCAACAAAAAGAATAAAATACGTAGGAATAAACCTACCTAGGGAGACAAAAGACCTGTATGCAGAAAACTGTAAGACACTGATGAAAGAAATTAAAGATGATACAAACAGATGGAGAGATATACCATGTTCTTGGATAGGAAGAATCAATATTGTGAAAATGACTACTACCCAAAGAAATCTACAGATTCAATGAAATCCCTATCAAATTACCAATGGTATTTTTTACAGAACTAGAACAAATTATCTTAAAATTTGTATGGAGACAAAAAAGACCCCGAATAGCCAAAGCAGTCCTGAGGGAAAAAAACGGAGCTGGAGGAATCAAACTCCCAGACTTCAGACTATACTACAAAGCTACAGTAATCAAGACAATATGGTACTGGCACAAAAACAGAAACATAGATCAATGGAACAAGATAGAAAGCCCAGAGATAAACCCATGCACCTATGGTCAACTAATCTGTGACAAAGGAGGCAAAGATATACAATGGAGAAAAGACAGTCTCTTCAGTAAGTGGTGCTGGGAAAACTGGACAGCTACATGTAAAAGAATGAAATTAGAACACTCCCTAACACCATATACAAAAATAAATTCAAAATGGATTCGAGACCTAAATGTAAGACCAGATACTATAAAACTCTTAGAGGAAAACATAAGAAGAACACTCTTTGACATAAATCACAGCAAGATCTTTTTTGGTCCACCTCCTTGAGTAATGGAAATAAAAACAAAAATAAACAAATGAGACCTAATGAAACTTCAAAACTTTTGCACAACAAAGGACACCATAAACAAGATGAAAAAACAACCCTCAGAATGGGAGAAAATATTTGCAAATCAATCAATGGACAAATGATTAATCTCCAAAATATATAAACAGCTCAATATTAAGGAAACAAACAACCCAATCCAAAAATGAGTGGAAGACCTAAATAGACATTTCTCCAAAGAAGATATAAAGGTGGCCAAGAAGCACATGAAAAGCTGCTCAACATCAGTAATTATTAGAGAAATGCAAATCAAAACTACAATGAGGTATCACCTTACACCAGTTAGAATGGGCATCATCAGAAAATCTACAAACAACAAATGCTGGAGAGAGTGTGGAGAAAAGGGAACCCTCCTGCACTGTTGGTGGGAATGTAAATTGATACAGCCACTATGGAGAACAGTATGGAGGTTCCTTAAAAAACTAAAAATAGATTTACCATATGATCCAGCAATCCCACTACTGGGCATATATATATACCCAGAGAAAACCATAATTCAAAAAGACACATGCACCGCAATGTTCATTGCAGCACTATTTACAATAGCGAGGTCATGGAAGCAACCTAAATGCCCATCGACAGATGAATGGATAAAGAAGATGTGGTACATATATACAATGGAATATTACTCAGCCATAAAAATAAATGAAATTGAGCCATTGGTTGAGATATGGACGGATCTAGAGACTGTCATATAGAGTTAAGCAAGTCAGAAAGAGAAAAATAAATAAATATTGTATATTAACGCATGTATATGGAACCTAGAAAAATGGTAGAGATGAACTTCTGCAGGGCAGAAGTTGAGACACATATGTAGAGAACAGACATATGGACACCAAGGTGGGAAAACTGTGATGGGGTGGAGATAGTGCTGTGCTGAATTGGGTGATTGGGATTGACATGTATACACTGATGTGTATAAAATTGACGACTAATAAGAACCTGCTGTATAAACAAACAAACAAACAAAACAACTAATACTAAACTTTCATTGGGTTATTTGTATGGAAATATGTTAGTGTAAATGTTTCAGACATTATAAAAAAGTTAAGATATAAATTAGCACAACTAAATATTCTATGTAAATTTATTTTGATAGTTTTCTCATATAACTTTCTGTAATTCAGCAGTTTAATTTATTCCTAAACAAATGAGAAGAAAATAAATTCTGCCAAGTCTGAAATCTTGCATTTACGTCACTCTCGTGAATAATTTCTCTCTGTATATTTCAGGCAGGTTAAGTGTCTGCAGTTTGTGCTTGCTGCATATAGCCATAGAGCTTAGCAATGATCATTGGTTTTTAATCTCACCCGCATGTTAGAATAATGTGAGACATTTCAAACTGCCCATATCCCTTCTTAAAAACTGAAGTTCTGTTTTCATAGAAGCAGAGTGAGACCAAGAAGAATTTAAAAACTCACTACATTGGGCTTCCCTGGTGGCGCAGTGGTTGAGAGTCCGCCTGCCGGTACAGGAGACATGGGTTGGTGCCCCGGTCCGGGAGGATCCCACGTGCCGCGGAACGGCTGGGCCCGTGAGCCATGGCCGCTGAGCCTGCGCGTCCGGAGCCTGTGCTCCACAACGGGAAGAGGCCACAACAGTGAGAGGCCCACGTACCGCAAAAAAATAAATAAATAAATCACCGTATTGCTTGCAACTAGAGAAAGCCCACGTGCAGCAACGAAGATCCAATGCAACCAAAAATAAATAAATAAATAAAATTTATTCTTTAAATAAAAAAAAACCTCACCATGTGATTCTACTATGAAGCCAAGGTTTAGAGCCATGGGTTCTATATCTAAGACAAATACATATTATTAGTTAACGGGATTTTAAATTTGAATATTTGTAATCTTGATTGAAAGGGAAGTACTTATAATAGAACTTTGCCTTGGGCTTTCAAATATTTATAATATTCTTCTGTTTTTATTCCATTAAATATAATCTGCCATTCATTTATTTTAACATTTATGTTTTTAAAGCACATTACAATTTTCACAAAACTTGCATTTTCTAAATGTCAGCACTCTAAATATGCCATTCATTTCTTAAAATAGTATTTTTACTTAAAATTCAATTGCTATGTTGAATCAGTTGGACTTAAAAATAGAATTATTAGTTAGTCAGCAACAATAGGAAGATTTTTACCATGTCTAAGGAAATATTTCAAGGCTAAATTTTTCTTTAAGTGTTATGCACAAGTTTGTCCTTTGCTTTCTTTTTTTTTTCTTTTTCTTTTTGGTCTCTGTGTGTGAGGTTTAAATACAGACTATGCTTAAAACTGATTGCTCAAAGTAATTAATCATTTTCCTTATGAAATTACCAGAGTAAATTAAGAATCTTATAATTAAAGAGTTTTCTCTCGTGTAAATGAAACATGCTGAGAAACTGTGTTGGGAAATTAGTATTTCAAAAACCAATCAAATTAAGTCCTCATACCCCAGACTTTTAAAAAATTTATATATTACATATTTTTTTCTTATACAATTGTTGCATTTTTAAAATTAGGAGTACATGTTCTTGCATCAGATAATTTGTGCAATGTATTATTTGTAGTTCATTTTGCTAAAAATAAGCATCATTGGCATTTATCTCATGGTATATAATCAAATGAAACAGATTGATTATACAATCGAAATTCATAGTAAATATTGTATACCCATATTTACTAAACACTTCCTTGAAACACTTTTCTAATGCTTATTATGAAGTTTGGGTTTTATGTCTGAAAAAGTACATCTTGGATTTTAAAATTAGATTTCGTCTATATGGCAGGTCAGTTTACTTGAAAAATCTCAATAACAGATGTTAATATCAGAAATTTTCTTATATATGTATACTTCAAACTACAAGAAAACAGTCCCTACCAGAAACACAAGTGAGACTTAATACCAGCATGACCAATTGCTCTGACCTTTCTGAGTAGCAGGAGAGATGGGCACAGGAACTTACAAATTTGGGCCTTATCACTCATCAGTGAGTAGGTGGTGAATAGCTACACCCATAATGAAATGGTAGACCAAAAATAAATTAACCAACACAGATGATGAAGTGGAAGTTTGTCTATCAGTATTAGAACAATTGATAGGAATTAATAGGAATATATATATATATATATATTTACCCTGAGAATGTGTGATGTTAGGGGTATACATCATGTGTTCTTTGTCTTCAAATTTATGAATTATATGGACTTGAACTATCAAATTAAAAATTAACATATGTATCTTTTTCTGGCCAATGATACTTTGGGAGTTTTTCAGAGGAAATACAAAATCATTCTAGAGCAGTAGTTAGAAAACATTTTTTTTTGTAAAGGGCTAGAGAGTAAATATTTTTGTAATGGCAAGAAAAGGCTGAATTAATTTTTAAAGTCATAGTTTTAAAGCATCAGAAAACTTTGGAAGCAATGATGAATAGTTGAGTAGAATGCATGGTCAATGGACACAAAATATTAATATATATGAACAGGTGGTTAAATCTAAAGAAAGCATTTGCTACGTAGAACCAACAAAAATACAGTAAAACAAATACTTGAAAGCACTAAAATACCTGTAAAGTAGGACGAGAAATCAATATTCAGACTTTATAAGGTATTATGTGTTAACAGGGAATAAACTCATGATATTGATCTACATTAAGTCAAGAATATCTGTAAGGAAATTGAAAGGGATTATTCAGTCAACCTAGTGAAAGTCAAAGGAAGAAAAAATTCATGGGGAACACCTGGCAACAATTAGAGAAGAAGGATATCAGGGAGGACAATTAACACAGAATTGGGTGCATGTTCCCATCCAGTCTGTGTGAACTTTTGTCCTGATGGAATCCTCAGATGAAAGAGACAGAAATTAAAGCCTATAGCTAACCTAAAATGGAGATTCTAGCCAGAGACCTCTTTATGCTAAGCTAGAATATTAAAAGCTAGTGGAGTCCATTGAAGGATAAAACAAGAATGAACCAGAGTACCTGAAAATACCTGTAGACTGGGATAAAATTTAGGTTGTCCAGGGACTCTCAAATTTTGAGCTGGTTTTAAAGTGGTCTGAGATGGGTAATGCCTACAAAAGCAAAGATTCCGGAGGAAATTACCTCCACAGGAGATCTCAAGGTATTATTAGAAATCATCTACAGTAATTAACTGTGTGAATTAGGCCAAGTCATTTGTTCTCTGAGATTCTCAGTTTCCTCAACTCTAAAGTGAATATAAGAAGAACTACTTATAGGTATGATTGAGAATTAAGTTAATTAATTTTGAAATCATTTAGAACTGTGCCTGACACAAGCCTATGAAATATAATGTGTATGTGTATGTGGGTCTGCATGTTGCTTTACTGAGTGTATGCTCAGTACGTACGTACTGTACTGTACGTACTGTACGTACGTACACAGGAGAGAGAGAGAAGGATAAGCATACTGTCAAGGATAACAGAATATTTGAAAAGAAATCAACAGACAAGACAAACAGAATATAACTTTAAATCATAGAACTATCAGACAGACCTTAAAGAATAGTTATGCTTACAGTATTTAAAGGAACAAATAAAAGCTGGAAGATGCAGGTAGGAAAATATAAAAGTGAACCTGGCATATTTTCAAAACAGAAATGCTGACTAGAAGATAACAGAGAACTACTAGGAAATAATCCAAGTTCAATAGGGAGAAATAAAATGAAAGAAAGTATTGAAGATAAGTTAAAAGATACAGAGAATAGAAGATGATAGAGTTTAAAGGACGAAGGCAATAACTAAAGAGATAATGGATAACACTTTTCAAGTACTGATTAAAGACAAATGTAAACAGATTTAAGCAGGGCAACAAATTCTCAATAAGGTAAGAAAAGTGAACTGCAGAAAACAGAAGACAAGAGAAAAATCTTAAAAACTGCCTGAAAATAAAAAGATTAAAGAAGCAACAATTAGGCTGACAACTAATCTCTCACCAGAAAAAAATGAAATCACAGTAAGATGTGTAAAAAATTTAGTAAACAGAAACCTCAATTAAATAGGGTCTGGAGGCCAGAAGGAGGACCTCTCACGTGCTGTGAGTGTAGCAGAGCCTAACAGGAAGAAGAAAGACTCCTATTCTCCCCTGGCGACGATCCAGCCAATAAAAAGCCATGGACATGGACTCTGTCCATGGGAAGGTGGGAAGCCCTCTCACATTACTTTCCTATTTTATAAAAGTGTTCCCTCGCCCTGTGGAGGCTTGCACGTGGATCACCATGCTTTCAGACCCTGAATTGCCATTCTCTAATGATCCCGAATAAGCTCATATTTGCCGCATAAACATCTGACAGCCTGCTTCAGGTCAACAGATGGAACGATAACTTCAACATGTTTAAAAAATGTGGAATTCTATATTTATTAAAAATATATTCCAATAACGAAAGTGAAATAACTATTTAAGATTTGGCATCAGAACTTCACTAAATAAAATTCTAAAGGATATAATTCAAATTGAAGGAAAATAATCACTTTTTAGGCAAACAGTTACCTCTGAGTACCTTAAATAACACATAAAGAAAATTAAGTTGCACAATTTTGTAAAAGTTGGTTCGCTTATTTCTCATATAATTCAAGAGGAAGTTACAAGTTTTGATTAAAATTAGAGTTAAATCTCAAAAATGTATTTAAGTTCTACAGCAACCAATAAAAGATAGAAATAGAAATGTAATTTCCAAACTAGCAAAAGGAATAATAGAAATAAAAGAGAATGGATGAAAGGAGAGAATGAATTTCATCAAGCTGGATAAATAGTTATAACTTAAGAACAGAGATTTAACACACACACACACACACACACACAATTTAATTTATACAAATAGATTAAAATCTTCCATGAATCATCCAAAGACAACAGACTTGAACGTAGAGGAACAAAACCTCCCTATAGTCTATTTATAATTAATAGATTTAAAGTACAGAAAAACAGAAGTTCAAAAATAAAACAATGAGAAAAAGGTATAATATGGGAATGCCAGCCAAAAGAGAGCTGGCATAACCATATTCATATAAGAAAAAACAGTCTTTGGGGTAAAAAAAAATTATTAGTGATAATGAGGACATTTTGTAAAGAATATAATAATATAGTGTCAAAATACACAATATAAAAGTTTTCATATTACAATGAAATTATAGTCACAGTAGAACATTTTAACATAGTTTCTCAGTCATTTATATAAGTAGGAGAAAAAATATTAGTAGAAATATGGGAAGGTTTGAGCTACCTTAAATGAACTTGATCTAATGGGCATAACTGCACATGATTACTGCAGAACGCACCTCCAATAAGAGAAAGCACATAGTGGTTCTACTTCTGATAATGGGGATGTAGTGTATAAGGATTATATCCTCCCACAGGCAGCAACCATAAACTGCACAAAATATAAGCAACTGTTTGAAGGCACCAAAGACTGATAACAAGCTGATAGAAACTGAAGGGGAGTTAAAGTGGAAGAGGGAGAAAAGCACGAGATGAGGTTTGCTCTAATATCGCTTTTGACTTCCCCTTCTTTTGATACCAGCACCTCTTCTGACATGTTCTTTTCTTGGGCTTCTAGTCACAGATTCTTCTCTCTGATGACAAGGATGAGGTCATTACCTAAGGCCAACTGAATTCTCTTCCCAGAAATTTGCATCTTTAGCCAGGCACACAAAGCTGGAAGGGAATGAGAGGTATCATTATGTGATTCTAGCACTGATGAGAGAAGCTCACTAGTTCTGTGGCCGATGACTAATTCTTCCCTGGCTCCTATTCTTCACAAGACTTGGCTTTTCATCGTATTATTAAATTCTGTAAGCCTATCAGTATGTTTCCAATAAGTCATATTTTGCTTCAGTTAGAGTTGGTTTCTACTGCTTGCAAGTAAACAACTTTAATAACCAAAAGGGGAGAAACATAGATTCCACAAATTGTTCCTAATGGAAAATACCAGTAATAAATACTTTTATTAGTAAAGGTAAGTAAAATTTCTGTCTCATGGAATACAAAAAGAGTACAAAAAGGGAAAAGGGAAAACATCCTAAAGAAGTCAGTGCTAATTATGACTCTGAAAGTAACCTGTTGACAATTCCAGATTTTGTTAAAAGACAATTAGAAACCCATTTCAGTAGCCTGCAAGAAGAAGTGACTTGTATGAAATAGGAAGAAAGAAAAAAATATGAAGAATGGGCAGACATGGAAAGAAAACTTCAAAGTTGAAAAGCTACAATTAAACTATACCTATGTGAGATAATACAGTATTTTAAGGAGTCAAAACAAATTAAGCTGACGTTCATTTGGGATGGCAAATGTCAGAACTGCTATTGCAGAATATTGGAATAATAATATGATGTTACAAATGTGTGAAGCCCTCCAACATTGTGTATGAGAAAGACCTGGCCATTAAAATAATAAAAAATATGATGATAGCAGTCTAAAGCCTTAATATAATCCAAGAATTTTGGCACTCTTGAGGAAGCAATGAGGAAAATTAAAGCAGATAAATTAATAAAACAGAATATTAGAAAAATATACAAGATTAAAAAATAAGCAAGTATATTGATTAAAGCTCACTAACTACTCCCAACAAAGTTTTAAAAATTACTACACCTACATATATTTTGCAAATTTTAAATTTCCAAAGAAAAATTCTTATAAGATGCAAAAAATGGCAATTTAAGTATAAAAAAATGTTAGAATAACACAGACTCTTATTTGCAGAACAGCAAATATCAGAACACATTGTAGCAATTATTTATAGATATTTGAAGAGAAATTTGTTACTTTTATGAGCATATTTAGAATTTTATTCTCAGCTCATCATTAGTGTGTATGTGAAAGCAACATAGTGCTATTCTCGTTTAGATAATCAGAGGTTTAGATAATCAGATAATCAGAGGTTCACCTGCCCATCTTGAATATGAACTTAAATGAAACATGGAGATTCCTGAGATAACTCAATACAAAAAATTATGAAATAACTCTTTTTCCAAAGTTACATACAGCACATTTTGACTTCCAAAAATAATGCAGATTAAAAATAATATTTACAGGTATGGTTGTGAACTATGCTCAGTATGAGAATTTCTTGGAGAAATTTTAAAATATTAAGTGATAAAGTTCAAATTAAGACATCCATAAAGAATTAAAATGTGATATAGGGTAATACGAGAAGAAAGATGTTCAAGTTTCCTTGTTTTATATAAAAGCTTAATTTTGTTTCTGGCTTTGATAATCAGAAAGTTATATACTGATAAAGGTATCTTTTATAAACTTAAAGAGTCCAACAGGTAGATGATACCTCTACAGTGTATTGCATCCCCCCTTGACTGAAGATTCACAAGTATATTAATATACAAAAGGCTGGAAGAATTCTTATAACAAGGAAAGCAACTTAAATTTAGTTAATCCAGTACTTTAGCAATGTATTTGGCCTTTATTTTAGTTAGTGTTATTGGTTGAAAACAATAGAAATTGTTTGTAGTTTAAGCAAGCAAAAATAAATATATTGGAAAGGCATAGGACAGCTCTTAAAATTGACCAAAAAATGCCAGAGAAATAGGCTTAGACATGAGTCAGAGAGCAAATCAAAGCCTATATTGTGGTCTATTAAGTGTTCAATAATAGCATTTTGTCTAAAAAAATGTACAAACCTTGATTAAATATACCTTATTGCTAAAAAATACTATCGCCTAAGCCTTCGGTGAATCACAATCTTTTTGCTGGTAGAGAGTCCCGCCTCAGTATTTATGTCTGCTGACTGATCAGGGTGGTGGTTGCTGAGGCCCGGGTGGGCGTGGCCATTTCGTAAGGTAAGACAACAGCGAAGTTTGCGAAGTCAATGGGCTCTTCCTCTCTGTAGCATGCAGTGCTGTTTGATAGCATTTTATCCACAGTAGAAGTTTCGAATTTGGATTCAGTCCTCTCCAACCCTGCTGCTGCTTTATCATTAAGTTTCTGTAATATTCTAAGTTCTTTGTTGTCATTTTAACAATCTTCACAACATCTTCACCAGGAGTAGAGTCCATCTCAAGAGAATATTTTCTTTGCTCATCCATGGGAAGCAACTCCTCATCCATTAAAGTCTTATGGCGAGATTGCAGCAATTCTGTCACGTCTTCAGATTCCACTTCTAATTCTACTTCTCCTGCTAATTCAACCACATCTGCAGTTACTTCCTCCACTGAAGTCTTAAAACCCTCCAAGTCATCCATGAGGGTTGGAATCAACTTCTCCCAAACTCCTATTAATGTTGCTATTTTGACCTCTTCACAAGAATCACAAATGTCTTAAAGGCATCTAGAATGGTAAATCCTTTTCAGAAGGTTTTCAGTTGACTTCGCCTGTATCCATCAGAAGAATCAGTATCTATGACAGCTATAGCCTTACCAAAAGTATTTTTTAAATAATAATATATGCAAGTCAAATGGCTTCTTGGCCCATGGGTTGCAGAATAAATGTTGTGTTAGCAAGGCATGAAAACAACATTAACCTCATACATCTCCATCAGAATTCTTGGGTGATGAAGTGCATCATCAATGAGCAGTAATATTTTGAAAGGAATTCTTTTTCTGAGCAGTAGGTTTCAACGGGGGCATAAAATATTCAGTAAATCATGTGTTAAACAAATGTGCTGTCATGTAGGCTTTGTTGTTCCATTGATAGAGCACAGACAGAGTAGACTTAGCATAACTCTTAAGGGCTCCAAGATTTTCAGAATGGTAAATGAATGTTGCCCTCAACTTAAAGTTACCAGCTGCATGAGCCCCTAATGAGAGATTCAGCCTATGCTTTGAAGCCAGAGATATACTTCTCCTCTCTAGCTATGGAAGTCCTAGATGGCGTCTTCTTCCAGTAGAAGGCTGTTTCATCTACACTGAAAATCTATGGTTTAGTGTAGCCCTCTTCATTAATTATCTTAGCTAGATCTCCTGGATAATTAGCTGCAGCTTCTATGTAGTACTTGCTGCTTCACCCTGCACTTTTATGTTATGCAGAAGGTTTCTTTCCTTAAACCTCAATAACCAACCTCTGCTGACTTCAAGCTTTTCTTATGTAGCTTCCTCACCTCTCAGCCTTGCACATCACTGAAGAGAGGTAGCGCCGGGCTCTGGATTAGGCTTTGGCTTAAGGGAAGCTTGTGGCTAGTTTGATCTTCTATCCAAACCACTGAGACTTTTTCCATATCAGCATTAAGGCTGTTTCACTTTCTTATCATTTATGTGTTTGTTGGAGTAGCACTTTAATTTCCTTCAAGAACTTTTCCTTTGCATCACAACTAGGCTAACTGTTTGACCAAAAGGTTTAACTTTTAACTGTTCACCTTTCAACATGCCTTCTTCACTAAGCTGGATCATTTCTGGCTTTTAATTTCAAATGAGAGACCTATTACTCTTCCTTTCACTTGAGCACTTAGCGGTCATTGTAGGGTTATTAACTGGTCTAAATTCAATATCGTTGGGTCTCAGGGAATAGCGGGAGAGAGAGAGAGAGAGAGACAGGGGGATGGCAGTCCATGGAGCAGTCGGAACACACTATCAATTAAGTTCACCCTCCGTTATGCCCCTGGTTTGTGGCACCCCTAAACAATTGCAATAGTAACATCAAAGAGCGCTGGTCACACATCACCGTAACAAATATAATAATGAAAACGTTGAAATAATGTGAGAACTACCAAATGGTAACATAGACATGAAGTGAGCAAATTCTCTGGGAAAAACGGCGCCCTCAGGCTCGCTCAGGCCAGGGTAGCCACAAACCTTCTATTTGTGAAAAGGACAATAACTATGAAACGCAATAAAATGAGGTATGCCTGTATTCAGCTTCAGGCACGGGACTCTGGGTACGGTATTCCTTTTCAACGTCTTTCATTTTCTTATTTCTCTGTTCTGTAAACTCTGGCTTAAATCTGTAAATGTCTCAGATACATTCTATGGATTTTAGTGAAAGAAAGAGAAAAGAAAGAAAATGCAAATATCTCTATAGACAAAGGAAGGGATATAGGTAGTTACTTTATTTCTAATTTCCTCCACTACAACAGATAATAGTTGATAGTTAACACTCCTCTTCTCCACTAACCTTTTTATGTTTGCTTTACCTACAAACAACTTTATACCTTTATTTCTGAAATATCAGAACTTTTGTAGTGCTGTCTGTTTTTCATTAACTTTTAACATTTGAGTAATGCCTACTGAAATGTATTGAAAATGTAAAACACTGACACACACACCCCACTTAGAAAAATTGTATGTGGGCATATAATTGAAACTGTACGGTAGGAACTCAGATAATACAAATTTAAAATTGTACAGGGCTTCCCTGGTGGCGCAGTGGTTGAGAATCCGCCTGCCGATGCAGGGGACACGGGTTCGTGCCCCGGTCCGGGAAGATCCCACGTGCCGCGGAGCGGCTGGGCCCGTGAGCCACGGCCGCTGAGGCTGCGTGTCCGGAGCCCGTGCTCCACAACGGGAGAGGCCACAGCAGTGAGAGGCCCGCGTACCACAAAATAAAATTGTACAAATCTTTGAAGTTCTATGGATGGAGTACAAAGGCTTTATGTTACATGCAGAAACATACACGTACACACACACACACACACAGAGATGTATATTTCCTATGTTTATTTCTCTTTTGTTTTCCCTTACTGTCTAGATCTCAAGTAAATTTCTTAAAGAGTTCCAGTCTGTCCCAACTAAGTTAACAGAAACCAAAGGAAAGGTTCTCATTAAATGTTCCCATTAAAATATTTGCAGAAAGAAAAACACATGACTCTGCTGACTACTCAGGGTTCAAAAAATGTGAATCTGCATACTGAATTTGTCTTCACAGTCAAGAGCATCCTTGTGAATTTGAGATTTCTCGGGCAGCCACTTTTCTATGAAGAGTTATAGTTCAACAAATTTATAGAAAGATGATATGTGTGTTATACATAAAGAGTTTCACTTCTGATATATTTAATTACATTATATGAAATTAAAACCATGAAATAAATTATAAACAAATTACACTTTAAAATTTTTTTAAAAAGAGAGATTGTAACTGACTCCTGGAGACTATTATGCAATGAAAAAATGTGATAACCCCAAGACTATCAGCCATGGAGCAGCTTAGAAATAATATGAATGACTACTTCTGTTACTTTATAATGTAGAAATTTCCTTTCCAAATTCAGCTATGGGGACTTTAGGGCTTACTTTATTTTTTGAGATTTTGTCTTTATGATACATTTAAATTAATAATAGTATGCTTATATTTATATATATTATGCCATCCAATCTATTAAAAGCTATATGCAGATAGGTTTGGAAAATGTTTTAAAAGAGATTAAAAAAATAGCTCTGCAGGAAAAAAAAAAACTTTTTATTTTGAGTTCCTCACGTATCCACTGGTTGAAAATACAACTTTCCTATATACCCTCATGTGCCTTTATATATGATTTTGATGAAAATATCAGTAACTAATAACCAGTTAATCTCACATTAGTTAGTTCATCTTCTTAGGAATAATTGACTTTAAAACTAACATAGAAGGACTTTTTAAGAAGCAAATATATAATTCAGCAATGGTTTAGAATAATTAGATAATAAACCATGGGAAATTTTATATTATAATTGCTGTTACTTTAATTTGTAGGACAATCTTTTAAATATACTATTACATTTTAAATATATGATTGAAAATTTCATTAATTCTCATAAAGCTAGTGGATACTTTAGAAAACAAGAAAAATATTGACTATTGAAGGTTTATAAGGAAAATTCACATTTTATATTACCGCTTATTATAAAGCTGTAAATTATTTTTAGATTTCACGAAGTTCTAAATGAATAAGTATTTAGTAGAAAAACATTAGTTTTTTCTAGAATAGGCAATATGTGAAATTACTATATTTGAAGAGATGACTAGAATACTTGTGTCCACTCAACTATGACCCATAGAATTGCTCTGCATTATAAATCAGATCCTCTAGACCAGCACTTTACTACCATTTTCAAATGTACTGCTTTCAAATAAGTTAATAATAGTTGTAGAGCACACTGTTTATGGCTGCAAGCAAGTGACCTGAAGAGCCTGGCTGCCCAGGGTCCACCTGATTGGCTAACAGCTATAGGGATCAGATGTCAGGTCTCCTGTTAACACACCTTTCACATCAGTGTTCTACTGCAGACAACTGAAAGTTTTGCTCTAAGCCACAGATATACCTGATAAGTATTATGTTAAGAGCAGAAAGGTCAAAATGCTTTAGAGACAGACAACAGAAATTCTGCTCTTAACTTATTTGAACAAAAAGAAATTCTCAAATCATGTCCTGGAGAAGGAATTGTTTTATATTAAGACTTTTTTTTCTGATAACAATGGGTGTGGCATGCGTTGTTATTCATATATTGAAAGGAAATTTGTGTTCCAATAATGAAATGCAAGTCCATCTTTTAAGCCTAATTAGGCCATAGAAAGTCACCTGTGTACCCCTGAATCATTATCAATCTGGAAGCAAGGCCATGAGCTGTTTGATGCTAAGTCTGTGTTTCCTATGGAAACTTTGAGCTAAAAACGGGAAAGAGCTTTCCACGATTAGTTGACCACAAATGGCCCATCTCTGCCCTTTGGGGTTGGGTGAGATTTCCCTGATTCACCCATGCTGTATGGGGGAAGGGCGCATGCTTGCATAATATCAGGATTCCATTTAGAAGAAGAAAAGAGGAATGGATTGATAGGTAGGCAGTTAACACTGTTCATCTACTGCAAGATGAAGGACAATGTCTTATTTCTTCTGTTGTGATGGCTCTGAAATAGAACACATTAAGTTTTCCTTATTTTGATTAGATGTCTGCAGAAAACAGATTTTTTTAAAAACCCTATAGTTTATCCATATCCCTGCTCCTCTACACTAAATATTCTTTGATTAGTTATTTTTCAACTATATTTGATTTCCTTATATAATTATCATTTTGCAACTTCAAGCACATGCAGATATTGTGTTTTTCCCCTAAAGAGATTTTCCTTTTTTTTAAACATAAAACTACTTTTCCAAAAAAAGGTGACTTTCATAAGCTTGTGACTTGTTAAATAGGATGTCTTTATTAACATTAGAGTTTCTACCACAATTTAAAACATAAATATATACTATTTATAAGAAATGGGTAATATTGTTTCAACTTAACCTTGAAAAAGTAGAAAAAAACATAGAGCGTCTCAGTCCAATAACAGCCAAAGGAGCTTAGAAACAGTAATCTCAGTGCTAGCCTGGCAGACACAATCTACACGGAACTTAATCAAAATAAGATTAAAAGTCCATAGCAATTTCCTTGAGTGGCCAGTCAGATATCCCCCATTATAGTCACCAACTAGTCTGCCCCTGGGGCCTATTTCAGAAATAAATCGGTTCGTAGATGAGCTGATGCAGAAGGAAAAAAATGTTTTCTTGAGACTGTTCCCTAAATTGTATCAAATAATACAGGAAATTTCGAAGTCTTTTTATCCTGAAATATTTTTTCCTGCTTTTTATCATCTTAAGAGTACTAGTATTTTATTAAATATTCGCTTATGTAAGCTTATTATTCAACTTTGTATTTAATAGGTGACATTAAATATTTAATAAGATAACAGTAGCAGTAACATTAAGCAGTTTAGAGGATGACTCTATTCAGTTATTAGAAGAAATGCTTGATTATTTTAATTAATGTGGCTTAGCAATTATAAACATTGTATAATACCAGAGAAATCTGAAAGAGGCACCATTAACCTGGACCCTTAAAAAGAAACTATCAATCTGAAGGGTACCTCTAGACATATTCCTTAAAAGGAGAGTAGAATATTACTAATATATCACTGAAACTTCATATCTAGATGTAACATCTTATTCTTACTATTAAAAATAATTAATCCAGATTTTTTTCATAGGGCAAATATCAATTAAAAAGAGATTACTAGCACCATACTGTATAAAATGTCTTATGGATTCTTTTTGCATTACATTTGCATGTACTGACACATTTGATTATCTCAAAAACTCAAATACCTCATGAAATACAGACAATTTATCGAAAAGAAAACTGGATAATATAAGTTCAAAGATTTTTCTCAAGTGGATACAAGTATAGGATAGCAAACACCCTAAAACCCAGGTTTTATCGTTCTAAGTTTGGGTGGCTTGGCACAGTGCTAGAATTGCCTCATCTTAACAATTGCCCTTGTAAGGGCTTTGTTTTCTTTAGACAATGTTCTCAAACTTAATTGTTCATGTGAATCATCATGGGTTACTAATAACAGGTGGACACTTTGGCCATGACCCCGGAAAGCCTGACTCTAAGTTTGGATTGGGATCCAGGTTGAATGATGCAGGTCATGGGGAGTTCTCTCAATTGTGTATAGAAGGGTTGGCCATGAAGACTTAAGATATCTCAAGAGTCCTCTGTCTTTTATTTCAGACTCTTGGCTAATTTGCACAGAATTGCCACTTTTGAGTTTCAGTAAACACATGGAATGTGCCTGTTTTAATCTTTCAAGTAATAACAGCATTGGTCTTTAACCAACTTTGTTTTATATAAATTCTACCCTGACACATAATAAAGGAAGTTATACGATCTGCATAGAAATTCCCCTTCCTAATGTCAATTATAACCTTTGCAGTCAGACACAGAAATATCAACACCATTTAAATTGGCCACACCAAAAAGATCCTCACATAAAGGAGTAAATTGTAGAAATAAGGCTTTATTTGGGCAACATAGAAAATGTTAACAAGGAAATAAGAAGATGCTCAAGGTAAATTTACCCAAATGACAATTTTACCTGGGACAAGAAATATTTCCATCCACTTGATATGTAGCTCATTAAGTTATAAGCTTAAGAGTAATAAATAAGTAGCAGAAATTGACTACACCTTCCCAGTGATAAAAAAAAAATTGATAAAATATTCCCTGCTTATATTTATTATATGATTTTATGTATTAGTTTAAGACATATGGCTATTTCTATGCTTTCAGTGTTTAATAAATCTCTCACTTGTACATTTTACAATTGTCAAACATTTTAATCTGTTTAATAAACATCTGTGCAAATAATTTTGGACCTCAATCTCAATGTTTCATAAAGATCAATCTTTCAGTATTTATATCTAAGAATTCATCTTCATTGACTATCATATTCCAAATTTGAACATACTTCATTATTATTTACTCCTACAATTAAATTTTTACCTTGGCTAAAGACGTTTCACGATATTACAATCAAGAAATGCTTCAGAAATACTTTATCTACTGGTATTATTTTAATTTATACATTCAAAAATACCTTTGAACTACTAATAAATGTAATTCAACTCAACAATATTTAATGGGTGATTATTAATGTACAAAGCATCATGGTAGGTCTGTGAGGGGTATAAAATCAAGTGTAACTGTCCTATCAATCAAAATGTCTTCAGTCGAATAGAGGCAAAGAAGCCCTACTATAAAGAAAAGATATATTAAACAGCTCTAAGAAATGTAATACATTTTGACTGCATTCAGCTCTGTTTGCTAAACTATGAGAGTTTATTTTTAGTTTAAGTAAGTATTTTCATCTGTCACCCCATCTGAGGGAGGTAATTTTTTGTTTGTTTTCGTGTGTCGTCAACACTATACAGTTGTACGTACCTGGTGTGTCTGGTCTATAGGGGCTAATCATCACATAATGGTTTTTATGCCTTTTGGTCTGAGGTTAGTGAGTGTTTTAAGGCAAAACTGAATGAGTTTCCAATAGCCAATCCAAAATTACAAGAAATACAGACACAGAATGCCTAAGGTTATCCTCAAATAAAGTTAGATTTGAGTTTCATCCAATAGTCTTTATTACAATGTGTAGATGCTCTGAGCAAATACAATAGTTTCTGCTTGCCTCTGTGCCTTAAGTTCATAGTGTTGGGTTTAAATATAGCTTTTGTAATGTCTATACAAATAGACATTATAAATATAGCTTTTGTAATAAATATAGCTTTTGTAATGTCTACTTCACCGAGGAAACTTGAAAAAATTTGCACAGAACAACAATTTTCTCTAATAACCTATTAGAGGTTGATTTGTGAGGTAAAAGAGGGATCTCAATATAGTACCAATTGAATAATGAAATTTTATCAATTGGGATTCCACTCGTAAAGTATTTAAGTTGTTCAGGTTAAAACATATCATGTTACCATTAAATTAAAAGCATAAACATATTAGAGGAGGAGTAATTAAAATATCTTCAGATAATACATTGTTTTCAAGGATACAAGTATTAAAGTTGCTATATCTCATATATGATCATTAAAAATAAAAACATACTATATTCATGTCATATTTTAAACCTTTAATACACATTTACAAATAATTTCTTATTTTAGTAGGCAACTTATGTGATTGGTAGTCTAATATGGTAAAAAGAACATAGTTATTGATTTCAGACAGGATTATATTTGAATCTTGTGTTGTAACTTGCAGGTTACATTAATTTGATTAAATTATTTGAATTTCAGATTTCATTCTTATAAAGCAGTAATAATATTGACTCCATCTAAAAATCTAAGAGTAGATTATAAACAACCTCTATGAAGTTCCTGGCAATATTTGTCTGTAAACAAATGACTGTTATTAGGTATCATTTCTACGCTGGTTCTGGTTTCAAATAAAAAACATCAAACAAGTAAGTAAATAAATAAATACACCAAGAGTCGTTTAAACAAAATCCACAATAGAATCTTTTCACTTATGGTGGCTGGTTTCTTTGTCAATTAGTCTGAAATGGCAAGAATTACTGATTTACCACAGCATAAAATGCACACTTACATTCTAAATGAGTCTTCCTGGTAACTTCAAATTGGGCAACATTCGCCCCTGCCATACTTCTTCAGTGTCTGTAGAACCTACTTTTAACCAGCACAAAACAGAGTATGAGTTTACCGTGATCATGACAGGGACTCTATGAACAAACTCAGAGGAGATGATACCATGAATCTGTCAAACGACTAAGAAATGCAATTTCATTCTCTTAAAAATATTTTTCTTATTAAATAATACTGAGTGAACACTTAACACTGCCCAAATACCAACCTTCATTTCTCCGATCATTTCTCTCAGAATTTCCCTCCTTCATAGTCTGAGGAAGTGAAATCCACTCCTATCACCTGCTTTCAGCTCAAATCTCCAATATTGTCCATCTTCCTCCTGTCTGCTTGTAGACATTTCTTATGATTTACTGACAAAATTAAAGCATTTAGAAGAGAACTTTGTAACATTCCTATCCACATATCTACCACCCTATTTGTGTCTGTACTTCTCTCTCTCTCTCTCTCTCTCTCTCTCTCTCTCTCTCTCTCTCTCTCTCTCACACACACACACACACACATTGCCTTTCTTCTTGTTATAGATTCGCTCTCCTTGCTCTAATCCAAGACCTTCCCTTGTATCTGGTATTGGTTAATATCCTCTCTTGCTCCATTCAAGGACGTCTTCCATAAATTATTCTCTCACTCTCTTTTTTAAAATAAAATATTTTATCTATTTATTTTTGGCTGCATTGGTTCTTTGTTGCTGTGCACGGGCTTTCTCTAGTTGCAGAAAACGGGGGCTACCCTTCACTGCAGTGCGTGGGCTTCTCATTGCGGTGGCTTCTCTTGTTGTGTAGCATGGACTCTAGGTGCGCGGGCTTCAGTAGTTCTGGCATGCAGGCTTAGTAGCTGTGGCTTGCGGGCTCTAGAGCGCAGGCTCAGCAGTCGTGGCGCACGGGCTTAGTTGCTTTGCGGCATGTGGGATCTTCCTGGACCAGGGCTCGAACCCATGTCCTCAGCATTGGCAGGCGGATTCCTAACCACTGCACCACCAGGGAAGCCCAATTATTCTCTCTTTATTCTGAATTATAAATTTTACTTTCCCTTGACCCCATGTTACCCAGTAACACACTTAAGAGTTGTTTACAATTTGAAAAGATTAAACATGAAATAGATATATCAAGAGGCTGAAGAACAAATGGAAAATGGAAAAGGTGGAAATCTCACATGTTCCCTTCAGAAACTACTACAGATTTTAATGTAGGTAAGAATGAGATACACTAATCAAATCAAGTACTAGTCATAAGTACACATTTTCCTCTACCAGCTGCTGTCCTGAATCACCTATCAGTTGACTATTAACCTCTCAAAGTAATATTCAAAGACCCAATTTGTGTTGGTTAAAATGTCTTATACTTGTGTTGAACTGTTCCATTAGAGAATAATTTCAAAAACGTATGCAATCAATGTGATGTTCTCTATAATCTATATTAATTACATGCCATATTATTTAGTTTTACATTTACTTTTTCAGTAAATATTATTTACAAAGATATTTCTTAAAGTGTATTATGTCTCAAATGCCTTTGCTTTCATTATAAGAAATTCGATATTACAAAATTGATATATGCAATTTTTAAAGGTAAACTCTAGATTTTTTTTCATCTATAGCTGTCAGTTTCTTTATAAAGGAGTTCAAACAAAGACCTTTTAAAATTCATATTTTAAAAAAATGTGTGACTGTTTACTCTCTAGTTCAATTTTTAAAAGACATTTACCATAATAACAGCACAATCTCTTTGTATAGATGGACCTCTGAATTTAAATCTCTCTGCAACTGGCAACTGGAAGCTCAGAGACATTCTCCTCTTAATAGTTTATAAAACACACAATCATCTGAAATCACATACTGATTTCCACTTCTTTTTCTAACTACGATTATATAAAAATATTTTACTTTCAAAAGTAGCTCTTTGCCTTTCTCCTAAGTTTTCTTTTCTTTTCTTTTTCTCCTTGGTTTAGAAATAGATTATTTTGTGAAGTAGTAAAATACATAGTCTCTAAAACAAGGTATGTTTCTTTGTCAGCCAAAATATTTTTCCCTGAAATTTTCATTTGTTATATGTCATAACCGTTATACTCAATAATAATTTACCTAGAGTATTCCAAAATTATGTGACCATTTGCACTTCTAAAACAACACAGTGTTTTCTGTCATGTATTACAGGACAGTCTATCTTGTATTATAGCTGAATTGATTATACTTAAAGAGTCTATGAGAATGAAATTTGTAAATTAAGTATGATTTGAAATAGTGGTAAATATCAATTTCAAGTGAATGGAAACAAAATGACACTTGTTTTTATCATGAGGATTTTTTTAGGTCTGAAGAAACATTTAATTGAAAATAGCATCTGAGAATGACACACAAAAGCGTTTTTAAATTGTTCCTTTCATTCCTTTATTTGAAAGCTTTCACACAAAAGATTCCATTGTTATTAATATCTATGTATTAGTCTTCTACTTGTTAACTTGCTATGTTAAAGTGAAGATAATTGGTAATTGAAGGATTGAAAAATCAAAGATCACCTCTGTTAGGTACTTTAACAAACGAATGTTCATTTCTAATATTTGACTCAGTAATATATGGCTTTTTTTTAAAGAAAAATAGTTTTATGTGTTGTTTGTTGTTATTTATATATACCTTCAGGTGCCTAGGTTTATCTCTTTACAAAAAGATAATTACTATTCTAAATAAGTCAGACTTTCCCACACCTTTGAAAGAATACTTTGGTCAAACAAAGCAATGGTAGGTAGGCAAACTATGGTATAATTGGCACCTATGGGTACTTGATGTAATTAATTGCTAAAAAAAAGAAGCATGCCCCACACCATCAGTCTCTTATTTTTCCACTTCATTTTATTACTCTCTGCTTTTTCTTGACTTCTGCTAAAATTTCCATTTTTTATAATATTATATGTATTTCCTGTATGTCTGCATCCAAGGTGGAAAGTACTGTAGACTGTCTTCCCAACCCCTGTTCAACAGCTGCTCTGGATTACCTGCCCCCTGACAGGGCCCATGTTTTGGGCTAGCGCTGTCTCGTGTGCTCACACATTTCTTCTCCCACTGCTTATCTGTATGCCAAAAGTTGAATGTTTTGTTTCCAAATACATTTATGTCAGATATAATTGTTACTGTAGCCAGATAATTTAAATAACTATCATGTAAAAGTGATGTGTGTAAAAAAGTTTAAAAAAAAAAAGGATTTCTTAGAAAACAAAAGAATGGTTCTGAAGGAAGTGATAAGCATAAGCTATTAAAAATGCCAACAAATTTTATTTGAGTCAGTCACCTGTAAGAGATTTTTTGGGGGAAGTGAAGTGTGTGAGTATCTGTATACATATTACTTTTTATGGATTTTCAATTGATTGGTCTATTTTTAAAAAGCAACATTGGAAACCACAGACTATATTTTATGCCAAAAGAAACAATGCTAACAAAGTTCAGCAGCACACTGAAAGGATCATACAAAATGAAGAAGTGGGATTTATTCCAGGGATGCAAGGATGGATCAACATCCCCAAATCAAGTAATGTGATACACCACATTAACACAATTAAGGATAAAAGTTATATGATTATCTCAGTAGATGCAGATAAAGCATTTGACAACATTCAACATCCATTTATGATAAAAACTCTCAACAGAGTGGATATAGAGGGAACATACCTCAACATAATATAGGCCATATATGACAAGCTTACAGCTAACATCATACTCAATGGAGAAAAAAATGAAAGCTTTTCCCTAAGATCAGAAATAAGACAATGATGCACACTTCACCACTTTTAATCAACAGAGTACTGGAATTCCTATCCAAAGCTATTAGGCAAGAAAATAAATAAAAGACATCCAAATGGGAAAGAAAGAAGTAAAAGTATCTCTATTTGCACATGACATGATAGTATATATAGAAAACCCAAAAGACTATCAAAAACCTGTTAAAACTAATTTTAAAATTTAGTAAATTTATAGGACATAAATCAATATATATAAATCACTTGCATTTCAAAACACTGACAACAGACTATCAGACAGAGAAATAAAGAAAACCGTCTCATTTACAATAGCATCAAAAAGAATAAAATACCTAAAAATAAATTTAGCTATGGAGGTGAAAAATTTATACATTGAAAACTACATGACATTGATGAAAAAAATTGAATAAGCTACAAATAAATAAAAAGATATTCCATGCTAATGGACTAGAAGAATTAATCTTGTTAAAATGTGTGTACTACCCAAAGCAATCTATGGATTCAATGCAATGCCTATCAAGAATCCAGTGGTATTTTTTACAGGAATAGGAAAAACAATCCTAATTTTGTATAGAATTACAAAAGACCCCAATAGCCAAATTTGCTGCTGATCAATTTCTAGAGGTAAAATCTCTATGTTATCAGGTAGGTGTATGTTTAATTAAGAAACAAATTAATTCTACTCCAAAATGGTTTTTAACATTGTACACTTACAAAAAATACCTGCAACTTCTAAGTTGGGCACATATTTGCCAGTATCGAGTGTCATTTTTTTTTCTTTTTTTAAATGTTCTTTTGGTGGTGTGAAATAGGATCTTGTTGCATTTTTTGCATGCATTTTCATCTTAAATAATGACATTGAGGAACATTTCATATTTTCACAAGCCACTGGCATGTCTTAGTGTAGTGAAGAGGTGAAGAAGTAACAAGGTTTATTTATGCAGTCTTCTCAGCTCTAGATTCCCTGTCTCTGGTACTAAGGATGCCTTCTCCCCTCCTAGTGCAGGGAAAGTACCTTTCACATGGAAGATTTAGCTCTTGCTTTCAGGGACACAAAGGACAAGCAGAGTGTCCTTCTTGCATCATCTGTTTCTCAAATACATTTAATTCAAAATAATCAATATTCCAAAATGATATATTTTGGGGTGACATATTCTGAATGCCTACATCTAAAATTCACGCACAGGCTTTGAGCTCAACAATATATAGGATACTACAATAAAGTTAACTTTGTTATATACCAGTGAATCAGTTTTTCAGTCATTCATAGATTTAACTTTGTGTCCTGAATGTGAGCCATTACAAGGATTATGTTTTGAGTTAATGCAGTTCAATGAATATAAATTTATAGACATAAATTCTAGATATCTGCTATGCAGTGCAGTGTCTATAGTTAGCAGTATGGTGCAGTGCTGTGCACTAAAATGTTTGTTAAGAGGGTGGATTTTATGTTAAGTAGTCTTACCACACACACATGTACAAAGCAAAAGGACACAGGGAAACTTTTGGAGGGATGGATATGTTTGTTACCTTAATAATGGTGATAGTATCACAAGTGTTTGCATATGTCCAAACCCATAAAGTTGTATACATTAAATGTGTGCAGTTTTTGTATATCAGTTATACTTCATTGAGGCTGTAAAAAATGACTCAAATGTGCATGTTATAAGACAGAGTAAAAAAGTGTCATATCTAAGGTAATAAATAGGGCAACTAGTATGAATAATTCTTTGATTTTAATAAATCAGCATACCATGTACAGCATGAAGATACACTTTTTAAATTCAACTTCTCAATATATTCCCCCTAATTTAACAAGTTGTGATGCACCAAAATCAAATGTATTTGGAGTCTTCCAGAAATAAAGAGCACAGAAAAGATTACATGATTGAATAAACAAAAGATGGAAGAACACATAATGTTGCCCTCACAATAGAAGAAATACAAAGGTACAAATAAAAATGTCTTTAAATGATATGGAAAATTTATGAGTTAGGAGAATCACAGTTGTTTTGGAGAGATTAAATAGGTAAGGGGTTATATTTTAATTAGATTAAGATTGGATTAATTAAATTAAGCCTCTGAGGGAGTCTTATTTGGGTTGAGAAGCTAAAGTTGAGAGGGAAGGTGACAGTATTGACTGCAGGTGGGATAGAAGTCTGTACAAAAGAGTTCCTTGAGCAATAGAGTAGTAAATAAATGGCTTCATAATGAGAATTTGTATTGATCCAGTTCTGCGAAGAATATGCAGGATTTGGACAGAGAAAGGGCTTCCCAAATTGGATCAATAATCTTAGCAGCACCAATCTGCCACAGGTATTCTTAAATAAAAGTATTTGTTCTGCTTTCAGTTTCATTTATCAAGTAATTTTCTACTCACCTAATGTTAAATTCTGCCAGTCACCTGATCTCCCTCAAGTTTGTCACATTCACTTTCCCTCTTAACTCATTAAGACAGCATCTAACACTGTGAGTTTAAGAATCTGACACAACTTCACTGTGGTCAGGCAAGATGCAAGGCCGGTCAGGCAAATTCACTTCCCCGTTTTTTTATGGGTTTGAAGTATCTTTTGTCTAGAAAGATGTATTATTATATAAAAGATCTATTTGGCAATTTATGGTTTGCTTTTTGTCTATTCAATTGTTCCCTCGTATTCTTATAATAAAAAAGGGAACCTTTTAAGAATAATAGCATGCCAATTACCTTTAATTACTCGCTAACTCTTTCGGTTAAAAAACTCCCTCATTTTAGGTTTAGTTTGTGTCTGAATAGAACATTTCATATTTGAACCCCTTAATAAAAAGGCTTTCTGATTTTCCATGATGTTCTTTTCTGTTTAATGTATTCTCTAAATTTAACACATTATTTAAAGTGCCATCCATCTACCTGATCAACTTAAAAAGATAGAGAAGCACACAAGTAAAGCTTATTATCTATATTTAATTCTGGTAACATTTCCATTTTCACGATCAAATAAATATTAACTCTAAAATACATATTTTAAATCAGTCTATTTTATATAATACTTTCTATGGAAATAGGAATGAAGCAGTGATGTAAGCAAGATAGAGAGTACCATTATGTACATTATTTGCCTGATTTATACCCTTGTACACTTAAATAAGTGTACCAAATAGGAAAAAAAGAGCTATCAAATTTGAAGGACTAGAAAGAGAAAATGAAGGATAAAATAGAAGATAACTAGGAATTTTAACTTTTTTTGAGAAATTTTGGGAATATTGAACCTTAGCCCATAACTTTTACATTATACACTTCATTTACTCCCAGGTATATGTTAAGTATTTATAAAATTAATAAGGTATATTTGGATTTAAGCAGTATGTGTCTTTAAATGTAAAATGTTCATTCGGGTTTTTCTGTAAGATGTTATGGAAAAACCCGAACGAACTTTTTTGGCCAACCCAATATATGCTACTTGATTAATACAGAAAATGGACAACAGTTTTCTTATAGTCAAGTATTCTGCATACAAATTATTTTTTTAATTAAAGAAAGAATAAAAATTCTGAAAGCTTACTGTCTTAGCTTAAGCTGCTATAAAAACTATATACTGGATGGCTTAAACAACAGAAATTTATTTCTCACAGTTCTAGACACTAGGAAGTCCAAGATCAAGGTGCCAGAAGATTTGGCTCCTGGTGAGAGTTCACTTCCTGTTTTGCAGGCAGCCATTTTTTTTTTCTTTTTTTGGTATGGTCACATGTGGAGAGAGATCATCTCTCTCATATCTCTTTTAAGAAGGGCACCAATCCTATTCATGAGGGTTCCACCATCATGACTTAATTACCTCCTAAATGCCCTACCTCATTTGGGGATTGGGAGTACAATATATGAATTCTGGGGAGACACAGAATCCAGTCCACAGCACTTATGTAGCAAGATGTAGTCTAAATCCAAGAATTAGTATTTTCTAATATTATATTTTTAAAAAGCTCTTAGCGTAAAATGCCATGTACAGTTCATTTTGGGATTGATCTTGCTTAATTAATAGAATGATCTTCAGCCACATAGTTTGGGTCTTATTAAGGAGAACTATTCTACAATTATTCCTAGTTCTACTGCTCACATGGAAATTCAGTCTTGTGTCTCCTCTTTCTGATAAAGTGACTATATAAAACCATTAAAATGTGTTATTATTTTAGTATGTGAAATGTACTGATAGGTTATGTAAATGCTAGATGCTACTTTAAAATATAGTACATTTCATAGAAGAAGTATTCAGATGTCATATTTATTGTGGAAAACTAATAGCTAAGGTTACGGTTGTCACCATCTAAATGAGTTTTGAAGTAGCAATATATTATGCAAGAAAATAGAAAGGGAGTATAGTCAGAAAAAAATAGACAAACAAAATTTGACATGGAGTGATTTTTATTAGACATACATACTAAAAATGAAGAAAACCACAAATTTTGCCTTTTACCTCTATAGAAAAATATAGAATATGATAGTACTGGATGAATACTACTTAGAAAATCTAATGCAAAACTAAGATATTCATCAAGTATAAAAATATAGTTAGTTTCTAAGAAATAGTGAAACCCATACATAATAGTAGCAACTGACAGTTTAGCAGAATCCAAAACTATTCCCTGCAAAGACAGAGGGAAAAATTGCTGCACACTCAATTAAAATCAGGGAACTAGGATTGAATCTCAGTAAAATGGGATTGGAATACACCTGGGCTACCTTTCTGCAGCTGTATCACCTGCACAAAGTCTTACCTAAACTCTTCTAACAAGATTAAATATATCAACCCAACAGTTTTGCTCTGTTTTTGTTATTTACTAAATACTTTCACAATCTCAATGTATGCAAAGAGAGACAGATCCAGAGAGGAATAAAGGAAGAATAAACTAGGCAATTATTATAAAGTGTTGTCAAGAGAAAGACACTGCATAGGGTAGTCACAGAGACATCTTTACTGATCATCTTGATTAAAGTGAATAATCACTGAATGTCATCAGCATTTTGTCCTTTAGCAGATCCCATGTTATATAAGAGAACTTTATATAAATGTTTGTATATATATATATATATATATATATATATATATATATAAAATACGTGTATGTATACACATATGTCAGGTAGGAGTGTATGTATATTCACACACATAATCATATAGTAGACATATGATTAACACTGATTTCAGCACTTTTTATATTACTGTTTTATCAGTTTTCATTCTATTCCAAAATGTGTTAAAATATAGAGAGAATATAAGGAAATTAACTACCACTCAGAAATTAACTATCACTCAGAGATTCTACTAGTCTAACACAGTAACTTTTTCATAAGTGTTATAGTTCATGTAATTAAAATATATAGAACCATTCTGCCTGGAGTTTACTAAAGATGGATTGAAATAGATTGAGTTGACTTTAACATTTTGAGTCCTATAGCTTATATCAAAATTTTCCTCAGAAATGAATTTTCTATTCTTGGTCAAAATGTCTATGTACATCTTAATTTCAGATTTTTTCTTTACTTTTATTAGAATCTATTTCATATTGTTATAATTTTTAAATTTCTGTACATTATGGGCAAAAATAGGAAAGCCATAAAAGTATATGTTCATCTTTGTAATATATACACCAAAACATCATTAAGACAGAGGTCATTACTACCTTGATCTGTTTAAGCAGTGATATTTAATAAAATAAAATTATTCAGCTTTGAAGATAAAGTTATTTTATCTTTTGAAGATAAAATCAAAGTAAACCATTAATCAAATTCAGTAGATATGAAATTAAAATAATAATATGTAGTCAGATATTGCTTACAAGTAGTAGTAATTTGATCTCTTAGGAAATTAAATTTATTTACCCAAAAGACCATAATTAACATATGGTATGATGAAGTTAAGAATGAAATTCTAACCTATTAACCATGCAGAAGATTGCAATTATGTTTTGTTATTTTCCTGAAAGTTTCAAATTATACTATTTACTCCTCTTTCACTCAAGACTACAATATAACTTCAGTTATAAAACAAAAACAAATATTTATGATTTTAAATACTTTGAAATAGACTTTGTGTCTATAAAAATAAAACAGGTTGAACAACTGAATTTCTAAACTATTATAATAGTTATGTATGTAATTTCTCTCTGAATCCATAATACAGTGTTTCACATACTATGGTTGTATTAAGACCAAAACAAGGATATTTTTTAGCAGGATATTGAATAGTTGGGTGTCCAAAGATGCAAGGGCATTTCTATTGAAACTTTGAATAGCAATAAAATGCTTTAAAATTACCTACAGTATAGAAAAGTTTAACAAAAATTTAATCTACGTTACCATATGTAAGGGAGATACTTCAACCATGGTTTTGAATATAATGACAGGAGAATGGACTGACCTACAGACAGTGACTACAGTTGCACTCTGACAATTTGAGGAAAATTTAAAGATTGAACTGAGATTGAGAAAGTGATCCTGGAGTCCCTTTATTTCAGAATTCTATATATAACGTAGGATCTAGAGAAGTTTCTGATGAGAGATTTGAAACAAAAATGTTCCAAGAGCTATACTTAAGAAAAGGAGAAAAGCAGAAGAGGTCTCAGTTGAAATAAATGAATTTTGCATAATATAGGCACCCAGAAATCTTAGCATCAACCTATTACTTTATGTATTAAATAGTTTTTCTAAATCACTAATATAGATATTTGTCAAAAGATAGTGACTCATTTTTTAGCTAGTCCAAGTAAGATGGTTATGATAGGACATAGAACATATAACCCAGGAATGTGCAGGAAAACAGTTATTTGAGAGGTGCATTCAATTATTTAATGAACATGAAAATATATATGTTTATTAATAGTAGAAGGATATGATATAAACAAACAGATGAAAAAGTAACAGTGTATTTGTTTTGCACTGTTGCATAACAAATTATTAAAAAGCTAGTGGCTTGAAAGAGCATACACACATTATTTCAATTTCTATAGGCCGGTAGTCTGAGCATTCTCAGCTGGGCCCTGTACTTAGGATTTCACAATTTTGCAATAAAGAGGTCATCCAGGGCTAAGTCCTCATCTGAGGCTTGGGGCCTTCTTCAAAGCTTAATCATGCATGTGATATATCCTCATATTCACAAGTTTCTCCAAAATTAAGGAGAGGATGCTATACAGAATAGTAATGTGAGGAGGTGAGAATCTTGGGGACCATCTTCTAATTCAAGCTAGGGTATTCAGGAACTGTAAGGCAACTGAGATTTTACCCTAAATTGTAAACTAACTGCTAACCTCCCACAGTTTTGTGATGCTGGGAGATGACACAAGATCCCTAAGTCAGAGATACAGGATGTTATTACTCACAAGCTAGAGATGGCTTGTGTTTTATGATTTTATTGGTTCCCCTTCAGTCCCAAAACAATTCAGGGTTACATGGGATGTTCTAGGTAGATGCTGCACATACTGTGGATTTGTGCCATGGCTGAGTACTCTCTCATAGAAAGGCTACTAGTACTCGTACCTAACCTTTGCCCTGTAGGAAGACATTATCTTCCCTATCCTGGTCAGGAAACAAGCTGTTCCTCTGCCCCGATGTAGGGCACTATCTCTGTCTTCCAAGGCTCTTTGCTATACAATCTCTTTGAAAAGATTGGGACTAAAGTTGTGAATGTCCTATACTGTAAAGACATGCAGAAATGCAAGAGACCCTTCGAGAATTCTTTCTCAACAGCAGTTCATCAGCATACCAAAAGGATACCTACATTTCTCCAGAATTAATTTTTAGGTTAGAAAACATAACAAAATGATTTGCAAGTTCAGTCCTGCGCCAGCCTCACGGGCTTCCTCCCTGAACAACCTGTGAACGACAACATTTCCTTGCACCTGACTGGGCCTCCAGGGAGATGAGGTGATGCACAAAAAGAAATCTGAGGCACAGAGAAGCTAACTGCCTGGTCCAAGATCACAGAACTACCGTGTGGCTGACAGGGTCATGATGCTCCAGCCAGGTGGCAGACCTGAGCCTTTGAGTGGGAAAGCCAAGTTCAGGACATTGGTACACCAGAGACTTCCTGACCCCACGTAATATCAAATGGCAAAAGCTCCCCCAGAGATCTCCATCTCAGCACTAAGACCCAGCTCCACTCAATGACCAGCAGACAACAGTGCTGGATACCCTATGCAAAACACAGAAACACAACCCCACCCATTATCAGAGAGGCTGCCTAAAATCATAATAAGGTCACAGACACCCCAAAACACACCACTGCATGAGTTCCTGCCCACCAGAAAGCCAAGAACCAGTGTCATCCAGCAGAACACAGGCACCAGTTCCCTCCACCAGGAAGCCTACACAACCCACTGAACCAACCTTATCCACTGGGGGAAGACACCAAAAACAATGGGAACTATGAACCTTCAGCCTGTGAAAAGGAGACCCCAAACACAGTAAGCTAAGCAAAATGAAATGACAGAGAAATACAGATGAAAGAACAAGTTAAAAACCCACCAGACCAAACAAATGAAGAGGAAATAGGCAGTCTACCTGAAAAAGAATTCAGAGTAAAGATAGTAAAGATGATCTAAAATCTTGCAAATAGAATAGAGAAAATACAAGAAACGTTTAACAAGGACCTAGAAGAACTAAAGAGCAAACAAACAATGATGAACAACATGATAAATGAAATTTAAAATTCTCTAGAAGGAATCAATAGCAGAATAACTGAGGTAGAAGAACGGATAAGTGACCTGGAAGGTAAAATAGTGGAAATAACTACTGCAGAGCATAATAAAGAAAAAAGAAAGAAAAAAATTGAGGACAGTCTCAGAGACCTCTGGAACAACATTAAACGCACCAACATTCAAATTATAGGGGTCCCAGAAGAAGAAGAGAAAAAAAAAAAGAGACTGAGAAAATATTGGAAGAGATTATAGTTGAAAACTTCCTCATATGGAAAAAAAAGTAGTGAATCAAGTCCAGGAAGTTCAGAGAGTCCCAAACTGGATAAATCCAAGGAGAAACATGCCAAGACACATATTAATCAAACTATCAAAAATTAAACACAAAGAAAAAGTATTATAAGCAGCAAGGGAAAAGCAACAAATAGCATACCAGGGAATCCCTATAAGGTTAACAGCTGATCTTTCAGCAGAAACTCTGCAAACTAGTAGGGAGTGGCAGGACATATTTACAGTGAAGAAAGGGAAAAACCTACAACCAAGATTACTCTACCCAGAAAGGATCTCATTCAGATTTGATGGAGAAATTGAAACCATTACAGACAAGCAAAAACTAAGAGAATTCAGCACCACTAAACCAGCTTTACAACAAATGCTAAAGGAACTTCTCTGGGCAGGAAACACAAGAGAAGGAAAAGACTTACAATAACAAATCCAAAACAATTAAGAAAATGATAAAAGGAACATACATATCGATAACTACCTTAAATGTAAATGGATTAAATAGTCCAACAAAAAGACATAGACAGGCTGAATGGGTACAACAACAAGACCCATATATATGTTGTCTACAAGAGACCCACTTCAGACCTAGGGATACATACAGACTGAAAGTGAAGGGATGGAAAAAGATATTCCATGCAAATGGAAATCAGAAGAAAGCTAGAGTAGCAATTCTCATATCAGACAAAATAGACTTTAAAATAAAGAGTATTACAAGAGACAAAGAAGGACACTGCATAATGATCAAGGGACCAATCCAAGAAGAAGATATAACAATTGTAAATATTTATTCACCCAACAGAGGAGCACCTCAATATATAAGGCAAATGCTAACAGCTATAAAAGGGGAAATCGACAGTAACACAGTCACAGCAGGGGACTTTAACACTGCACTCTCACTGATGGACCAATGATCAAAAATGAGAATAAGGAAACACAAACTTTAAATGATACATTAAACAAGATGGACATAATTGATATTTATAGGACATTCCATCCAAAAACAACAGAATATACTTTCTTCTCAAGTGCTCATGGAACATTCTCCAGGACAGAACATATCTTGGGTCACAAATCAAGCCTTGGTAAATTTAAGAAAATTGAAATTGTATCAAGTATCTTTTCCAGCCACAATGCCTTGAGACTAGATATCAATTACAGGAAGAATTCTGTAAAAAATACAAACACATGGAGGCTAAATGATATACTACTAAATAACCAAGAGATCACTGAAGAAATCAAAGAGGAAATCAAAATATACCTAGGAACAAATGACAATAAAAACACGATGACCCAAAATCTATGGGATACAGCAAAAGCAGTTCTAAGAGGGAAGTTTATAGCAATACAATCCTACCTCAAGAAACAAGAAACATCTCAAATAAAGAACCTAACCTTACACCTAAAGCAATTAGAGAAAGAACAAAAAAACTTCAAAGTTAGCAGAAGGAAAGAACTCATAAATATCAGATCATTAATAAAGGGAAAATAATGAAGGAAATGATAGCAAAGATCAATAAAACTAAAAGCTGGTTCTTTGAGAAGATAAACAAAATTGATAAACCATTAGCCAGATGCATCAAGACAAAAAGGGAGAAGACTCAAATCAATACAATTAGAAACGAAAAAGGAGAAGCAACAACTGACACTGCATAAATACAAAGGATCAAAGGAGATTACTACAAGCAACTCTATGCCAATAAAATGGCCAACCTGGAAGAAATGGACAAATTCTTAGAGACTACAACCTTCTGAGACTGAACCAGGAAAAAATAGAAAATATAAACAGACCAATCATAAGCAATGAAATTGAAAGTGTGATTAAAAAACCTTCCAACAAAAAAAGTCCAGGACCCAATGGCTTCACAGGTGAATTCTATCAAACATAGAGAAGAGCTAACACCCTTCCTTCTCAAACTTCCAAAAAATTGCAGAGGAAGGAACAATCACAAACTCATTCTGTGAGGCCACCATCCCCCTGATACCAAAACCAGACAAAGATGTCACAAAGAAAGAAAACTTTCTCATGAACTGATGAACATAGATGCAAAAATCCTCAACAAAATACTAGCAAACAGAATGCAACAGCACATTTAAAGGATCATACAATATGATCAAGTGGGGTTTATCCCAGGAATGCAAGGATTTTTCAATATATGCAAATCAATCAATGTGATACACCATATAAACAAATTGATGGAGAAAAACCGTATGATCTTCTCAATAGATTCAGAAAAGCTTTCAACAAAATTCGACACCTATTTATGATAAAAACCCTGCAGAAAGTGGGCATAGAGGGAACTTACCTCAACATTATACAGGCCATATATGACAAACCCACAGCTAACATCATTCTTAATTGTGAAAAACTGAAACCATTTCCACTGAGATCAGGAACAAGACAAGGTTGCCCACTCTTACTACTATTATCCAACATAGTTTTGGAAGTTTCAGCCACAGCAATCAGAGAAGAAAAAGAATAAAAGGAATCCAAATTGGAAAAGAAATAAAACAGTCTCTGTGTGCAGATGCCATGACACTATACACAGAGAATCCTATAGATGCTACCAGAAAACTACTAGAGCCAAACAATGAATTTGGTAAAGTAGCAGGATACAAAATTAATGAACAGAAATCTCTTGCATTCCTGTACACTAATGATGAAAAATCTGAAAGAGAAATTAAGGAAACACTCCCATTTACCATTGCAAGAAAAAAGAATAAAATACCTAGGAATAAACCTACATAAGGAGACAAAAGACCCATGTGCATAAAACTATAAGACACTGATGAAAGAAATTAAAGATGATACAAACAGATGGAGAAATATACCACATTGTTGGATTGGAAGAATCAACATTTGAAAATGAGTATACTACCCAAAGCAATCTACAGATTCAGTGCAATCCCTATCAAACTACCAGTGACATTTTTCACAGTTCTAGAACAAAAAAATTCACAATTTGTGTGGAAACACAGAAGACCACAAATAGCCAAAGGAATCTTGAGAAAGAAAAACTGAGCTGGAGGAATCAGGCTCCCAGACTTCAGACTGTACTACAAAGCTACAGTAATCAAGACAGTATGGTACTGGCACAAAAACAGAAATATAGATCAATTGAACAGGATAGAAAGCCCAGATAAAACCACACACATATGGTCACCTTATTTTTGATAAAGGGGGCAAGAATATATAATGGAGAAAAGACAGCCTCTTCAATAAATGGTGCTGGAAAAACTGGACAGCTATGTGTAAAAGCATGAACTTCTAACACTCCGTAATACCATACACAAAAATAAACTCAAAATGGATTAAAGACCGAAATGTAAGGCCAGATACTATAAAACTCTTAGAGGAAAACATAGGCAGAACACACTGACAATAAATCACAGCAAGACCTTTTTTGACCCACCTCCTAGAGAAATGGAAATAAAAACAAAATAAAGAAATGGGACCTAATGAAACTTTAAAGTGTTTGCACAGCCAAAGAAACCATTAACTAGATGTAAAGACAACTGTCAGAATGGGAGAAAATATTTGCAAATAAAGCAACTGACAAAGGATTAATCTCCAAAATTTACAAGCAGCTCATGCAGCTCAATATCAAAAAGACAAACAACCCAATCCAAAAATGGGCAGAAGACCTAAATAGATATTTCTCCAAAGAAGATATACAGATTGCCAACAAACATATTAAAGGATGCTCAACATCACTAATAATTAGATAAATGCAAACCAAAATACAAACAATGAGTTATCACCTCACACCAGTCAAAATGGCCATCATCAAAAAATCTACAAACAATAAATGCTGGAGAGGGTATGGAGAAAAGGGAACCCTCTTGCACTGTTGGTGGGAATGTCAGTTGATACAGCCATTATGGAGAACAGTATGGAGGTTCCTTAAAAAACAAAAAATAGAAATACCATACGACCCAGCAATCCCACTACTGGGCATATACCCTGAGAAAACCATAATTCAAAAAGAGTCATGTACCACAATGTTCATTGCAGCTCTATTTACAATAACCGGGACATGGAAGCAACCTAAATGTCCATCGACAGAGGAATGGATAAAGAAGATGTGGCATATATATACAATGGAATATTACTGAGCCATAAAAAGAAACAAAATCGAGTTATTTGTAGTGAGATGGATGGACCTAGAGTCTGTCATACAGAGTGAAGTAAGTCAGAAAGTGAAAAGCAAATACCATAAGCTAACACATATATATGGAATCTTTAAAAAAATGGTTTTGAAGAACCTAGGGGCAGGACAGGAATAAAGACATAGATGTAGAGAATGGACTTGAGGACAAAGGGAGTGGAAAAGGTAAGCTGGGATGAAGTGAGAGAGTGGCATGGACTTATGTATACTACCAAATGTAAAACATATAGCTAGTGGGAAGCAGCCACGTAGCACAGGGAGATCAGCTTGGTGCTTTGTGTTCACCTAGAGGGGTGGGATAGGGAGGGTGGGAGGGAGATGCAAGTGGGAGGAGATATGCGGATACATGTAAATGTATAGCTGATTCACTTTGCTATACAGTAGAAACTAACACACAATTTTAAAGCAATTATACTCCAGTAAAGATTTTAATAAAAATGATTTGCTTGCATTTTGTTTTATTTTTAAAAAATACGTTTTGTTTATCTTTTTTTTTTCCCACGTGTTAAAATATTTCTGAAGAGAAGGGAACATGCTATATGAAAAACAACAAAATAGCCACAATTTTATCTTCAGTTGGTATTAACTTTGTGCTTATTGTAGTTACTAATGATGATACTTCTGGCCAATTATTACATATACTAAGCAGTGATGCTAGTATTCACATCAAGGTTTGTTGAATTATAAAACTGATGCTCTTTTTGTTTACCTGCTTCTAGTTTGTAAACACCATGAATTTTTATATATGACACCAAGAAAACACACTGAAGATTAAAAAAAAATCCCCCCCAGACATTTCTTAACAAATTTCACAGTGCTGGGGGAATATGAATAAATTTTTAAAGCTTAAAAATAAAATCATAATGAATTTCTAGCAGTTCTTTTTGCATTTTTAAATACATCATTTTGCTCACAAACTATTTCTAAAATCAGTAAGCTTTAGTTTTTAGGGCAGTTTTAGGTTCACAACAAAATTGACGTGAAAGTGCAGAGATTTTCCATATACCTCCTGCCCACACACAAAAATAGCCTTCCCCATTAGCAACACCCCTCACCAGAGTGGTACATTAGCTACCACTGATGAGCCTACATTGACACACCATTATCATACAAAGTTCGTAGTTTCCTTTAGCATTCACTCCTGGTGTTGGACATTCTGTGGTTTTGGACAAATGTGTAATGACATGGATCCATCATTATAGTATCATACAGAACAGTTTCACTGCTAACCACTGATCTTTTTACTGTTTCCAGAGTTCCTTTCCTTTCCAGAATGTCATATATTTGTAATAATAGAGTGTATAGCCTTTTCCGATTGGCCTCTTTGACTTAGCAATATGCCCTTATGGTTCCTCTGTATATTAACATAGCTTGGTAGCTCATTTCTTTTTAGAGGAGGATAATATTTATGTTAATGGCTACATCATAGTGTATTTATGCATTTACCTATTGAAAGACCTCTTGGTTGTTTCCACATTTTCACAATTGTGATTAAAGCTGTTATAAATATTCATGTGCAGGTTACTTTGTGAAAGTAAGTTTTCAGCTCATCTGGGTATATACCAAGGAGTGAAATTGCGGGATCATAGGGTAAGAGTATGTTTAGTTTTGTAGGAAACTGCCAAAATATCTTCCAAAGTGGCTGTACCACTTTGCATTCTCACCCAACAATGAATGAAAGTTCCTGTTGCTCCACATTCTTATCACAGATTTTTAAAAAATAAACACATACACATGTCAATGCAAAGCATTCTGTTGGCCTTTCATTACATAACGCACTTCACCAAAAGAATATAAAAAAGAAAATAGGTTAAAAATAAATATGCTGGTGTTTAAATTATTGTTTGTTCATTATTTAATTTTATTTTAAAAACACAGATAGAACATATAGATAGATAAGCTCTACTGAATGTTTTAATACATTCTCCTACAAATGAAAATAATGCATGTTTAGTCAAAACATAGGTTAACTTTTATTTTTAAAGTATGAATTATTATTAATATGTTATTCTCAATAAAATGTAAATTGAAAAGAATGTATTTGCCATGCAGTTGCACATATCACTCCCAGAATAATTAGAAAATATTGCATTCAGAGCACTTTTTAATGTACAGTTTCAAGAATAAGAGTCTAATTATTCACTTGGTCAGCTCATAACTATGTATTGAGCATCAGCTATGCTGTGCTTTTTAATCTTGAGTTATACAAACATGAACACTGCTCAGAAATCCTAGTTAGTGACCTACTGCTTGAAATATATTTGTCACAGAAAAGTCTGCTTTAATTTATTATTTTAAAACATTATTTGAGGGCTTCCCTGGTGGCGCAGTGGTTGAGAATCCGCCTGCCGATGCAGGAGACACGGGTTCGTGCCCTGGTCCGGGAAGATCCCACATGCCGCGGAGCAACTAAGCCCGTGAGCCATGGCCGCTGAGCCTGTGCGTCCGGAGCCTGTGCTCCGCAACGGGAGAGGCCACAACAGTGAGAGGCCCGCATACCGCAAAAAAAAAAAAAAAAAAAAAAAAAAAACATTATTTGATATTAATTTGGGGGATCAGAATGTTAATCTGATATTACTTTTTCACTTGCTTTATGTTAATATTTATGTTAATTGTATCATGGTGACATGACAATTTGACATAAAATTATTGACCATAATAAAGTTTACTTTAGGCTAAATGATTTAAGTCTCTAATTGAAATTAAATACAAATTAGGTTACAAGCATTTGCAGACATTTGAACTAGTGAAAGACCATCACAACCGTCCGTGTTTTATTTTGTTTTCTACTTTACAGAACCAATTTTCACATGTTTATGCTTGATCTGATTGATCAGATTGGAGAAAAAAATCTCTTTTAAATGAGAGTACCAGTGTCTAGTTAACTAGCTCTGAACCAGTGGGATAAACTGGCATTTATATAAAGTATGGATACATTATATTTGGACAAAAATATAGTATGATAATTTTACCACATGCTGCATGTTATATATTGACAAATTTGTTTGCCTTATCAATAACTAAGCTGAGACTTTATTCACACAGATGAGGTCAAATATATATATATATATATATATATATATATATATGTATGTATATATATTTGTGGTTTTAGAGTGTATGATCCACAAAATGTACTTCTTATTATTACCTTCTAGTCACTATCTTCCAGCAGTTTTTTGGAATAAATAATTTAGTTTTTACCAGAAGGGAAAAATGAAGAGAATAAAATAATCAAGTTAAAAATAAATGTTAGAATGAACCCTGCATGAAAATAGTATTTTGTCTCTTTTTTTCACTGATATGTCCCAAGTGCTATAATAGTGTCTGGGACATTATAGGTACGTACATGAATACTTCTTAGAGAATGTATTTAAAAAGTATTTTCCCAGAATAAAATATGTAAAATTTAATGGAACCAAGAAAAGAAACAAAGAATGATTTTTTTTTAAGGACTAAACCTGGACATAGTCTAATAAAATATCATAATGTTAAGGGAAAAAGAATACATCTTAAAAACTTTCAAAGAAAATTAAAGATTATCTGCTACAGAAAAATGAGAAGTACAGTAGCATCAAATTTTTGTATGAGTATCATTTCTGTCTAGGCATGTTTAAAATGCTTGTGAAAATTTATCACATAGCAAGCTACAAAAATTCTAATAAATTTAATAAAGTAGAAATATCACCTTATCTAACTTGATTTTTAAAATATATACCTAGTATATATGCTAACCATTGTTTCTACTTGACAAATAGCTAATAAATAAAAGTATATATGTTGTCTTTATCTCATAAAATTAATATTTGGTGTCTTAGGAAAAAAACATAATACATATTTTATTTTTATTTAAACCATATGAATCTGTATTTATTTGAAGTCTCTGATAAATGGCCAAGGCATTTCTTTCAATACAGGTGTGCTGAACAGAACCCCACATCATCATTTCTTCCATCACCAAAAACCATAGTGCTTTATCATCGATTTCTAGTTTCAGCTTTCTTGGAGTACAAATAGATATTGAAGATACTTGTGAAGCAATCTTAAGGCAAAAATCCTAATGGAAGTTTAATTTCTTCTTTTTTAATCTTCTAATGTTCTCCTTCATTCATTTTATCAAGTTAACTTTATTGATGTTTCCAAAGTTTTCAGTTCACTTTTAGCATAAAAGTAATAGCTCACTTCTCTTTACATTCTTATATTTATGGGAGGATTCATTTGTCTATTGTCTGGCTAAATAACAAGCTTTGTGAGGGTAAATAAAATGACAGTTCAGCGCTGTAAATCCAGTGACTAGTATAAAATCTCTCATATAATTAATTCAAAACTATTTGTTGAATAAATAAGTATATACATGGTACAAATAGAATCAAATTGGAATAAACCTACCAAGCTATTTCTTTAGAGGAGGAAAAAGGGATTAGGGTTAGTAAATATGAATTTGGAGGGGATGATGAAACCAAGTAATATAGGGGTTAACGGTGAGGGTCTACAGCCTCACTGATTATATTTGATTTCAGACACTTTTGCTTGTTAGCCTTGTTATATTTGGCAAATTTCCTAACCACTCTAGTCCCAATTTTCTAAACTGTAAAGTGAAGATAGTAATAGTAACTAAAACATTGATGTATCATTAGCATTGAATGAATTAATTTATTTAAAGCACTAAATCATGTCTAATGCATAATAAGTATTCAAAAAGGTTTACTATTTCTATTTTAATATCAACTCTTTTTGTATAACTTTTTATAAGTTGATTTTAAATCAGTTTTTTAAATTTGTGAATTAATTTTATAATTTTAAAAGTAATATTTAACTTTAATAAATTACAAGTAAATATTGTTAAAATTGGACACATCACCACTACTGAATCATTTTAGATACTAATATATTGTGTAAAATTATTTTCAAATGTTCTATTATACTGACAGTTGTCTATATGTCAGTTGATATATGTGTTATATCGGTGCATATTTTAGAGAAGATTAAGTAATACATAAACACAGAAAATTGCAAAGCTAAATAAAGAAGTTCATTTCCTGACTATGTTAAGTACATCTATTAATCTCTCATCATATTTCTGAATACTAGTTGAAGTTTTGCAAATAAGTTATTTTGAAGAATGAGGAAGCTAAATGTAGATACACATAAATCCTACAAAATCTTATATAATCCTAAAGTAACTGGGAAAGACACAGAATTTTTATTGTTTTTTTGTGGGTTGCACTGACTTTTTAAATCCATTTATTCAGTTTTTCCAAAGGGCAGCATTTCTCAATGTAAAAATGTAATTTAGAAGTAAGCAAGAAGAAATGGACAAGTGACATCCATAATATAAACTAAACTTAAATCTTAGGGTATCTGGCAGATACATATACTTTTAGTGTCCTAGGAAGCAAAGTGGAATGAAACATTCTTTAATTGAATATATTTTACAAAGATAAAATAGATGAATCGATTTTATATTTAATACTTGTTCCAGTGTGATTTATTTGCTGAAAATTGTTTCTATGTTGAAGAAAGTTATCTTCAACATATTGCATATGAAAAATAGTGAATGAAAGGAAGGCGCTGGCTAGACAGAAAGTGCTGAAGTGGCTGTATGGCTAAAGTATTGCCTTTTGAAATCCTGAGCAACCTAGGTCAAAGAGAGCTGGAGAAGACATACTGATACTTTATTTTTGCCTTTCCTCTTGGCCTGGCTCTTCTTTTTATGCAGCTCTCCAAAGAGAATCTGCCCCTTGCAACAGTCTCAGTTATATTCCTCTGTTTTCACTCAGTTAGTAGTAGTGTTATGGTGATGGTGGTGGTGTTGTGTGTGTGTGTGTGTGTGTGTGTGTGTGTGTGTGTGTGTGTGCGCGTGCACGCTTTCTGAGGTTATGACTATGTCTCAGTCTTAGGCAGGCACTGTGACCTGTGTCTTGGGGGTGTGGCCTTCACAGATGTGGATGTGGCTTTCACACTTCCTTCAGATGCAAAGATTCTTTTAGCAGGTATTTCTATTCCTCGACCAGGGATAGAGCTATTGCACTGTTGTTATTTTCCCTTGTTTCCCTCTCCTAACTGCAGAGGGGTTTCACTGATGCCCTCCACCTTGAAGCCGAGAATTTTGTTGTTCTTCCCTTGATGATTAATTTTATGTGTCAACTTGTCTGGGCCACAGGGTGCCCAGATATTTGGTCAAACATTATCCTGGGTGTGTCTATGAGGTTGTTCTTTTGAGTGAGATTAACTATTGAATTGGCAGAATGAGTAAAGCAGGTTGTTCTTCCTAATGTGAGTGACCCTTATTCAATCAGTAGAAGGCCTGAAGAAAACAAAAAGGCTGACCCTTCTGCAAGTAAGAAGGAACTCCCCTTTCCCAAGTGTTTGAGCCGGGACATCAGTCTTTTCCTGCCTTTGGACTCAAGTTAAAACATTGGACTTTCTTGGTCTCCAGACTGCTAGCTTCTGGACTGCAACTTAAACCATCAGCTGTCTTGATTCTCAGGCCTTCAACTTAGTCTGGAACAATATCATCAGCCCTCTGGGATCTCTAGCTTGCCAGTTGCAGACCTTGGGACTTCTCAGCCTCTCTATATTTTTTAGTTGAAGTATAGTTGATTTACAATGTTTCAGGTGTACAGCAAAGTGATTCAGTTATATATATATATATATATATATATATATATATATATATATATATGATATTGAAAGTAGTTCCCTGTGCTATACAGTAGGTCCTTGTTGTTTATTTATATATAGTAGTATGTATCTGTTAATCCCAAATTCCCAATTTATCCCTTCCCCCCCTTGCCCCTTTGGTAGCTATAAGTTTGTTCTCTATGTCTATGAGTCTATTTCTGTTTTGTAAATAAGTTCGTTTGTATTATTTTCTTAAGATTCCACATATAAGTGATATCAAAAGATATTTGTCCTTCTCTGCCGTCTTGCTTCACTTAATATGATAATCTTTAGGTCCATCCATGTTGCTGCAAATGGCATTATTTTGCACTTTTTTATGGCTGAGTCATATTCCATTGTATATATATATATATATATATATATATATATATATATATATATATATATATCACATCTTCTTTATCCATTCATCTATTGCTGGACATTTAGGTTGCTTCCATGTCATGGCTATTGTAAGTAGTGCTGCTATGAGCAGTGAGGTGCATATATCTTCTCAAATTAGAGTATTAGCCTTTTCTGGATATATGCCCAGGAGTGGGATTGCTGAATCATATGGTAGCTCTATTTTTAGTTTTTTAAGGAAACTCTGTACCGTTCTCCATAGTTCAGCCTCCATAATGGCATGAGTCAATTCCTTATATTCAATCAATCTCTCTCTCTCCCTCTGTCTCTCTGTCTCTCTCTGTCTCTCTCTCTGTCTCTCTCTGTCTCTCTCTGTCTCTGTCTCTGTCTCTCTCTCTCTCTCTCTCTCTCTCTCTCTCTCTCTCTCTCTATATATATATATATATATATATATATATATATATATATATATATATATATACGATGTTGCTTCTGTTTCTCTGGAGAACTTTCACTGATATAGTAGATTAAGGCTTATGTTCCATATGGGAGGTAAGTAAGATGTATCTGGGTGGAGTTTCTGTGGTGGCTGCTGTTCTCCTTTCCCAGCCAGACCAGGGAGGTAGCTTCTCAGAATTTCCCACAATCTTCCCTTAAGTGTCTAGTGAAGTTTTTGGGAGACCAGTCTGTAAGAGTGTGTGAGTGCTAAATGTCTGCAGTCCCTAGTGATACCCCAATGCTAGTCTACTACTGGCCACTAGTAATTTATTTTAAATTCTACCTTCATCTTCTTGTTGGTGTTTATGGCGTTTGGCATGCCTGTCTCAGTTAAGCAATTATTCAGATAGTGTTTCTCCACTTGAATATTTCATGGACACTTCAAATGCAACATGTCCACAATGAAATTATTTTATTTCTTCTTATCTCCACAAATGTTTTCTTTGACTACTCATTCCTATCTATATAAATGGCATCACCCTGTACCCAGAGGTCCAAGGTAAAAAGTTTACTCATGTTTGATACCTCTCTTTCCCTTAATCCAGTATCCAAAGTCACAGAAAAACATGTTTGTTCTTCCTGCCTGTAATACATTAAGGAGTATATTGCTAATTTACTTCTTTCTCTGTTTTCTCTCCTAGCTCCTGTTGTCCTTATGTCTCTCCTCTGAAATCCTACTTACTTTTATCTTCATCTGTTAAAATCAATTCTGCTGTTCAAAACATAAATCATGTCATCCCATTTCTCTGCCCACAACCTTTCAATGACTTTGCCTTGCCCTTAGGATAAAGTCCTCATCAAGGTCAAATAGGTCCTAAATCATTCTGCCCATCTGATCACTTCTCAAGCCAGTCTGTCCCTCATCCCGCACACCGTAAACTCAAACCTCATGGTCCTTCTGGTCCTTCTTCTCTTTCCTGAAATATATCATCATTACTTCTCTCATGGACATTTGCACTTACGTTTTATCTTCATATTGTTGTGTGATGATTTCCCTCACGTCTTTGGGAGCTCAAGTTAGGTATTTCCTTCAAAAGACCTCTCTAGATAATCCTACCTAGGGTTCTACTTCTATCACAGTCACGCTTTGTCTATCACATCATTTTATTATCTTCACAACATGTAATCCAATTAAAGACCAATTTCTATTTGCTTTTTGTTGTGGTGGTTGTTGTTTTTCTACCTCTGGAATATAGGCTTCATGAAGAAAATTATTTTATTGCTCTTGAACTACATTAACGAATCAATAAATATGGACTAAAGGCATGGAATCAATGTGCTGGAAACTAGGTATTTCTGAATATGTGATTAGAATATAAAATGAGATGCAATATGAGATTCTTCTAGATGCCCTATTATTGGCTACTATGAGTCCAAGTTACAATTAAACTGACACTAATGGCCACATTTTCCATAGGAAGTTGAAACAAGTGGTAAGGAGATTCCCCAATCACCAATTCAACTCCCCCATTTACTCACACCCAACTGAAAAGCAGAAAAGAGGAAAAGTGGAAAAGAATGTGAGGAAATTACACAAGCAAAGTGAAGAGGCTCAACGAAAATAATTCATGGAGACTGGGGTGCCAGAACAAAGAAGAGCCTGATGTCAAACTCTCAGACTTGAAGGCTGCTCATGTAGAGGACCAGCTACACTGATGTCCGATGTCTATTTGACCACAGAGAGAGCTGAGGGGAAAAATTAGGGAAGGTAAATGTTTCAGAAGTAGGGAAGCATGCATTCTCACCTCTTGGTTTGGCAGGGATGAGTACATTTCTAGAAATGCCATGGAATTCAAAGACTTTTGAGCTGTCTTAGATGTTCCCCATCCAAAAAAACCAGACAAAATGGCTTCCCAAGCAAAGCTGTGAGGTGTACTTCTGCAAATGGAGCAAAAAGAAGAAAGGAAGGGCAAAAATACATTGAATCTAAAGTGACATCACTCGTTAAAACTGCAACAGGGAGATCCTCTCCACAGTGTTCTGAAAAATTTATACTTGTAGTATTCAAAGTCATCTGGCCATTGCACATTTTCTATACAACAGGCACCTGACAGAGGCCAGCCAATATTACCTAGATGCACACAGACTTCCTCAAGGAGTGTGTATGTTTACTAAGAGATGCTTGTCTCCTGCTTCTTCTCTCCTTTGGCTGCCAGCACACTGGAGATCAAATAGTCCAATGCAAGAAGGAGAGACATCCACATTCCATTTTTCCTCACAATTGCTTTAGGACAACAGCATTGATAGTCGTAAAGGAGGGAGAGCTTTTAATTGAAAATGAGATTGAAGTTTTAATTTTTTGTAAACACTTGACAGTGGCTTGAAATCATGGAATCTGCTGTACAAGATGATGTGAAAAGCAGAGAAAAGATACCTGATAGATGTTTTAAGCTAGTGATTGAGAAATAACTTAATTCATATGTGTAGCACAAGGCATCAAACTGTTTAATAAGTGGATTACATGTGCTTGGCATTAAACACAGATATATGTTACACCTAATTGATGCATTATATGTCATATCTATCTGACTATTATTATTTTACTCTGATTCTGCACATTTCTTCGCCCTAAAACTGTGGTAACATGATTCCTACTTGCAAATGCAGCCACTGTCTTAGCTTCAGGATCAACTCAGATTCTAAACAGAGGTTTAAAAAAATGTAACCAAATGCCTATTACTAGGTCACCGTTCTACGTGATAACTAAGAATCATCACCTTATAAGTGTGAGTCTCTAGTTTTTTGTTATATTATTTTCTCCATATTTCATTAGACCATCACAATCTCTTTTTCACATCAAAACTCTGCCCTGTTTTCTCCATCTAGTGAATTTTTTACAGTTATGATTCTCTTAGGAAAAAAAATGTTTGCTTAATCAAACTCAAATCAAATATCCTCTCCTCTTGCTCTTTATTAGTCAATGATTATAATAAGCACATTCCACTTCTTTACTTGGCTCTGAGGATCTGACTTTTTTTTTTTTTTTTTTTTTTTTTTGGTGGTACGCGGGCCTCTCACTGTTGTGGCCTCTCCCATTGCGGAGCACAGGCTCCGGACGCACAGGCTCAGCGGCCATGGCTCACGGGCCCAGCTGCTCCGCGGCATGTGGGATCTTCCCGGACCGGGGCACGAACCCGCGTCCCCTGCATCGGCAGGTGGATTCTCAACCACTGCGCCACCAGGGAAGCCCGAGGATCTGACTTTTTATCCCATACCTCTCCCAGGCCTATTTTGCATTGCTATGTAGGTGGTATACTGTACAAAGGAGCTTCTGCTAAAGTTTCTCATCTGTTTACATAATAGATATCTTAATTACTTTGAAACTGTTTTGCTTATATAATCTAGGAGATTCTAAATGTGACTGATTTTCATAGGTATTATAATAAGTTTCCAGCAGGTAGTAGTATAGTGTCATTATAACCAAAATCAACATTTTGCAATTTTCTCACAAGGTGAAAGCCAAGCATATTGTCCCAATTTGGTTGATGTATTATTCTATAGCTTTGACTTACAAAAGAATACCAAATTTAAAAATCAAGAACACTGATCTAACAGCATGCTAAATAAAAACCTGCTTTATCAACTGATACATTGAAAGAGAAATATTTGAAAAAAAATTTAAATTCAATTTATTAGTCTCTCATTTAAATTAGATATTTATAAGGCATTTATTGTCATCTGTTGTGTTGAAAGTCTCAGCCGAATATGGCTGAAGTTTCAATTTAAATTTACAACTATTTTTACTATGAAATGAATCACAAAGTAATAATGAATATTCATTCTCCATTAAAAGACAAAAGTAAGTATTATGAAAACTTAATTAGAGGTCACTATGTAATGAACCACTGATGATAACAGCTATCTATTAGCTGCTATGGAAACTTTGAGAGTACCAAAATTAAGTGCTCTTAAAGTTTAGTACATGGTTTTATAATACTATTTTTATATGTTAAAAAGTCTAAAATTAAATATTAAGAGGTTTTTTATTTCTCCCCAGAAGTTGAAAAAATTAAAATAAAATTATCAATACAAAAAAAAAGAAGCAGAAAGCCATCAGAAAAGAAAATTAAATAATAGTGTTTGTATCATTGAATACATATTTTTTGGGGGAGAAAGGGTGGAATGCTAGATGGAGTGGAATGAAAGAGAAAACCCTGTAACTAAGATTTACACCAGTTTCTTACAGATAATTTTTAGTTTTGTGTCAACCATAATTAATGAATTTCAAGAAAAACTGGAAAATTTTTATGAAGTACTAAAGAATCTATTAAAATGAAAATGAAACCTGATTTATAACAACAATTATTTATTTTTTAAAGTTTTATCATTTGGGCAGGGCTTGAATAGACATGGCGTCATTGAGAATAACTAATTTCCAGAGAGCTTGGAAATTTGGTTCCAAGGCAACTGACTCACAGGGCTGGTGGTTGATCCTAGGGAGCTGGGCTTAGCTGGGGCTGTCAACTGAATCACTTATGAAGGTGGCTTGTGTGCCTCACAGCTTGGTGGCATGGTATGAAAGAGAACATCTCATAGCAAGCATTTCAAGAAAGAAAATCAGTAGTCAGGGTCTAATAAGGAGTAGATCCATAACTGGCATTCCAGGGAAGTGTTGATTTCCTTCTATTTTATTGGCTAAAACAGTCAAAGACCCATCCATCATCAACATAGGAGGCAAGGTAAACCCCTTCATGATGGAGCGATATAAACTCTGCTTGAGAATAGTAACAAAAAAACGCGTGGTCATCTTTGTTTCTCCTCACTTACTATGAGTCCACTTATGATACCAAACTATATGACAGCATTCGTTTTATTATTATTACACGAATCACGATTGTCTTTAAAGGCAGGTTCACAAAAATAAAAGAATACTTTTGTTCTAAATGACTTGTAATTTTTAAAAAGTGGAATAAAAGTTAGCTTCAACAACCATATAAAATTTTTAAAGTTGAAAGTGACTGATGAACATACTGAGTGGTATGCTATTGAGGAAACATCAATGCATAAGAAGATTAAAAACATTGGTTTTATTTTCCCCTAAAATTTAGAATAATTCTCACTGAAGCATTGCAATGTGTTTTATGCAATGATTTACTGGATACATTTTCATCTTTTTCAGAATATATTTATCTTCACCAATAACAGTTATAAGAAGAGAATGTAAATTCTTAAATTAACATTACTTAAAACCACTTAATCTCATTTATAGTATAAAATATAACAATCATTTCTATGAAAAAATGAGAAATAGAACAAGCAGTCATAAAATATAATTTTAATGAATGTATAACATACAATGGGTTTATTATAAATTATTTTCTAGTGAATTTGAGCCCCTAATTAATATTAAAATTATAATTTTCTATTGTATATTCAATAATTAGATTGTATAATATATAATGAGTTAGTGGTTATGTTTATTTTTATTGAGAAGTAAATCGTATACTAACTTATTTTTTTCTTTTTAAGAAGGATTCCTTTTTTTATAATTCATATAAATGTAGCTTAGTGTTTATATAGCCCTGTCAATCTACTTTGTCAGGCTAAAATTTTCAATTCATATTCAGTCATTCTTTGAAGAAAAATAAAGTAATACTGCTTATGAATAATATATTCTTAATGCTAGATGAATTGCATAGTTGATAGATATGGATGTCAACTCCTCCATAAACAACAAAACTGCACAAAAATAAAAGACTGAAAATCCCATTATCAGCCCCTCTAGAACCCATCGGCAGAGAAAACAAATGATGGCTTCCAATATAAGTGCTGATGGGCAAATGTGTGTAATGTTTCTCAGTATACCAAATGCATCAGAGATGTATTTATTAAATGATGGGATTAGTTTTACCAAATGACATAAGGAAGGCAACCTGGGAATAAATTCAGTGTGGGTGAAATGGCATAAAAAGGAAATTAACCAGGTATCCTAATCCTTACCATCCCCGTTAGATGTACTTTCTGGAAGACATTTACATACTCTAGGCTTTTTAATGGCATAGTTAAGAGCAAAATTATATCTAAGGTTATTTTAGCTTATAAAAATCAATGGTTTTTAAAACATGAGGGACTTCCCTGGCAGTCCAGGGGTTAAGACTCCACGCTACCACTTCAGGGGGCACGGGTTTGATCCCTGGTGGGGGAACTAGGATCCCACATGCTGTGCAGAGTGGCCCCCCAAAAAATTAGAGGACATTTATTTCTTTAACATATTTGTTTAAAAAAAGAAACTAAGAAAAATTTAAGAAGATCTAGAGTAGTATGATGAATTATTCCCCCAAGCGAAATGTATTCCTCCTTTGTCCTTTTTCAATACTATTTCTATATATTGTTCCTCATTCTGTTCAACATTTTCATTTTGAGGAATAAATGATCTATCAAATATCAAGTTAATATTGTAATTCTACTTAATTCCTTTTACTCAAGGAAATCAATTAAAATAAAACAATCTCATGGACATGCCAAAATTATATTTCTAAATTCATTTTGAAATGTATTTCTTCTTATAAATTAATTGGATAGAACATAAAATGAAAATGAATTCAGTAGAAATAAAAAAATAATTTTTAAAATGACAGTTCTTTATTTGGGGATAAATTTCTTTTGAAGTATATTACATGAACATGACACTTATGTGATGACATTTAGGCTTCCTAGCAACTGAATCGTCCCTTTCACTGGTGGCTGACAGATGGCATGGAGATAAATATGATTTAAAGCTTAAGAAAAAATGGTACAGATACAAATGTAGATCTTATGTATGATATATTCTGAAATCCTGTTAGTAAAAGCAATCTGGTAGTAACGATGAATGCATTCTAAAGAAGAGAGTCCCAGAAAGTTGGATGCCAGAATACGCTTACTGTGAGCCTCCACTTTTCCTTTTGTCAAGCATTGATAATTGGCATGCTAAAGTCTGAGTGCTGTCTCCAATTAATTATAAACAAAGTTAGTTTGAATATGAATTTAGCACCAGGTAATTTAGTGTTGTCACAAATATTTATACTGTATCACGGAAGTTGCAAATAATCTATCATTTCTGATGAAAAATGTAGAATTATTTTTATAACAAAATATTTCTTTTCTAATTTGGGGCAGTATAAGGTACATAAATTATAAACAAATGTAAAGTTGATATTTAAATGGAACTCTAAAATAGATTACTTATGTTAATTTCTAAATATCGATCTTTAAATGCCTACCGTTTACAAGAAATTATTTGAGTAAATATTTCTTGCCTGTGACCATTATTGCTTTGCGTTCATATGGGTACATAGAAACTTACTGTTATGAGTTGCACCCCTACCTCTGAATCACTTTTCAGTGTTACGAGAAAACACTTTTCCTGACAATGGTTCAAAATATTGTCCAGATATTCAATTACATTTGTAAGGCTCAACATAAACAGTGTGAGTAGAATATTCAGCAGAAAAATATCTTTCTTTTTTCATAGGTGGATTTAATATTTTTTTCCCTCAGTCTTAACTTTGTGAGAACTCAACCAACTATTCCACCTTAATTATTTTACCTTGTTTCCACAAATAACAGTAATACTATGTTGATATTAAACCCTAAACAAAATGTATTCAATTGATAATCTTTAACACGTTTCATCTTTCAACATACCATTGCCTTTCCTATATAGGACATAGATAGTACCAAATAAGAAACACAAAGTATCTTTTATTCTTATTCTTTAGCACGGAATATTGCCTTTGGTTCATCACAGTAGTTCCAGAACATGATGATCCTTGAACGTAATCTCCTTCTTGTATCAAACTGCCTTGATCCTTTGGGTCCTCTTAGTATAATTTAGTGAACACTGTGAGACTTTAAACTTGTTAGATTATACTTTGCACTTCTATTTGAATTCTGAAATCCTTTAAATGCCAGCTGAAATGTGACCTTTCATGAAGCTTTCTTTGACCAGTCTCTCTGAAGTGATATCTCCCTTTTCTGATACCTTTTAGCATGTATTCTTGGTATTATTTTTTGGGAACATACTATGTGTAACTTAGTGATATTATTCATCTATATACAATTTATAAACTCTTGAGGTATCAGAATTATAATTTATAGTTTTGTTTTTTACCTTACTAGCTTAGTACCATATCTCATATTTGGCCTACCAAAGATAGGCATGGAAGAAACTCCTTTTTGGTGTCATTTCAAAGTATGGTTATGTGACTCAAATCCATCAGAACGTTGACACAGTAGTCCCAAGAAGTTCAGAAAAGTTCTGTATATTTTGAAAAGCTTAGAGAGAATAAGATAAGCACAAGAACTGTCCTAAAATGTGGGAGAAATCATCTGGAACAGTAGCCTTATTTATCATTTAAAATAAAAGTTTCACTTAGGAGGGGTTAGACTCCCTCGATGTGGGGTATAATTAAAGATATGGAAATTTGTTCTATCAGGACTCATCTTTAGGTACCACCATTTGTGGATATTAGAACTCCTGAGAGCACCCACTCTATGCTGACCCAAATTTAGAAGAAATGTGTTTCAGAAGTGGCATGCTAGGATCTGTTGCTGATATGGAAGAAGAATGTGAGAGTAGGTAGACTGAAAAACAGGAGTCTTATTGAAAGAGCATAAATGTGGGCCAGTATTATAAATACAGACCAGTAAAAATGGTAAACAGAAGGATTTCATAGACACCTTAGACAGTTTGGTAGTTAATGTATGGGAAAATTGAGAAGTAGAAGATAATATAGAAGTAGAAGATAATTTTCACTAGAATAATTTAATAAGTGTTGTCATTAAAGTAATAGAAACCATAAAAGAAATAAGAGGATGTTGGATGTACAGAATTGTGGCAGAAACAACTTAACTTTAAAACTCAAGTTAGACTATTAATATGGATCATATTATAAATGTTATTTAATATAATATCAATAATATTAAAATATCATAACACTGATAATACATTTTTGAAAACATTATTGTCCACATAGTTTGGAGACATAGGACTAAGACAGACCAAAATGCCTAGAAATGCTGGCGTGGTAAATGATCGTTAAGCTGTTGTTCAGTAGAGCTTGTGTGATGAAGTTCATTAGACCAAGAGAGGAAAAATGTTATTACTTTGCTTCTTAGTGAAAACTAAGAATGAAACATTAAAGATTCAGGTCAATAAAATGAAATAAAATAAACAATTATTTATAACATAGCCATGTTGCAGGGATTTGGAATTTTAGGATGTTGTGTGACTATTTTCGTAATAGTGTCTCAGACAGCGTATGGGATTGAGAATCAGGGCTCCCAGAACCCCAGTCTGGCTTCAGCACCAACATATTCATATTCTGTCTCATAAATAAAGAGTTAATAACATGGGATTCATATATTGCTTATGGAGATTAAATTAGATAATCTTTACACTTTTTAGAACTTTGCTGATGCCCAATGAATTTGAGTTTCATTTTCATTACCACTTCACATTATGTGATGACTAAACAACTTGCCCAGAAGTCAACATTCTTCTTAAGTAGTTTAATTGTCAGTGGATTTGCATCCACTAGTGCTCTTCAAAAAAGAGGGACACAAAAATCCTCTAAGCTCCTGGATTATATAGTACCAAGAACAAGAGAATATTATATAGTATAGGAATCAATATTGTGTGTTACATAAAATATACATTCAATAATAATTATAGCTATACCCATAAAATATACTACAGGTATTGAACAATTTTCAGTGATAGAAAATATGCTAAATACTTTAATCGTATAAACCCAAATTTTATTTCTATTTTCTACCTTAAAAGGTAAATGATGGCATTAGCCCCTTTAGAAACATAAACATAGGAAGGAAAGTAATTTGCCTGATGAAATACTAGAAAGTGACAGAGTCAGACATAAACTTAAATGCTCTGGTTTCATTGCTGTCATTCTTAACCACTATACTACTTCCCCATTGCATCCAAATACGGTAAATATGTGAATAACAGAATCACTTAATTATTTGTTCAGTGTATAAAGAGGTTTAGGAGAAATTTTCTAAGGAAGAGCCAAAGCAAATCACTAAAAAAGAAATAAAATGTTTACCTGTTTCATATTGTTTATTAACTTAAATGGGAAACTTGTGCCATTGAAAAGCAGCAAAATGGAAAATGTTGATGCTTCTATTCTAATTAAAATGCAGCCTACAATGAAAGGCTAATATAGGCTTTTAGGTACCTAGTGAGAAGCAAAACAAAAAAAAAGTGTATATGCAATGCAGTCAGTTAGCATATAGTAAGTGATTATAGAAAGCAAGTGATTTTTAGGACATGTACTGAAAAGAACTAGAAATATACTGCATGTGGGTGCAAAGAAATAGAGGGGGATTCATAAAAAAATTAAAAGTTGATGACACTGTAAGCCGCAGCATGTGAGCAACTGAGGACAGAGCCTTGGAAAATTCTCACCAATGATTTATTTTTAAGAGATGAAAATCCAGAATTATAGAATGAATGGAGAAAAAGCTTAGGGATTAGTCATTCAAACAGGAAATATGTATATATATATATATTATATATATATATAGTCTACATATAAATATAAAATTAGTTCAGGATGGAGAGTTGTAGAAGGAAGAACTCTATTAGTGAAAAGATGGACATAGGTACCTAGGAGAAACAAAGCTAGTCAAAAGACACTCAGCAATGCAAGATGGAAAGTGAATACACTGCGTAAAATGACCTTAAAAGGAATGCGAAAGCCATCTGCCCGTATCTATAAATATCACGAAGTATCTTGCTCATGTGTTTTTTTTTTAGTTGACATGATAGTATTTTAGGTGCATATTAATATGCATTGGCTTACCCACCATATGCAGCTCAAGCAAATCAAATGTTGAAATCGAAGATTTTATCTCAAAGCATCCTCAAACATATTCCATTTGGAAATCGTTTAAAGAATACCCACAATATTCATGACAGCACAAATTAATTTACTTGCCTTTGCTAATGACATGATAAAAATAAGTAGTATTATTTGCCCAAGTGAGAGTATTTTTATCTCTTTAATGGAAATTCCCGTGTGATGGTATTAAATAAAAATAGTCCATTCATCTACCCTTTAGAATATATGTGTGTTGTTTTTTAAATTAATAGACTGTATTTTAGAGTGTTACATTTACAGAAAAATTGAGCAAAAGTGTAAAGTTCCCATCTATCCCTTTCCCATCTCTCACAGTTCCCTGTATTATTAACATCTCCCATTAGTGTTGTACGTTTGTCACAAGTGACAAACCAATATTGATGAACTAATGTTGACACATTATTATGAAAGTCAGTGGTTTGCCTTAGGATTCACTCTGTACTGTACAGTTCTACGGGTTTGACAAATACTTAAAGGCATGTATCCACTGTTACGGTGTCATACAGAATAGTTTCAATGCCCTAAAAATCCCCTCTCCTACCTATTTATCCTCCCTTCCCTGTCCTGGAACCCCTGGCAACCACTGACCCTTTTACTGTTTCTATGGTTTTGCCTTTTCCAGAATATCATGTAGATTGAATAAGATAGTATCTAGCCTTTTCATATCAGTCTCTTTCACCTATAGCAATATGTGTTTAAGGTTCCTGGTGGCATTCCATGGCTCCAACTTGTCTTTACATGGCCTGATAGTTCATTTCTTTCTTTTTATAAGCAGAAAATTTTAATGATAGAGACATTCATTCACTTCTGTGACCTCTGCTTAGAGAAGAATACAAACATATTTTTCTCCTAGAGAAATTAAGGGAAAACTAGAGCCAAATTGTCTCTTTGAAAGGTAAATTATACTATTTCTTGCTCTTTTGAGCAACTTATTTGTATCAAGGGGAGTGGAATTATTAAGCACTTCAAGGTGATGACATTAAATTGTCTTAATTCACTTATCAGATGTTGAATTTTGTTAAATAAATAATCTCATAGATTGCTTTTTATTATTTATTATTATATTTTAACATTTATATAAGGTAAAATTCTTTTGCTGATAGTATTCAGAACTATGTATCTTCCTTGATACATGTAGCTCTGTCTCATTTGTTTTCATTCTTATATAGTGCTCCATTTTATTTATAGAACTGTAAATCCATCCTTCTTTTAATTGAATTTTTCCTTGGATGCTATTAAAAATGCTTTAATGAACACATATCTACATTTTTTTCTTGTGAGAATGTGAACATATCCCTTGAAGTGGAATTGATTTGCCAGATATTTCAATGTATTTTACAGCTGGAAGTGTACAATTACATTCCATCAGGATTGAAATGTGTATCTACCTGATCCTTATATTATTGGTAATTTGGATTTCCTCTTTTAGTGATTTTGGGCTCTTATGGGAATTTTTAACATGTGTTTTATGTAATGATTCTTTGTTGGCTCGAGATAATGGAGAAAAATATTCATCAGATTAAGGAATTTTCTTCTATTCCTAGCTTGCTAAAAGTCTTTCATAAATAAATGGAGTATCTTTGCTGGATTTGCTTTGCAATGTATACAAGACATAGAAAGAGATAATCATCTGTGAGAAGAGCTTAATTTTTTTAAATTTTGTACTTTCCTTACCTGGTTTTGGTCTCAAAGTTAAATAGTATCAAGAAAAATATTGAAGAGGATTTTCTGTCTTTCCAGTCCCCAGATTAGCTTTTTAGTAGGAATTCCTTGAATATTTGGAAATCTGCTTTGTTAAATATTTAGACTAGTTGTGTTTGTGTGTGTGTGTTTTAAAAATTCATTAGTTACATTAATAATTATATTTCTATTTTAGCTTTCTACATATTCTTTCAGCTTTGAAAGGAAATGTTGTTCTTTAAAATGATGAATTTCAATTAAGTTTTCCATTTATTTCCAAATACTACATATAGTTTTGTATTTATTTTAAAGTCCTTTGTGATTCTTACTATGTCCATTTTTATTCCCGATATTGTTTACTTGTACATTTCCTTTGCTTCTTGTCCTCCTTTGCCAGAATTTTGTCTGTTTAGTCTTTGCCTAGATAAGTTGTCATTTTTTTCTTTCAATTGTATTATTATGATTTTTATTGTTTTCTTTTTGTATTATTTTTCATTCATCACTATCCCTACCATCCTCCCAATTAATTCAAGGAAATTAAAATGCTTTAGCTCTGACAATATTTCAACATGTTTTTTCCCTACTATTTGAATTTCATCTTATTTTTAAACCCTCTGAAGTAGCCATTTTTTTTTTTCAGCAGTTCACACAGTCACACTGAATTGCAGAATAAGAGTTATTTTCTCTTATACTTTGGAGATGCAATTTTATTTTTTTCCAGCTAATATTATTGCTATTGCAAAGTTTCTAAGTAATACAAATATCATTTTTCTTGCAATTCCCTCTTGTTTTTTCTCTGGGTGCATATGAGATTTTCTTTTTGTCTTTTTGGTGTTCTACAATTTTATAATGTTATAGTGAGGTACCCTTTGATTTTTATTTATACTGTATGCTTGTAATATAGTTGTTTATTTGTTTGTTTTAATTCTGTCTTAACTGTCAATTTTGAGGTCCTGGCGAGAGGCCAGTCTGTTCCCTTGAGCAGCTGATTAAGTCTACACCTTTAACCACTTCCCTTATTGGATTCTCATACTCTGGCCATGATACTACTGCCTTAATCACCACAAGGGTCAAGTACCAGACAACAAGATACAGGCCCTGTGGCCCAGTGACTAACAAAATTATTTAAATTAGCCAATCCTAAGGGTTTTTACCCTGCCTTGACCCCTCCTGGTTGTAGAAACCCCAATGAAAGAACATGTACAGGGCTTCCCTGGTGGCGCAGTGGTTGAGACTCCGCCTGCTGATGAAGGGGACACGGGTTCGTGCCCCGGTCCGGGAGGATCCCACATGCCGCGGAGCGGCTGGGCCCGTGAGCCACGGCCGCTGCGCCTGCGTGTCCGGAGCCTGTGCCCGGCAACGGGAGAGGCCACAGCGGTGAGAGGCCCGCGTACCGCTTCCCTAACTGGTCCTGTTTATGTGCCGTGTTCTCAGTGGGGAACTCTGAGTAACAAAATTGTAAAACTTGTTCTGGTTTCCATCTCTGATCTGTGTCTGGCCTCATTATACCTCACCCAAAGTATCATGGTTAAAACTTGTATTCTCACATACAAATATTAATCGGTTTTATATATCCTGAAAGCCTCAAAGATAGAGATGAAATTTCTGCTGCTTTCCTGTCTCTGTGTGTGAGTCGGTCAGTCTCTCCTTCCAGTAACCAATTAAGCTTTGGAAGGTCAAGGTTTTATTTTGTAGTCTCGGTTCCAGCCTCCTGCATTGCTAAACTTCATCTGATTTACTCTTATGGCTCTCAACTTCCAACCCTCTTGGCTGCTAAAAAAGCCAAACCCAACTTCTAGCCCCATCCCTGAACAGCTCAAACATCAGCTTCCACTTAGTTCTAGGATATGCTTTGCTTTCTTGCGATGATATGGTTGCCATCAGCTATCCATTTAAGAGAAGCTTGTATTTTTAATTGCAACTGCTATGTATTCCAGTTTATCTGTTCTGCATAATTTCAGAAAGAAATGTACCACGTCCACTATTTAAACCACTGAAATGTGCCATCAATCTGCAAAACTCCCCTTGAACTGTTCTTATCAATGTTGCTATTGATCCCCATAGCACAATAACATCTTCAAAGAAATGCTTTTTTCTTGTATTATTTCACCTTTTTCCTCCTAGTTCATCACCCACTCCATCTCAATCATGTTTGCCCTCTCTTCTCTGAACAGTCCTTTTTGGACTCTCCTGTCCAACCTCCGTGAGCTTTTCTCCTAGTATCTCTTCTTCCTCTGTTCCTGGATTAAGTAAAGATTTTCCTCCCTTTGTCCATTGTGCTGGCTGTTTATGTTGCTTGGAAAGTTCCATGTGCAATTATTCACGTGACTGAGTGATCTTATTTGCTATTCAGTTCTCAGAGTATTTGTCAAGTCCTCAGAGGTTCTCTACCTTATTGTTCAACCCAAAAAACTCAGCCTTTGGGCTTCCCTGGTGGCGCAGTGGTTGAGAGTCTGCCTGCCGATGCAGGGGACACGGGTTCGTGCCCCGGTCCGGGAAGATCCCATATGCCGCGGAGCGGCTGGGCCCGTGAGCCATGGCTGCTGAGCCTGCGTGTCCGGAGCCTGTGCTCCGCAACGGGAGAGGCCACAGCAGTGAGAGGCCCGTGTACCGAAAAAAAACAAAAAACACCTCACCCTCTTCCCTCGTTCTTGTCATCATACACCCTGTTGTTTTACTTTAGAATCCTAACAAAGCCTCCAGTTATATTACACAATAGCTGTACATTTTTATTCATTTAGTAACCTATTGGTTAATTTATTTAGATATAAATATAAACGGGAGGCTTGATTGAAATTATTGCCGTTATTGGTAAGTAAATAAGTGTCTGAAGCCTAAATACTATGGTCAAGATCTTCCAGTTACAATAACGGAGCTGAGACTCATAGCCAGGCTGATTTTTTTCAAGTCCGGTGTTCTTTTTACCATTTTGACCTTTCTTACATGAGATTATACCTTAAATCTTAGAAAGATTTGCCTAATGGGTAACTGTGATTGCCTACCAAATATCCTTCACCAAGCATCGGTCTGGATAATTGTAACTTCAATCTATTAAGATTCTAATACAGTAAAGTAATTACTGTATTCTATGCTAATTTCCTACTTTAATTCACTTGAAAAGGCTGTTCCATATTAAATCACCTGACTCTTATTAGAAATTATAAATAAAATTAGGCCCATTTAAGCATCACGCTCTTAATGGTATCAATATTCAAGGAAATAATAGAAGTCATTGTTGCCACTGACACCAGTTAATCCTTATTAAACACCCACAGAGTTCCGGGCAGTGTACAGAATGCAGAAGAAAAAGTATGTAGTGAAAAGCCCTTGAATAACTTAAAATTTAGTCCATAAAGCTAAACACTATGAAGTGTTAAGTAGTATCATGAAAAGTGCCATGCTCAATTTAAGTGTAGAATTGAGAGAAGGTAAAATATTTTGAAAAATGCAAGTTGGGCTTCCCTGGTGGTGCAGTGGTTGAGAGTCCGCCTGCCGATGCAGGGAACACGGGTTCGTGCCCCGGTCCGGGAAGATCCCACGTGCTGCGGAGCGGCTGGGCCCGTGAGCTGTGGCCGCTGAGCCTGCGCGTCCGGAGCCTGTGCTCCGCAGCGGGAGAGGCCACAGCAGTGAGGGGCCCGCATACTGAAAAAAAAAAAAAAAAAATGCAAGTATTTTTCAAATAGCATTTTTTTCATAGTTCAGATAAATCCTGTGTCAAAATTTATCACTGGATTATGTATACTATGAATGTGCTTAGTTAAACATAGATATTTGAACCAGATAAAATATCACCTGTCAACTTTAGTTTGAAATATGGTACATCAAAAATTTTATATTTAGCTGAAAATTATGTGTAATAACAGTTAAGTCATATAAAATAATAGCTATGAACCCTTTGAGTCAGATCAAGATTTAAGTTCTGCTTTTCCAGTTTTTCAATATGTCTTAGTCTGATTTTACACATCTGGAAAATAATATTCATAGCAATACTTATTTCACGTGGATGTTAATAAGATTTAATTATGTATAAAATGGTATTTAGCCATTTGTGCTTGATAATGAGTGTGTCTGTATACATTACCTATTGTTTTAGTTGCCCACGCTGTTCCAACTGAATTCAGTCAAATTATATGCTTACTTTCGCCCTTATCATTTTAAATGAGCCGAGAGTAATCATAGATTTATTTTTGTTATTGTTTGTTTGGATTTGGTTTTGAACTTTCTAAGTCATTTTGATTCAGGTGATATTTTTATGTATCAGTTTTTGCTATTTAAGAAATCTAAGGAAAAGTTTAAATGAATTGTGTTAATTTCATTTTTTGTGATTGACTCAACAAATATATCTGTTTCTAATTCATTGCTTTTAATTTTTGATACTGGCTTCCTCATATTTTTTTCATATTTAAACTGTGGCAGATTTTATTTTTCAAATATAACTGCATCATCATATTTTACTCCTTCTTACAATGTGACATTGACACTGTTTTGCTGAGAGCGGAGATCTAATCTCTTCCAAGTTCGGGTTGGGCTTGGTGACTTGTTTCTATTAAATAGAATGCAATGGAAGCCTAGGCCATAAAAGGAAAGTCAGGTTTCAGCTGACTCTCTTTCAAGAAATGTTCCCATTATGAGTAAACTTTAGTAACCTGCAGAGACCACGTGTAAGCGTAGGTATTCTTCCCAACCAGCCAGCTAGATTCAGGATCAACCTTTTAACATGTGAGCTAAGCTTCACGATTCCAGCTTCCGGAGCCTTTCATGTACAGAAGAGAAAGTAGTGAAGCAAAGAAAAAAACATCCCTACTATACCCCACCAGAATTCCTGACCTTTAGAATCAGTGAGTATATTTCTTTTTGACATTTGAGGTAATTTGCTATACATTAGCAAATGGGATAAATAGCCTTTAAAATTATTTAAAAATTTTTTTCTGTCCACCTGTATTATATTTTCAATGTATGATTTTGGTTATGGGAATTTTGTTTGTTAGTTGTATGTTTCTATTTATGTGTACATATGTATATACTCTCTGTTTCCTGGGGTATTTCTAATCTTTAAGTTTTCTATAAGCTCACTTCACACATTTTTGTAATACATTTAGCCCTCCATTGCTTGGTTAATTAAATTCAAACAGTACTCATAGAAATCCTATTATGAAAAAATGAAAAATGAAAAATGAAAAAACAAATGCTTATTTCCTTAGTAGCTATTATTCATGCTCCCTCTCAATCTTGGTTATTTATATTATTACAAATTTTAAATATTCTGATAGTTCCCTTTATATTTTTCAATAAAATTCTGAAATGAAGTTTTATTTATTTACATATTTCATATGCATTTAAGACTTGGTTTCCATATTATAAAAATATGGCAATGATTTCATTGATATCAGTTGTTCCTTATAGAATTAAATTATTTTATATTCTGATGCTACTACAAAAAAAATTGGAATAAGACACAACTACAGGTCTCTGAAGAGTTTGATTTCTGTAAAGACTTCTTAAATTTGTGAACATAAAATGTGTTTATTTTCTAAAATATCAGTGTTAACACTTTATTATTAAGAAACAGAGACTATGTACAATACTGTTTGAATGACAGGAAAACGAGATTAAGGATATTTATGTTGAAAAACTGTTTTGTGGGTATTAGAGAAATAAAAAGCTTTTCCATAAATAGAATGAATTTTAGGTTCTCTGTATGTTGAGCATTATGTTTTAATCACAGAGACCTTTGCGTGATTTTTTCGTGCCAGAAGATTGTAAAATAAAAGCAGTAGCATTGTTTATAGAAAATGTTTAAAAGCCAGAAAGAGCATTTATGTCGCTGACAAAAGGTTCTTTCTTCCCATAAAAACACTTGAAACTTCCAAAGGAGTATACATACAAAGTGAAAGTTAATATACTTTAAGTGTTTTTATTTATGAGATTAAAAAATAAACTTCTGTTACGGTGTTTCCATAAAATGTTATAAAATGTGAGAAATAATTTCTGAGATATGACTGATATTTTAGATTCCATAAATATAAACTGTGTCATATACATCTGATTAAACATACTTGAAGTTTTAAGTTTAAATAGATCGATTTGTTCTCTATATTAAAATAGTTTATTGGTCATAACTTAGCACATTCTCCTTATATCTTTACATAAAATGATATAATAAGAATAGTAGGTTAACAAAACTGTAAGACAAGCAGTAATTCATATGAGAAGACTTCTGCAAAATTACAAAAGCCATGATTAAAGAAAATTTATTTGTCAAAGGAATCTCAAAGATGGATTACCCTTGTTCAAGATTTCTCTCTCTTTTGTAATATAATAAATTTCTATTAATCATTTCAATTTATCATGTCAAAATTTATTCTTAATTTTTTTACTAAACATGTAAAATATAATTTCTTTCAACGTTGTAAATTATACCTGCACCGTTCAGTGAAGTATTCTGATTGTGTTTTGATTTTTATCAGAGTGAGTTTTAGTCAGCTTCAATCATTTAACTTTTAAAATATACTTCCATAAAAGCTTTCATAAAAAGACTACTATCAAGAGACTGCTTCTTATTTTAATTAGTAGAAGAATACTGCATCTAGGCATAATATTTCAATGTACAGGAAACATGTTTTCCTCTAGCAGGTGCCTGGTTTTCATTTATATTTCCTTTACATCATCATTATTAAGCAAAATAATAACAACAGCATTTAATAAGTGTTTATCTCCTCGTAGCACTCTCACAGAAGGCTGAATAAAGTAAATAAAATATTTATGATTACTGTCCTCTGAAAAAAATTTAATATAAGCAACACTATTATGAAAATGTGTATGAACATACATACGCACAATGAGAAGTTAGGATTAACCTAAATGTTTATATGAAATGCCAGCAGCTAAACTAATATTATTTTGAGGGAACTGGTAAGAAACAGACTTCTCGGTATTTATTTCTGTATCAATCTTGCTCTTAGTTATAGGCTGTTGTTTGAACTTTGTTCATAAGGAAGAATGACTCCACTTTATTGAGTCAATAACATAAACCCTGTATTGTCCCAATGATCTACTGTTTATTGTTCATCAGATTTGGACAAACATTTGTGGGTTTGTTTGTTTGTTTTGATTAATGAACTTTGGTTGATTTATCTTCTTAGAATTTTAGTCATAATTTGTGTTTCTCACTAATACATTCCTGCCTGATATTGTGATAAAACCCTTTGACATTTAGTACGAATAATACTTGTGACTTCTGATTTACAATCACTGGGGTTGTGTCTCACTTCTTCCATGTTACAGCTCTGGTTCCTCTCAAGAATGCTGAACAGTTTATGGGGTTCTTGGGTTTAGAAAAAATAAGCTCAGAATTATGTAATTTTTACTTACAGGATTCAAGGTTTTGTTAGCTGACAAAATATGATATAGAAGGAGATTGATAAACTGGAAGAAATGAATTTCTCAATCCTTTGGAAAATGCTAGTTAGAAGTAATCAATGATATAGGTATTCTATATTTTTCTTTATTTTAGAATGGAAAAAATAGACTTCTATAGATGTAATAAAAAAAGTCAATGTAAATTTTTGTATTCCTAACATATGTCCTTGAGAAACGGTATAAAGAAAGATTATAGTTTTACTAGCACACCTATTAAGATTTTTTTAAACATCTTTATTGGCATATAATTGCTTTACAATGGTGTGTTAGTTTCTGCTTTATAACAAAGTGAATCAGTTATACATATACATATGTTCCCATATCTCTTCCCTCTTGCGTCTCCCTTTAAATAGAGAAATGATGGTCAAAAATAACAGATTAAAATTTTAGAAGCCTTATTTTTATAATCATTGAGAGAGATTAGGGATAGATAGTGTTCAATAAAGAGGGTTCTAGGCAACAATATTTCTAGAGAAAAAGAGATTTAGGGTGACAAAATATATAGATCAAATTTATGATATATAGTCATTAATTTAAAGAATTTTGTTATTTTATGCCATGAAGTATTTCGAGATAGCAATCCCTTGAGTTTAGATTATGGAAAAATACCATAATTTTCATATATGTGAGCAATTTATTATGAATTGTAAGTTTTGTTTTCCTTTTTACAAAAGTTGACATTGTTGATTTTTATTGTCTGTCTCAAATGATACTTAGATTATTATTGATATGTTCCTTTAGCAGTTAACAATAAACCAGAGGTTTAAGGGTCTATAAGCCCAGTGAAAGAGTATTTAAAATTGAATATGTCTCAAAGCTTATGAGGTTCCATTCCAGAAGTGGATCCATAGAATTCAGTATATTCTGAAAATGGTCCTGCTTAAAAGTTAAATTTGGACAGGGGCTTTAAAGAGTTCCTCGAAAAATTATAAGGGTGTATTGCTATCTTTGAATTATTTAAAATAAATATTTTTATAAAAGACAGAAAATACCCCAGAAATCAAAAAGGTGTATAATGTAATTAGAGCTAGAAAATGTATCAACATAAATTTCTTGTTTCTGACAAAATAGAGTTTCAGGAGAAAAGCATGAAAGTTACAGAGAGGGAAATTTGAAAACAGAAAACAAGAAGATATCATAACCCAGAGTATAAATAATAAAATTGATTCAAAATTCATTGGGCAAACACTGACAAAATAACAGAAAGAACAAATCAGAGAGAAATTTAACACAAGTTTTGTAAAATCTGGTACTTCAGGCATATGAAACACATAGTGAAACTGTAGGATTTTTGAATAAGGTTATTAGAAAGAATAATCTGCATATGAATATAATCTTATTATCACATAATATAATTTGCATATTATTTTTAAGCCATCTAGAAAACTTACTTATATTGACAGGATTTTAGCCCTTCAAGAGTGAAAACAAATTTCAAAACATTGATATCAGACAAATTTTCAGAATACAAGATAAAATTTAAATAATAAAAAACAGAAAAATGTCATATTGAGTATTATGATACTTTTGTAACTAAATGAAAAAGATACTACACATTAAAATTAAAAAGGTACAGATATAGTTATCACTCAGAAGGAACTTAAAGGCAATTATTGAAAAACATATTTTTTAAAAGGAAATTAGCTAGGGCTTCCCTGGTGATGCAGTGGTTGAGAGTCCACCTGCCGATGCAGGGGACATGGGTTCGTGCCCCAGTCCGGGAAGATCCCACATGCCGCAGAGCGGCTGGGCCCATGAGCCATGGCTGCTGAGCCTGTGTGTCCAGGGCCTCCTGTGCTCCACAATGGGAGAGGCCACAACAGTGAGAGGCCTGCGTACCACAAAAAAAAAAAAAAAAAATTAAGGATATCTTGATTCAAACTACTGCTTGTTATCTTTGGTAATTTATTTAAAGTCTTAGGGTCTCAGTTATATAAGGTAGGAATAGTAATAATGAGATCAAACTGGAGGTGTTACTGTTTAGATTGAAATTGCTAAACTTGGATATAAAATTCTTCCAAAACAGATAGCATATAGAAAGAGATATAATATACAACATAGTGAGCTTTTGCATTTAATATATATGTCATATTATATATATGTATCATATATACATACACAAAACATATCTAGATGTCAAAGAAGAAACTAACTTTCTATTACAAAAATTTGCATGGAAAAACACGGTCATATACATATGCAGTGTTTTTTAAAAATGCTGAAAATATTGCTAGAGCAGTTGCCATTTTTCTCTAGTTTTGTTTTCTCTTTTTAGTTTCTTTGTATTACGTTTGTATCTTCTTTTGAGATATGTTTGACAATATTATAAAATTATTTGTTCATAGTAAATATCACTGAACCATATTTTTTTTAATTTAATTTCAGAATTTCGACTGACTAGCAAAACAAATAGATTAAAAAATGCCTAACGGGTGGTTTCTTTCTTTTTATAATGGCCAGAAAGTGTGCAATTTACCATACAACAATTGGTTCTAGTGTTTTTGTGCTCTGATAAATAACCAAAAAAGCTTTTGTTTGGCAACCACTCAACTGTTTCCCCCATGATCTGGCTATGGACATATAGTAGATGCTCAATAAAAGTTGATGCATTGTAATTTATGAGGTAGTGTTCAAAGATAAGGGAAGTACAGCACTTCTCAGATAGACACACTTAGGCACAGTGACTCATCAACATAAATTATAAAGAGTCAATATTGCGTGGGTATGTTTTCCTCATCCTGAAGCCTCAGGTAATTGGCTATACTCTCCATAGGGGACAGAGAGAAAGCCAGTAATGAGGAACCATCGAAATCTGAGCTCTCAAGCAGACAATAATTTCTGTGACCAAGAAACATTTTTCTACATTAAAATCTCTCCTATTGAGTATTTCTAATTTGCACTGGAGACAAAGCAATTCATTCAATAAGCAAAATCTGAAAATGATAACTGCAAGATTTAATAAACTGGTATAAATTAATTCAAATTAAATGATAATTAAGGGCAAAATATATTTTCTTGTTTTATCTTTACAAAAGATTATAGGCTAGAAAGCCTTGTGTTACTATGGTGGAATAGAGCATTTCTCTTGATAACTCTGTCAGAGATAAACCATTTTTGTGACTAAACTGTATTACTTTTAGTATATGTTATCACACTTGATAGATGAAGTATAATCTATTCATAAAAATAATTATAATGAATGGATATTAGGTACCCTATGAACATTACTAAATCTGGGGAATATAGCAAATATTTTTGTATCTGTTGTAATCCACAGAGCAAAAACTTTATGTAACTGGAAAGATTTTTCTACCCCTTAACTGTATCTGATCCCCTTAATAATATTTATTCTTAAAGCAACTTAAGATAATTATAAAATAACATTTCCTAAATGGTCAATATGAAAAAAATGAAATGACATGTTCTTTTGTAATATTTTGATATTAGATAATGTTTAAAGGCAGGAGTTAAAAGAACTGCATCTTTAAACCTGTTCCTGCTGGTAAAGGAGTAGAATGAGAAATTTTATTGTAACATTTGCCAATACTGCCTCATTTAATTAGGTTGATTTATTATTACTTCATTTAAAGAGTTTATTTTGTTGTGTCTCTCTGAGTATTATCAATGTCACACTTGCCAATTATTCTAGATTCCTTAAAGGCCAATTGGCATTTCATTTTGTTTAGTTAACTGATCAGCCCTCTTATAAGTGGTCATAGATATGGCAATTACCAAAGAAGTAAAAATATGCCCATTTTAATGGCCATGTAGTAACTAGATTTTGACACCTTTAGTAATATATCAGAGTGGGGTTTAATATGGTGCAAAATTTGAAATACATTTCACGGAGCAAACTTCTCAACACAACTATTTTGGGGAGATGGTCTCTTGATTGCACTGATGATTTTAAAAATGATTTAAAAACATTTTTCTCATTTGGTAAAATTTTATTAAATTTTCAATGAAGGAAACAATAGCAAAGATCAATAAAACTAAAAGCTGGTTCTTTGAGAAAATAAACAAAATTGATAAACCAGTAGCCAGACTCATCAAGAAAAAAAGGGAGAAGACTCAAATCAACAAAATTCAAAATGAAAAAGAAGTAACAACTGACACTGCAGAAATACAAAGAATCATGAGAGATTACTACAAGCAACTATATGCCAATAAAATGGACAACCTAGAAGAAATGTACAAATTGGTATTAAAGCACAACCTTCCGAGACTGAACCAGGAAGAAATAGAAAATATAAACAGACCAATCACGAACACTGAAATTGAAACCGTGATTAAAAATCTTCCAACAAACAAAAGCCCAGGACCACATGGCTTCACAGGTGAATTCTATCAAGCATTTAGAGAAGAGCTAACACCTGTCCTCAAACTCTTCCAAAATATAGCAGAGAGAGGAACACTCCCAAACTCATTCTATGAGGTCACCATCTCCCTGATACCAAAATCAGACATAGATGTCACAAAAAAAGAAAACTACAGGCCAATATCACTGATGAAAATAGATGCAAAAATCCTCAGCAAAATACTAGAAAACAGAATCCAACAGCACATTAAAAGGATCATACAGGGGGCTTCCCTGGTGGTGCAGTGGTTGAGAATCCGCCTGCCAATGCAGGGGCCACGGGTTCGTGCCCCGGTCCGGGAAGATCCCACATGCCGCGGAGCGGCTAGGCCCGTGAGCCATGGCCACTGAGCCTGCGCATCCGGAGCCTGTGCTCCGCAACGGGAGAGGCCACGACAGTGAGAGGCCCACGTACCACACACACAAAAAAAAAAAAAAAAAAAAAAAAAAAAGGATCATACACCATGATCAAGTGGGTTTTATCCCAGGAATGCAAGGATTCTTCAATATACGCAAGTCAATCAGTGTGATACACCATATTAACATACTGAAGGATGAAAACCATATGATCATCTCAATAGATGCAGAAAAAGCTTTCAACAAAATTCAACACTGATTTATGATAAAAAACCCTCCAGAAAGTAGGCATAGAGGGAACTTACCTCAACATAATAAAGGCCATATATGACTAACCCACAGTCAACATCGTTCTCAATGGTGAAAAACTGAAACCATTTCCTCTAAAATAAGGAACAAGATAAGGTTGCCCACTCTCACCACTATTATTGAACATAGTTTTGGAAATTTTAGCCACAGCAATCAGAGAAGAAAAAGAAATAAAAGGAATCCAAATCAGAGAAGAAGAAATAAAGCTGTCACTGTTTGCAGATGACATGATACTATACATAGAGAATCTAAAGATGCTACCAGAAAACTACTAGAGCTAATCAATGAATTTGGTAAAGTAGCAGGATACAAAATTAATGCACAGAAATCTCTTGCATTCCTGTAGATGAATGATGAAAAATCTGAAAGAGAAATTAAGGAAGCACTTCCATTTACCATTGCAACAAAAAAATAAAATACCTAGGAATAAACCTACCTAAGGAGACAAAAGATCTGTATGCAGAAAACTATAAGACACTGATGAAAGAGATTAAAGATGATACAAACAGAAGGAGAGATATACCATGTTCTTGGATTGGATGAATCAACATTGTGAAAATGAGTATACTACCCAAAGCAATCTACACATTCAGTGCAATCCCTGTCAAACTACCAGTGGCATTTTTCACAGAACTAGAAATTTCACAATTTGTATGGAAACACAAAAGACCCCGAATAGCCAAAGCAATCTTGAGAAAGAAAAATGAAGCTGGAAGAATGAGGCTCTCAGAATTCAGACTATACTCCAAAGCTACAGTAATCAAGACAGTATGGTACTGGCACATAAACAGAAATATAGATCAATGGAACAGGGTAGAAAACCCATAGATATACCCACACACATATGGAGGAACAGTAAGTTGGGATGAAGTGAGAGAGTAGCATGGACATATATACACTACCAACTGTAAAATAGATAGCTAGTGGGAAGCAGCTGCATGCACGGGGAGATCAGCTTGGTGCTTTGTGCCCACCTAGAAGAGTGAGATAGGGAGGGTGGGAGGGAGATACAAGAGGGAGGCATATGGGGATATATGTATACATATAGGTGATTCACTTTGTTATACAGCAGAAACTAACACAACACTGTAAAGCAATCATACTCCAATAAAGATGTTTAAAAAAATCAATATGCTTGGTTCTTTAAATTTGAATAACATTGAGTGGAAATTTGCTCTATCTACTTTTCTTTAAGAGACTGCAGCCCCTTTTGTAGAGCAGATCTTGATGAAAAAATATAATACTTAATATTTGGGGCTTTTGTGTTTTGTTTTATTTTGCTAACCTTTTGTTGAGATGTAACACATATTCATAAAAGTACACAATTCACTTAATGTTCATTTTCTTTTTACATATTTTACACACCTGTGTATTCAGAACCAGATTTGTAAATAGAATTTGACAACAATGCAGAAACCCTGCAAAATATCCTTCTGGTTCTCCTCCACCAATGGTAATCATCATTTTGACTTCTAACAGTATTGATTATGTTTGCTTGTTTGGCAATATAATAATACAGTATGTGACTTCTTTTGTATGGAACTTCTTTTTCTAATTATTATGTTTGTGAGATTCATCAGCTGTATATTGTTGTACCTTTCCATTGTCATTATTGTATAATATGCCATTTTACAACTATATCACAATGTAATTATCCATTCTACTCTTGGACATTGGGTAGTCTCCATTTTGGTGTCTCAAGCATGAGAAGACTAAAGGAGCCTCATATTTGCACACTGTCACCACGTCAAGTATCCTCGTCTATGGCAGTGAGCGTATCAGACAAATTTCAATAGGACCTGTACCTATTAAAGCCTACTAACCAAAGACAACCAGCAACACACCTGCAGTTAAACAAGGTCGGATATACTGGTTTGTTGTAGCAATAGAGGATGGAAACAGAGACCCAAGAGGTCTCTCAAGGGGGAGTCAGTGAAGGGTACTTCTAGGATATAGAGGGCTGGACTTAGCTATATGATTCATCAGCCTCTGTAAACCAGCCAAGTCACTGAAAGAGTCAGTTCCTTTGTTTTCAGAAACCTGATTCTGTGCAGAGTTACTGTTAGGCATATCAGTGGTCTTATATATGGATATAAATGCACTGGTAAGGTGTTTGAGCTTAGATATCTTTTATGTCATGTTTGATATAGTTTGCTTATTTTGCAAGTAGCAGTAGCATTTGGAAAGTTGCAGTTTCTGCTTCAATTTTTAGTTCTACTATCACAGCCTAGCTGCTAGTAGGTCTGTTTTTTACTTTACTAATATTTATGTTTCTTGAAGAGAATTGAAACAAGGGACAGTAGTCTGCATGTGCTCTTTAATTTCCTGCTACCATAACAATTTGATTTTGGTTTTAAAGAGTTATTATTAAATCAAATGCTTCCATGTACATTGATGCCAACACACCTGACCAAACTTTGTGAGGAAAAATCTGTACATTAAATTTAGAGAAAATGTGGAAAGAAATAAAGACATGGAGAGCATTATCTTTTCAAACATTTTTTTTTTCAAATCATGTTTCAGTTCAAAAGTTTAGAAGTGATTATGTTTAGGTCAACTCGTTTACCAGAAGACAAATTACTACTACTTACAAGAGTACAGACTCCAAATGGAGTGACTGTAGAACAATCAAATATAGTGTTTCTCTGGGAGGGCCATGCTTCTTTTCTGTGGGGATTCTCTTGGTTAATAAGACAAAAAAAAATTATCTCTAACACAAGCAAGATAAATAATTTGATGGTCTTCAGCAATGTTTGTACTTACTGAAGATTTTTTCTTTCTAAATTAACCATAGAAAAGGGGACAAATCTTTATGCTATTCTACATGGGAAAACTAGTTTTTTGACAATAGAAGTGAAGAAACAGCCTGTTGCTACAGATTTAAAAGTCTAAAAAATGCCTTTAATTGTAGAGAGTAAATAGGAAAAACTGGCAAATAAGGGAATGTATTGTTATCTACAGTTCAAGCTGGTGATAACTAATATCCTCATTGATTTCAAAGAAAATTCAGTTATCATCCACTTCCATGTTTCACAGTCTGCAACTATGTGTTTCCACAATCCTCATAAATGCTTGAGCCAGAAACCTTGGAGGATGTCTTGGTTGTTCTCTTTTATCGCATCCTGTACCCAGTTCACATGAAGCCATTAGGTGTAAAGAAAAAAGTGACGCTTCAGTCCTGAAGCAGTCTAGCAGTTTGAGGGCTTGGTAGGCTGTGGGGCCTCTGAGGAAATAAGAAAAATATCTCCATCTTTCTTAAGACATTCTCAGCCTTGCCCTAGGGCTCAGGGCTTGGAGAGCAGACAACTTGCCCCACTACTAGAGGCCATTGTTAGGATGTCAACCTTCACTCACTTAGACCACATCTCAGCATTTAATCCACCAGCAAATCCTGTCATTTTTATCTTCAAAATATATTTTAAAAATATGACTACTCTTATGCACCCCATTGCTACCACCATATTCCAAGAAACTGACATTTTCTGTCATCTGGATTGAGACTGTGTCCCACTGTCTGGTCTTCCTGAACTTGTAGTTGTACTCTTGTAGCCTATTCTTCACACAGCAACTTAAGACATTATTTCAGCCCATTTAACATCCTCCAATACCTTCTCATATCCCTCTAGGTAAAACAGAAACTACTTATCATCATCAGAAACAGCCCAGTGAGTCTCTTTAGAAGTCCTCAAAAATACTAACTACAGTTTTGATAACTACAGTTCTGTTAGAACTTTTGTATTTGCTAGAATGATTTCTCCTACAAATGAAGATGGCAACATCAGGCCTTTGTTTAAACATGGCCTCCTCTGACTATCTATTTAAAATTGCAACCATAATAGCGAAAGATCTCAGCTGACACTGACTAGCTGACTAGTTTCACAACAGACTTGAAAAATTAATATAATCTCCATTTTTAAAAAGTAAACTGAGTTTTAGAAGTGTTAAAACATTTGCCTAAGAGCATAGTATTTAAAGCAGAGCAGAAAGTCAACTCTAGGACATTCTGAATTAACATCCTCGTGGTTATGATGAACCTGCTAGTAAACTAGTCAACTTCTGTTTCTTTACTATTAGGGCTTCCCTGTTATTTGACACATTAGATTTGCCTTCCTTGCTACACTGTCCATTCCATCACCAGATAAATAGGAAATGGAAATAAAAGATTCTAAAACTGCTTAATTTTCCAACCACTCTGTTACCTGCTCTGCCACCCTAACTGTGGACACTATCCAATACTTCATACTCATTTCTAGATTTAAAATACCCTAATGTGTTTTCTATCCAATTGTTGCCAAATTACAGAAATACAGATGAAATTAAAATATAATTATATCTCTCTTGGGTCTCCTCATTCCCTCTGCTTCCTCTAGATAAAGGTGTTCCAACTGAGGCATGCCGATGAGATGATCCTCACTTTAGAAACTTCTTACCTCATGAAAATCATCTCTTTTGAATAAAAAAGGGAAGATCATGGGTCAAAGGTCATTCACCTTTAGACCTTATAGAGCTGAAATTGGATCTTCAGAAATCTGCATTTCCTTTACTGCTTCTTCTGTCTTATGATCTCTCACTAAATAATTCCTCAAATGTTAATTCACAAACGGAGAGTTCTAACTTCTCATTCAAGTACAAGTACATATCTTCGACTACACATTTAATCGTGGGTGATGAGCATAATTTCTAATTCAACATTGATGAATCCAGCTTCATATTTTTTCACCAGTCATTTCTAGCAATTCCCTTCCTTAGTTTTTCTTTGGTTTTCAATGGGCACAAATATTTTCCTGGATATACACACAAGACAACTCAGAGATTTTTAAATTCCTTTGATCTTTATCTAGCATCAACTATTCAGCTACAGTAACATCCTTTTGGGTAAAGATTTATACCTTTGTTTAGACTTTTATTTATTCACTGTTGCTTTACTTTTCTTGAAATCCAGTATACAAGTACTGTATTTTTAAAGTAATATTTGCTGGTAATCACAAAAGCTAGATGATAAAAAAGTAAAATTTCTGCTAGACTCTTCAAGCCTCACAATATTTTGGGGGATAATAATTTTTATTCATTACATGTTATATATCAAGGGTTGTAATATACTATTAGTCTCCCTAACTGATGTGTTACTCACTTCTTTTTTGATATAAACATGATTTACTGCTTCTCTTATGTTCATGATTTCACGTCTGCTCTATAATAAGTCCTTGAAAAATGTGTAGTGGCAAATCATATTATTCCTATTAATTGTTTTCTATTAGGAACAAACTCACTAGTGTGGAAAGACAACTTCTGTCTCCAAAGAATAAAATAAATGACCATATCAAGACTGATAATGAGAACAGTTCATCCCACCCAATCCAATAATAGGTGTCTAATGTTTTAAGATTAGAATAGGAAGGTTGAATTATTCTATGTGGGAGAATAAGGCTAAAGTTCTATTAAGAAATTATAAAAGTGCTACATAAAAAAATACAAAATAGATTTGATAGAAATAGAAGAGTTAATCCATCCAAAAGAAGACAAGGAGAGGGAAATTGAACTCAAGTAATAACTACCATGATTGGCAGCTCCCTTAATCTAAGCCATTTTTGCTGTCAATTGTATAGATATTCTGTCATATTAACGGGTCATTTCATACATACTTGTGCTTTATTCTAGAATATATTTAAAAGACTGAATACAAAATGTATATCTTATTCTTATTCTGTATCTCTTCGAGTCATTCTGGGATTATAACGAATCTGAAGATTGATCATTTTAGTTGATTGACATTTTCCCCAAATGTCATCAGCCTATTTCTGCATGCAAAAGGAAGATTCTGAGTACCCATTTTGTTATTCTTTTACTTAGGTGCACAATTAATTAATGTGTATTCTAAGAAGAAGATATAAAATTATGTTGGATACATCTTTTCCTAAAATAGAATCATAAAATTAAATTGTTTTAATATTCTTTTTAAATATACAAGTGTTAGAATTCAGTGACTCATTTTTATTTAGATAAATAATACTTAAAGCATAGTGCTAAAAGCAGAATAGGTTAGGCAATAACTGATGCTATTTGTAAGACAAATAGCATCACGATCTAAAGAGAAATAAAAGCAAAGCTGTTTTTTCTCTGTAGTGACATATCTATAAATCAAATAAACTGTATCTGGGAAAGTGCCACTTTTCCCATTTTAATATCCTGGCTATTTTACAGGGAATAATAAAGTGATCAAAAGTGTATAAATATAACTATTTCATTAAATGCCTAGTGTGCTTTAATAGTTATATTGGTACATAAGATTACATGGATTGTCCATTTCCATAAATCATCTGCCTAGATTAATCAATATGTTTGCTAACTATAACAGGTACCTTTTATGCACTGTTAGTTGAAAGGATTATAAAAATTACAGCAGTAAATTAAGTCTAGCTGTGTACTTCACATTTGAAGATACAACTGCATTGGGTCTTGGTTGCTGTGCGCATGCTTTCTCTAGTTGCGGTGAGTGGGGGCTACTCTTCGTTGAGGTGCGCAGGCTTCTCATTGTGGTGGCTTCTCTTGTTGCGGAGCATGGGCTCTAGGCGCGTGGGCTTCAGTAGCTGCAGCACATGGGCCCTAGAGCACGCGAGTTTCAATAGTTGTGGCACTCAGGCTTCAGTAGTTGTGGCTCGCAGGCTCTAGAGTGCAGGCTCAGTAGTTGTGACTCATGGGCTTAGTTGCTCCGCGGCATGTGGATCTTCCCAGACCAGGGCTCAAACCGTGTCCCCTGCACTGGCAGGTGGATTCTTAACCACTGCAGGAAGCCCAAGAATGGTACATTTTTATATTAATGTATTTTCAATTTTACAATAGCAAATATTGCAGTAAAGTGTCAAACACTATGAAAGTGGAATATATTATTAACCATTATTAAAATAAAAATTAGAAAGACAAGAGACTTAGATATATGGAGTCAGAGGCAGAGAAACCAAGAACACTGTGATTGAAAGGATTGGTGCATGGGTCAGCCTGCCTTTTTTGGACTTATATCTATGAACTTAAAGCATTTAAGTTCAATATAGACACTAAGAATGAGTTTCTGTAAAAGCATTCAGAAGCTATCAACTCTATATATCCAATTTTATTCAACTATTAAATTCTGACTATATTGAGGCAGTAGTCATGAGTTGGAGGAGACTTGAGGAGAAATCACCACTACAATAATTACAGGTTTCATGTTGTAGTATATTTCAAATCAAACCAAATATTTTATGATGTGGAAATCAGAATTTTGATCTAGCTCTCTCTCCCCCTTCCCCTATGGTAAACATAAGTTTGTTTTCTGTGTATGTGAGTCTATTTCTGCTTCCTAAGGTTATTTGCATCATAGTTTAGATTCCACAAATAAATGATATCACATGGTATTTGTCTTTCTCTTCCTGACTTACTTCACTTAGTATAATAATCTCTAGGCCCATCTCTGTTGCTTCAAATGGCATTATTTCATTCTCTTTTTATGGCTGAGTGGTGCTCGATGGTATATATATATATACCACATCTTCTTTCTTCATTAATCTGTCAATGGACTTTTAGGTTGCTTCCATGTCTTGGCTGTTGGAAACACTGCTGCTATGAACATTGTGGTTCATGTATGCATGTATCTTTTCAAATTAGAGTTTTCTCTGGATATGTGCCCAGGAGTGGGGTTGCTGGATCACATGGCAACTCTATTTTTAGTTTTTTAAGGAATCTCCATACTGTTTTCCATAGTGGTTGTACCAATTTATATTCCAACCAACAATGTAGGAGGGTTCCCTTTTCTCCACATCCTCACCAGCGTTTACTATTTGTAGACTTTTTTAATATGATTTTTATTGGGATATAGCTGATTTACAATGTTGTGTTAGTTTCAGGTATACAGCAAATGAATCTGTTGTACATATACATATATCCATATAGGCTATTGCAGAGTATTGAGTAGAGTTGTTTTTTTTTTTTTAAGTACTTTTTTTTCAACATCTTTATTGGAGTATAATTACTTTACAATGGTGTGTTAGTTTCTGCTCTGCAGCAAAGTGATTGAATAGAGTTTTTAATGATGGCCATTCTGACTGGTGTAAGGTGGCACCTCATTGTAGTTTTGGTTTGCATTTCTCTAATAATTAGTGATGTTGAGCACATTTTCATGTACTTATTGGCTATATATATGTCCTCTTTGGATAAATGTTTATTTAGGACTTCTGCCCATTTTTTGTTTGGGTTGATTGTTTATTTGTTATTGAATTGTATGAGCTGTTCTTATATTTTAGAAATTAAGCCCTTGTGAATCACATCATTTGGAAATATTTTCTCCCAGTCCGTAGGTTGTCTTTTTGTTTTGTTTATGGTTTCCTTTGCTGTGCAAAAGCTTGTAAGTTTGATTAGGTCTCATTTATTTATTTTTGTTTTTATTTCTATTGCCTTGGGAGACTGACCTAAGAAAAAACATTGATATGATTAATGTCAGAAAATATTTTGCCTATGTTCTCTCCTAGAAGTTTTATGGTGTCATGTCTTATATTTAAGTCTTTAATCCATTTTGAGTTTATTCTTGCATATGGTGTGCGGATGTGTTCCAACTTCATTGATTTACATGCAGCTGTCCAACTTTCCCAACACCACCTGCTGAAGAGACTGTCTTTTTCCCATTGTATAAACTTGCATCCTTCATTGAAGATTAATTGACTATGGATGTGTGGGTTTATTTCTGGGCTCTCTATTCTGTTCCATTGATCCATATTTCTGTTTTTGTACCAATAACACACTGTTTTGATTACTGTAGCTTTGTAGTATTGTCTGAACTCTGGGAGGATTTGCCTTCTGCTTTGCTCTTTTGCCTCAGGATTGCTTTGGCAATTCTGGGTCTTTTATAGTTCCATGCAAATTTTAGGATTATTTGTTCTAGTTCTGTGAAAAATGTCCTGCATAATTTGATAAGGATCACATCAAATTTGTAGATTGTTTTGCATAGTATGGCCATTTAAACAATATTAATTCTTCCAATCCAAGAGCATGGAATAAATTTCCATTTCTTTGAATCATCTCCAGTTCCTTCATCAATGTTTTAAAGTTTTCAGTATATAAGACTTTCTGTGGGAAATATCAAAATTAATGCATAATGTAATTTAAATGACATCAGTCTAAAATATTGTTATTTGAATATGTTAATATACCTGTTACATATATTTCATTATAAGGGCATGTTTTGAATGTTCTTAATGTTGACTGCTTTTTGGAGGTTTAGATATTCTTTTGATGGTAAAAGGAGGTAATCTGTAACTTATCATCCTGTAAATTTTGTCCAATGCATGACTGACTAATTCAGATATTGAGATTAAAGATATTACAGTAGCCAGGCACTGAATATAAGCATAAGTAGAATTTCTTCTTCTGATAGAGAATACACTTCAGTTAATACTAAATTTGACATTATGTACACCTGAGAACCTTCAATAGCCAACTAATTTAGAAAGGTGATTTAACGAAGACAAATCAGAGAGTGAGTTATTAAAGCAATTATCTATAAATGAGAAATTAGAAATCTTAAATCCCTTTTGTTCATATCTCATGTGGTTAATACATGATTCTGCATGAATCATAAAAATGATTCTCTGGATTTCCAAGCTGAACTTATCTGGAAAACTGAATTTTTCATTTAAACATCCCATCTTCCTGAATACAAAGAACAAAAATAACAAAAAACACCCCAAAATGCCTATTGTTCCTTTTACATTTAGTCAACATTCTTACATTAATATATAAAAGTACAGGGAAGAATCACAGTTTGTAAATGATGCAAAGCAAGTTAGAATATAAAGCTATTATAAATTTTGCCTTTGTTCTGATTTGTTCTGTAACATACAACTGATAAATTTTAATGGACTCAACCTCTGATTTTTTTTTAATATCTAGGGTCAAGGTCTGATTTCAAAGCTTTAATGAAGATTGTTAAATTGCTGTGTTTATGTTTGAGATTATCCAGTGTTTATGCCATTTATAAACCTAAATATTTCATGAAGTCTGGAAAAAATCACAGTATTTTCCCTAAAATTTAACTTCTTGACACCAATACATGTATTTTTCAATATGTATTATTGTGAGCATTTCAAAGAGAGATGAGGTTATCCACATGAATTTTTGTGCACATGAGGGTGAAATGGAGGAAAATGAGGGGAGGGGTAGGAGCTGTATCCTATATATCATGTGTGCCCTTTTTTTGTTAACCTTATGATTGTCTCTCTGAGCTCCAGACTGTGCATTTTCTTCTGATTCCAGTCAACTGATTCTTTTTTCAGCTTTTAAAAATTTGCTGTAAAACCTACCCATTGAATTTTAAATTTCAGTTATTCTATCTTTAGTTTTAGAATTTCCACTTTATTGTTTTACAATTTCTCACTCTGCTGAAACACTTTACCTTGCTGTTTATTAGTATGAATCATACTAATAAAAAATATTTTAAGGTGTGTATCTGGTAAATATATGTCTGGATCTACCTTTGCACTGATTTCATTTTTTCAATTGGCTTAGTGCCAATTCATATATATTTACATAATTTATTATTTGGATTATCAGAGTTTTGCATAAAAATGTAGACATAATTTGAGGTTTGGGATAACGCTATCTTACATGGAGATGGTTAGGGTAAATTAATCTTAGACAGTATGGTAGGAATATACTACCTGGATTTATTCAGGCACTGAAATAGTCTTTTGGGGTTTTTTTTGTTTTTTTTTTTTTGTTTGTTTCTTTTGGCTGCATCAGGTCTAAGTTGCGGCCCCAGGGTCTTCACTGAGGTGTGCGGGATCTTTCATTGCCATGCGTGGACTTCTCTCTAGTTGTGGCATGTGGGTTTTCTCTCTCTAGTTGTGGTGCGTGGGCTCCAGGGCATGTGGGCTCTGTAGTTTGCAGCACGTGGGCTCTCTCCTCAAGGAGCGTGAGCTCAGTAGTTGTGGCATGTGGGTTTAGCTGCCCCGCGGCATGTGGGATCTTAGTTCCCTGACCAGGGATCGAACCTGTGTCCCTTGCATTGGAAGGTGGATTCTTTACCACTGGACCACCAGGGAAGTCCCCAAGTTTTTTGTTTGTTTGTTTGTTTTTTTAGTTAATTTTTATTGGAGTATAGTTGCTTTACTGAACTAGTTTTGAATCTTTAATTAAGTATTTGTGAAGTTATTGTCTCAGTCTACTGTACCTTTATTTTAGAGTGACTTTCTCCATATTCCCATTCTAAGCCTTTCTTGCAATAGTCTCTTCTCTTTGAAAGACACTAAACTTCAACTTTTCCTCTGCTTAGTGAGACTGCTGTAAGCTCTGTATAGCTATGTAGCCTCTTATTAACAGATTTTGGCTCAGTTTATCAGGCTTCAGCTACACTTTGTGAATCAAGTAATGTCTTAAGGAGCTAGCAGTGCCAAATATCAGGCTGACATTTCTTGGTTTCCCCTATTTCTTTCATTTTGGTCCTATAAGTCTGCATTGATTGATAACTTTCTAGAGCTATCAAGCATATTTTTAACACTCGTGAGATTTCAGAGTTTTTCTTACTAGCATTCTTAGTTTAAAACCTATGCCAGAAACAGAACTAATGAATTATAATATTTATTACCTGCAAGAAAGTGAGATAGGCAATTTACATTCTACAACAAATAATGCTCATAAGAACCCTATAAGTTATATAATTTTCACTATTATAGATCTTCACATTTATATTATCCAAAATTGTTTAAATTAGAGCAAAACATACTCTTGAATAACTTGAATGGAAGCTTAAAATGTGACTATATACAAATACATGGCTTCATTTTGGGTTTCAGTGGAATGCAGTTTGATAAGTGTTTACCATCAAAATAGACTTTGAAAAACTTATTTAATGATTGAATGACTTGGTTTTATGAAAATTTCTGTGATACTTAAAAAAAATACCCTTTTGCCCATAAAAGAAGATTGTGTATTGATCAGATAATGAAAATGTTGAGACTAGAGGCTCACAAGGACCTAACTCTGTATTTCACTTAGTAGTAAGATTTCAGTATTTTCTGACTGAGTGTTCCTGGTTACTTTACAGTATATGCCTACCATAGATAATGAGAATCAACTGTATGTGTGGCTTTGTGTGTGTGTGTGAGTGTCTGAGATATCTATCTATTGAGAGAGATATTTAGTATTATGTAAGGACAGCAGTCATCAGTTAAATATGTGAGCTATTCGGTTGAGAATGGGAGTATCAGTTTATTGCTGAAGACTGTTAGCCAGTTTACAACTTCACCTTTGATGCACAGGCCTGATAGTTGTACAATAAATATTTCAGACTGTACATATAAAACTCTTGTTGATGTTTATTGACATTTTAGCCATCAGAGCTATTGCAAGAGTGATAGCTATTGTGTTTTAAGCCACCTTTTCTCCCCTTTATCAGATGAAGAGTGATTTTTGTTATTTAAGCTAAGATCTTCCTCTGTCTGAGGTTTAATGACAGGAAGTGATCACAACTCTAAATTCTGAGTGAGCTCACAAACCAAACACTTTTCACAGTGTCTGTTTACAAAATGCATTTAATAAACATCATTTTGTACATGTTAAGAATATATATATAATATTAGTAAATAATGCTCTATGTATGTATGTGGATAGATAGATAGATAGATAGATAGATAGATAGATAGATAGATATGGCAAGAGCTTTCATGGGAGACCTATTTTAATTTTGGAGTTAAGATTGGTGAATTTAACTTGCAATGGTACATGCTGATTACAGGTTTTATGATTTCAGAAAAAGTACATAATTCCTAAAAGTACATGTTCCAATTTTAAATCAGCAATAATGATGCAATTTTTATTTAACTTTATTGAGGAATAAATTACACTCACTAAAACTCTTATATGTTAAATGTACACATCCTTGACTTTTGACAAATATATACATCTGTGTTCCACTCTCAGCTCCATAGCAGCTTTTACATGTGAAGCATTTTGTGGTCTCTGTCCGTGCATACAAAGCCTAGTTCTCCCCGGTGACTTTCAGGGGATCCCCACATTAACTCCGCGGGGAACCTTTCTAAGCAGCTCCCTATCTTGGTGAGCTCCTGAAGATGACAGTCAGTCTGCCTCCCTAGACTCTGATCTGTGCCTCCTCAGTTTAGTAGGACCACCATGCTGTGTTTGGAAACCAGTTGTCTGTGTTGCTATTGGGAAAATTTTCCCAGGCATAGATCTGGCATGATCATGGAGCTTGACTTTTTATTTCTCACCTCTCAGGGATTACAGTCTTGTATTGTCTTTCCTCACTGTCTTAAAGTAGTTGCTTCATATATTTCACCCAGTTTTATAGTTTATTGGGGGTAGGCATAATATATATTCCATCTTTGATGGAAGCTGATGTAGGTTTTGCACCTGTATGGGGGAGGAGAAATCTGAAGAGGTTTGTACACTTATTTCTTCCTCTTTCATTAGGTAAACACATTCTATTTCTTATTAGAGTCTTTGTACCCTCTTCCTGATCCCTCTAGAGATTTATGGTGCTTCAGGGGGAATCTCACTATGAAACTGTTGCTATAACATGTCATTTTGCCTTGCCTATATATCAATACAAACTTTTCTATGAAATGGAGGTTGGGGAGGTGTTTGCTGTCTGCTAATTCTTGGCTTATAATGTCTTCCACAATACGTGTCATTTATTTACATTCCATGGAAATAGTGATGGGCTTTCCCGCTCCCCTGTCATAATTTGGGCTCTCTGTAAAGGAGAGACGGATATGGGTTTAGGCATACACAATATTATTGGTAGTAACACCTGTGAAAGGGAAAGTGGGGGTGGGGGGCTAGACAGGGTTCGCCACATGCCTGCAGTGCAGACATGACTGTGAGCCCAGTGGGGAGGTCTGAAGCGTGAACTGCCCGTTAAGAGGTGTGCCGGGGGGGGTGGAAATGAGAAGGCGATCGTACCACTTTTCTGCTTAGTCATTGGCTGGGGCTCACCCTGAGAAGAGAGTTCTCATAACTACTATCATGTTCGTTCATTGGCTGAGGGTCACCTTGAGAATAGCATGTCCTTGGCTTGTCTGGGTCACGGTTTTGGAAGGTGTGCCAGAGTGGAGATTTCGAAGAATGCCCAGGACTGAACTTTCTGCTAATGTGGCAGAAAACTGAACAAATACAGGGGAGACTGAGTGAATAAGTAAATACTTATTGATGATTTGGAGCCAGATTTCTCACTATGCAAGTACAGAAAAGTGGATACTAGAATTAAGCCTGTGGTGTAGGATTAAAATTGGAGGGAGTAGGGTGAACTTACAATTTTTAAAATAGATACATAGATAGATAGATACATAGATACATAAGATAAATATAGAAATAAGTATGTGTGTGTATTTGATTCCTAAACACTTTGATTTAAAAAAAAAAAAAAGAAAGAAGTAAAGGTCCTTTAAGTGACAAACTCTAGAAATAAGGCACAAGAAACACCAGACAAGACCAAAAGAAATTTTACCAAAAAGTAAGAAAGTATTCAGAGAATGTTGGGAGTATGTGTGAAGAGCTTTAAGGTGCCCTTACTAAACAAGACTGGGATAATTTGAAAAAAAAATACATATATGTATACTTTAGACTATAAATTGTGAGTTAAATAAGAACCCATTATTCTGATATGATATAAATAAGTGGAATAAAAAACAAATAAGGAAGAAAAGACAATTCTACTCTATGATAGAAGTGTCAACATCTCATAAAGTCCTTGTTAATTGATTATTAGTTAGTAATTTAATATACTTTTTATTAATTAACATTACAGTGGAGAAACCAGGCAGATACCATCTTAACCAAGTGATGAAAGGTGGTATCCCCAGTAATGGGAAAAATTGTCATCATATGATTGCTGATATGATCTAATGAAAAGAACACTGCACCACTTTTGCTGTGTTCCTCGTTCCTCATACACTGATTTGTTTATGCATAAGTTATGCATAAATTGTGAGGAGATCTAGTAAAATCTAACTGAGGGAAATTCTATATTCTTTAAAAATATCAAAGTCATGAAAGACAAGGAATTACCAAGCCACTCTTCCAGACTGAAGGATATTAAGAGGACATGATGACCAAAATCAACACATAATTCTTGACTTTATAAACATAACTGAGACAACTGGTAAAATTTGAATGCTATTGATGGATAAGATGGTAATATTCAATCAATTTTCTAATTTTGATAGGTATACTGATATTATGAGGAACATGTCTCTTTTTTTTGCAAATATGCATTAACGTATTAAAGGTTAGTGGACCTCATGCTTGTTGTTTACTCTCAAATGGTACAGAAGAAGAAAATGAAAATGACAGGGAAATGTTAACAATTGTGGAACCCTAGTAAAGGTTGTATGGGAGCTTTATGTACTGTTGCAACTTTTCTGTGGATTTGAACTATTTTAAAACAAACAATTAAAATGAATAATATTGCTGAAAAAAATGGTGAGGCAACTCTGACAAAGAGCTGGAGGCTGCCAGCTAGCTACATTGCGGGAGATGGAAAAATGAGGATTTCTTCAAGGGACATCTGGTGGCACATCACATGTCTGCGACAGCCCTGTTACAGGACACTAACTAATTCAAGTGTTTATAAGGAGAATCAAATTAAATATGTCATGGTATAAAGTATAAAGCACTCTATAAGTTATATTATTTAACAATATATTTTCATTAGTACAAATTCCTGCGTTCTTTCCTTTTTCTTCCTGGGTTTATGTTCACAGTACAGAATTTGGTCTTTGCACAAATCAAACTTAATTTAATTTTTATGTTATGCTTGTTTTCATATTTCTGTTCTTTGAGTTTCTATAATGATTTTGATACAGTAACTTATTCGAAGTTTACTTAGTGTCCGGGAAAGTTAATTCAGTTTCTATGAAGTATTTCATTTACTATCAGTAGCTCTTTTAGGCCCTGAGAGAATCTACCTTATCTGTTATTTTCACTCTTTTCAAAGTAAACAGAGGCAGGTATTGTTATCACATCTTGGAAACAGGAAAATTGAGCCTTGGAAATTTAATGGCTTGCCAAGGTTATTTTAACTTGAAAACACAGATGAATCCATATTTTATGTGTAGAATAAAGACTAAAAAATAATTCAATATAATTATATGTTTGGGTATTTGTAAAAGGTTACAATTTTTAAAAATCAACAGAAAGGTAAGCTATTTCATGGCACCTAGGCAATCAGTGTAATGAATATTATGTAGATTTATGTGCAGCAATGATGCAGCTATGCAAGGTTTTGAAACATAAAAAATATACTATAATTTCTCATTTCCATTTGTGCCATGAACTCATTGGAAAAATGAAGACCTCCTCTCTTTTTACAACTCTCAGTCCTACCCTAATGACATCTATTTCATTGCTTACACAGACTCTAATAAAAGTAACTACTAACCATATGATTGACAACCAAGCTTCTACTAGCTGATTTCATGGTAGAGTAATCTATTTGCATTTGCCAGGATAAGATTATTTCTATATCCATGCAAATTATACTATTTTGTAAATTATATTGCAATTTTGACTGTCCTGTTAACATAATTTCTAGTATTTATATTTTAAAGCTTAGATTTTATGTAGATATTTAGATATATTTGTAAAATAATCACAAATATAGTATTTTCTGATTCTCACAATATTGAACATACACTTTTGAAAATTATATTTTCCATTAACTATTTTCAAGTATTCCTTGTTATAACATATTTGAAGTTTGAAGTATATTCACATTATTGTTTGACTGATTGATGCCTGCTAAAGAGACCTAGAAGTAATTTCTGACCCACTTTAAAAGATATGTCTTTAAGTATATGTATTTTATGGAAAATTACAAATTGCAGAGAATTATAGCTATTTACTGTTGTGCTTCCATATAATGGTTATGTGCTTTTTAAGATGTTACTAAAAACAAATTATCTCTTTCTATACCAGTTTTATTGACCTTGCAAGTGTGATAAACTGTTGTTTACTGTATTAGGCTGAAGCATTTTAGAGGGCAGGCTGGGTCATTTTACAATACATTTTACAAAAATATACCATTTTAATGACCAAGTTGTTACCCCTCCTTTAACAGTATTCTTTTTCCTTTATGTCAATATTCTTGGAAATTTCATGGTCAGAATTAGAGTGAAGAGGCAGTCTATTATAAGCAAGAAAATGATTAAGTATTTTCCCTTTCCAGAAACATTAAGTAAAAATTTTTAACAAAATTACAAGTGTTTCGTATTAGTCAAGGTTCTCCAGAGAAACAGAACCAATATAGGTAGATGATAGGTAGGTAGGTAGATAGATAGATAGATAGATAGATAGATAGATAGATAGATTTCAAGAGATTATGAAGAATTGACTCACATGATTATGGAGGCTGAGAAATTTCACAATCTGCCATCTGCAAGCTGGAGACCCAGGAGAGCCAATGGTTATGGTATACGTCTTGTTCAAGGGCAGGAGAGGACTGATGTCCCATCTCAGCATCCAGGCAGAGAGTGAATTCTCCCTACCTCCACCTTTTTGTTCTCTTCAGGTCCTCAATGGAGTAGCTGCTGCTCACCCACCTTGAGGGCCATCTGCTTTCCTCAGTCTGTGCAGTCGAATGCTAGTCTCCTCCTGGCACACCCTCACAGGCAAACTCAGACAGAATGTTTTGCTAGATATCAGGGAATCCTGTGACCCAGTCAAGCTGAAATAAATAATTACACATTTTCTATATTTCAAAACATATAATTCAAGTTGCAGTTCAATGTTCCTTAGTGAGTGCCTTCTGCATAGAATAAATGCTGTCTCCATGGTATATGCAAAAATATGCTTTTATATTTAATGTATAAAAAGAAAATTATGTTAACAAGGTGTCCAATCAAGAACTTTAATGTAAAATAAAGTTTGACCTTGTAACTCAGGTAATTTTAGCATTCTGAGTTTGCCCTAATTATGTGATTGATGAATAGGAAATGTGGTTCGCGTAAATATGCCTCTTCTATAAAACCAGTAGACAAAAGTTAATCATGGCAACATATGGATGCTAACCCTGGTGGCCCAGATTAACAGCTGACCCTGTGCTCTAATAAGTGTCAGGTAATCAAGGGTAACTTTATTTTTTGAGATGGGTGTAATTGAGGGGCATAAATTTGTCATTTTTCACAATAAAGTTGTCTAATATATAACAACTTATATATAATAAATAAAATATAATATATAATAAAATGCATCTGATATTAAAAAGTACTATTGCCATGACTAGATATATTTATTTAAGATGATAAAGCCAATTAGTAGAAAACTTTGGAAGTATGCATTTTTCTCCCTCTCGCTAATACAGTATCTTTTTTCTGTTGTTTACTTCTGTAATTCTTCTGACTTGAAATAAAATCTTCACTTGTTTTCTTTCCTCCTAGTCCAAGAGCTTAAAATTCACATTCATTCTGGTACCACCGCATACAACTCAGTTGGGGTGAATTTTGTATCTTGGGCTTCTTTTCCTGCTCCTTCTAAGAATTTAATTAGCTAATTAGCTTTCTCAGGTGTAAGCAACAGATGCCTCACATCTGCTCATAGTATGGGACTAGCCAGGAGCACTTTTCCCTGCACTTTAGACTGAAGAAATTCATTGTGTCTCTTTAGTTGGCTTTTTCTTGCACACATGATTCCAGCTGGTCCTGAGGCTAATATGCTGGTCCTTAATATTATCTCTCCCCAAGGAAATCAATCTGCTTTGTCCCCTCAGCTGTGCTGTACAATCAATTATTGTTCCTCTCTTTCTATCCCTGTCTAGGTCCCTAGCTTTTGCCTATGTCTTCATACAACTTGCTGATAAAGAATAAGTCTTTTTGTTCTGATGTAGTTTGACTTTTATGGAATGGATATTTTCTCACTATTTCTTGGAACATGTGTGGGCTTCTTTTTCCTATTACAGAGAAATACAGATTTATTTATCCAATTTGGTGTCCTTAGAAGCCAGCAACAAAAATGACTGGCTGATCTGACTCAAAATTATTTTATGGACTTCGGTTAGCTTAGAGAATCATCCAGAAGAATAGAGGGATCTGTCGGGAAATAGAAGGAAACAAAGGGAGGCCACAAAGTCAGAACTAAGGCAAAAATCATAGGACAGAATATTTTGAGTAAAAGTCATCCTGATTGTCCACCAACACTGCCAGCACTTAAGTCCTAGCAGTAAGGCGGCTATACTGCTATCCCTGGAAAATGCATTTGCCGCTTTTACTGCAGCTATTACTATGGGATCTTCCTTTTTTTGTCACCCTAGCTCCCAATTCAAAATCTGGTGCTTAAGCCATCAGTTATCTGGGCCTGGATCACAAGTTCACATGCACTGATTTTCAGCTTCTACAAAAGAAGTTTAAAACCAGTCTTTTACTAGAAATTCACAGTAGAAAACAACCCAAATATGAGGAAATAGTAAGGAACCAGGCTAGCTACACAAATGCAGAAGTCTACTACTTCAGTGCAGGAAAATGGATATCATAGAATCACAAATACAAATACCTAAAATCACACAACATACATCTGCAATGTTTTTGTTGAAAAACTTTCTAAGGTGATGAAAAGGTTGCATATTTTGGTTGATAAATGGTTAAGTATTTGCCCAAATCGATCAAATCTGTGCTACATATGTGTGTGTGTATGCACACACATGTTAATAAACAGCATGTGAAAAATTACATTGTGTTAGAATTTCTATCTGTGTAATCTGCTTTGATATATAGTACTAAGTATATCTGATACAATCCCATTTCTAATATAAACATTTAATATATAGATGATATATATAATATATATGTATTAGATATTAAATAAATGTAATTCACATTTGCACACACACCGATGTACAAATATCCATGAGAATAAGATCCAATAGAAAGCAAAATCAGAATTTGCAAGTATCCTATTTAATGAATAAAAATGTGCTGTTCTTACTGTGATCCACATATACACTTCAAGTACAAATTTATGCTGTACTTAATATTTTTTAATTTCATAATCTCTTTCAGAGCCAACTAGATAGTTTTGTCAACATCTTTTGCACCAAAATGTCTTTATTATTTCCAAATTTTATTCTTGTTTCTTAAGTTAAAACTATAAAGCAATTGTCAGCAATTTCCTAAGATAAAATAAAGCAGTAATAATTAGGCGGCAATTCAAGTCTTAGAGTGTCACATTTACACTACTATAATTAAAGGTCTTCAAGCTTTTCAATTACACTCTTCTTATATATTTTGTTATTTATAATTATACTTCAAGAAAATCACTTCTCAATTTTTCAAAATTGAGGGGAAAATCAAACTTTATTTTTGAACTAGAATACTTGACAAATTTTACAAAGGAATAAATAATTTCTTCTTCAAATGATACAAACTATTCCTCTTTTTCAACACTATTACCTTGGCCAACAATTGTTTTGTTTGACAGTCCTAGAATATTAGCTGTTCAAAAACACTATACAAAAATTACATCAACTAAATAACAATTTATGAGCATTTCCTACACATAAGTGGATTAAATAGGCAAAATATCTTTATGCAGATATAAAAAATTAATGATTTTAAAAAAGAAAAATCATCTTAAGACAATGTATTACCATTGAGTTGCATCACACATATAGTACACACATATATATATTCACATTTTAAAAACTATGTATTAAAATTCCGTAAAGACTTCAAAATGTTTTTTAGAGTAAGTTCATAAAAGAGAGCTGCAGAATTTCAATACTAAATTAATGGCAAAGAGCACTCAGGCATATATGAAACAGTATGAATCTTTCTCAGACTGAGCCCCTACCCCATTCACAATTGTGTTATATTCCTGCCTGTGGGGAGATTCTTTTTCATCTTTACCCAAACCTTTTCTGTTCCTTACACTTGGATCTGAGGTGGGAAGTTTTATTTTACCAGTTCATTGTATGCTTTAGGTAATAAAGTGTAGACTACTCGCTACTGCTTTGAAACTAAATGAAACTATAGACCTGAATGGGGAATAAAATTAAAGGTTTATCATGTTAGTACTGGAAACAGGTTTCAGATGTGACTTGCAGATTTCTCTTTTTGTGTAAGGGGATGTATAGTGGGAGGTAGGGATGCTGATGAAAGCCTTCACTGACAAACTGCTGTAAGCTGAACCTTATTATAGTAACATCATTCTGAAGCAGTTGTCAAATATGCTTGCTCTCCAGACATTTAGATCTTCAAAGAAGTTTTTAAAGAGTCCCTGAAAGTCTCAAGATGAGATAACATTTTTTAAATGCCCATTTCTTAATTAAACATTTTTTGTACAACTTTTCATGTTTGAACTATTTCAGGTATGTATTCTGGCTTATTAATTAATTATCAGTCTTATTAAGGACAGTATCCAGTCAAATAATTTTTCTTCATTGCAAATTGCACAATGCAATAATTCAAATACATATCAACTAATAATACCTAGTTACTTAGAATTTCAGTATTTTCAAATGCAGCTAAATTTAAAAAGTTAATTCAAACAAACTTATCTGGTGTGTGAACAATTGATTAAATTGTACTTTCCCCAAACTCAAATATTTTAGTTATGCCTTAAACCTTTGTTTTTATGATATTGAGTCAATTTCTAGGGAGTCAAAAAAAGTGTAGCTAATACCTATGAAACTAAATAAAAATTACTGTTTTTTTCACTGATTACTGCTTTTTCCACTGACAAATATTTTTAAGGTTTTACAGCCATTAAATGTGTAATTTATAAACTATAGCAACATAAACATTTATTAAATTATATTAAATAATTCAATTTAAAAATAAATTAACATTTTCTCAGTCTCTGAGCATAGGTTTTAAAAATAATTTATTATATATTATTAATAATTGATACACATCAAGAACATACTACATGCTTTACTATTAAGTTGTGTCTGATCAGTGTATCTTCATAGCAATATTTTCTTATTGTGCATTAAAATTGTGCATTAAAATGTGACTGTTGCTATGTAATTTCAACATTATTTGACATATGATATAAAAAGAAAGCTCCCAATGATGCAAACATACACATACACACACACACATGCACTGTGAACTAAAGTATGCATACCTACTGTAAGTCTTTATTTCCTGAGAAAACAGTAGTCTAACTGCATAAAGTTTGGACACATACTTAGAAAGGGTTACAATATGTATATATTTCTGAAATTTCAGCTACCCAGTGACAAAAATACAAATGAACAAACAATTTTCAGCATAAAGCACAGACATGCTAATTCTAAGCCGTAAACCAACAATAAAGCAAAGAATAAGAATCTGGAATTACCACTGTCTTATTGTTCCTTGTGGTGATTGAGTAAATGAAGTTATTCAATTTCCATAAAGAAAGTTGGTATCTTCAGGGAAGCCATGTAGAAATCAGAAAAAATAAACATGCTATAATAAGTATTAAAATTATCACTAGATTTTCTATTTCAAACTAGTTTTCTAAATGTAAATACATGTACAAATATATATTTTCAGTTCTTCAGTAATAATACAATAATAAATATTTTCATAGGTAAACAAGTATTGAATTATGAGCTTCTCTACCCAAACTGTATCATCTATATTATTTCTCTATTTTTAAAAGATTTTGTTCTTTAATTTATAAGTATATCTCTGTGGAAAAGGACAACTGTATTGCTTACAGGTAAGATAGTTCAATGGTAGGATGATTAAATAATTATAGATCTGTGACAGTTCCAGTAAGTGAAATGATGAAGTCAGGATTAGAATATTACAAAGCTTCTGACACCACAGGCTTCTGATTCATAGATTCAATTTCTCTGCATTGGATAAATTCTCTCATTTTATGGAAATCTCTGTGCCAGAACCTTTTGGGAAGTCGCAAAATTGTTAGTGAAGCAATTTTATTGACTTTACATTACCTGTATATGACCCTAAGGATATTTTTTAGGGTGTTCTCTTTTCTCAGTACCCAAGGAGGCATATTTATATTACAGATCACACAACACAAAATGTAAAATAACATACCTCAATATTTTATTAAATGTATCCAGTTTCCCATTGGCATCCAAGTGACTATAAGTCTTTTGTGGATAGATTATTCCCTTTGCTCATTTAAAGAAGAATACAAATAAAGCATTAAAAAAATTCCAATAGTAGAAGCTTAGAAGATTTGCTTTAGCAAATATTAAAACAATAGCTATTGGACTAAAGGTTTCAGGGTGGGATAAATTCTTCCTGAGACCAAAAATATATATTACTTTATGATCTCATAAAATGATATGTTGTACAGCCAAGTGGGAAAAGAGAAAGAACTTTTCTCTTAATAGGAAGATTGGAAATCATTTCAAAAAAATATCCTGTAACCTTCAATATTCATTGAATTTAACTATTTTTCCTAAAGTTTAGAGAAAGGAGACTATTAGATTATTTATTCATGGATTTAACATTTATTGAGTACATATTATTTATTGGGAGTATTTTCAGTATCAGAGATACAGTAGATTAAAATCAGAACAATTTCCTGCTTTTTGGAGAGTGCATCTGGAGGAGAAGATATAACAGATGAATAAACAAACGCATAATACAATATCAGTTGTAAGCTCTGGGAAGGAAAATCATGCACACCACGTGCACTGAGTGCTGGTTTAAATAGAAGGGGTGGTATTTTACCTTACCAGAATCAAACAAGAGATCCAGCCTTGTGTGTAACTTAGGGGAGCACATTCCAGGAAGCTGGGAGGATGGGTGGGGGCAGCCTAAAATTCTTGGAACACCATGCTTGCGTGGAGAATTTGATGACCAAACTGCTTGTGGCTAATGAGTGGAAAAGTGGGGCATACAAAGTTAGACAGAAGTTGACAGAGGTAAGGTCTTGTAGTAACTTCCAGGCCAAGTAAAGAATTCATCCTACCTGGGAAAATAATCTAAAAAAAGAGTGGACATATAATATGTATACATATAACTGATTTACTTGGCTGTACACCTGAAACTAACACAACATTGTAAATCAACTATACTCCAATAAAAATTTTTTAAAAAGTGAATTCACCATTTTATCCAAGTGGAAGAAAAGACTTTCAAATATAAGAGCAGAGAAGTGACATACTATAATTTTTTTTTAAGTTTTCTCTTGTTTTATGGAAAATGGATTTGGAGATACAATGGGGAAATAGGCAAAAGCAGAAGCAAGAAATCAGTAGTTATTCTGGTAGCCTAGGTGAGTGATCTTAGTTTTGGTGGTAATGATTCAAATTTGTTTAGAATGAGGCCATATTTTCAATATATTAACATCTAAAAGACTTTTATAAATGATTGAAGATGAATTTAAAGAGAGAGGATTAAAAGATGATGGTTGGGAAATTACAGTACTATACCTTCTTGAAAATTGCCCTAAAATATCCCTAAAGACAGTGATTCTCAATATGTGTGTGAGGGTGAGAGAGGAAGACAGTTTCCTTGTCCTATGGAACATTTGGAAATTTAAGTTTGTATTTTGTTGTCCTAATGATTGAAGGGGCCCAACTAAAATTTATTCTGGTGGATGTTCATCTTTGATATATTAGATGTCTTGGGTTTGGACAATCCCACATAATGAAATGTCCTGTGCCTTGAACAAATGATCAGAGCTTAAAGTAACTCTATTCCTAGATCCAAACATAACATATTTTAAACAGTTTTAATATTCACTGATATTTCCAGAATTATACCTAATATGCAAAACAAGAATAGACATTTACCAAGAGTTGCTCACTATTTTGGAAAAATCATACCATCAAAAATAATTCTACTTATGGCCAATTGGAATCACAAATACAATAAAGATGTATCAGTCTGCATTTGTATCTATTGCATACAAATATGCACCAGAAATTTTGAGGGTCCTTTTAACAGATTCAAAACCAAATCATTGTGTTATTTGAAACATAAAATGAAGGAATCTCTTTAGATTGTATCAAAAGAGGTTATATTCATAATTTATATAGTTGTCATTTCATGAAATTTATAATAGAGCAATGTCACTAGATGATCACATTAGTAGTAGAGTAACGTTAACAATGATGTTATAAAATTATATATTGAAATTATTTAGTTTTTTCTTGTACTGATAAATATTAACATTGCCCAAAGAAATGAAGGCACTTTCTAATATCTTCCTCTGAAAGCATTGCTATTTTTCCTGATACATTAAGAATAGTCTCTCTAGATTTGACTTATACCATTTCCCACATATCATATTCCTTTCTTACATTTTTTTGTCTTTCTTTCAATTTGGATTATTTTCTATTTATCTAACTTTAGTTTCAATAATTCTATTTTTATTCCCCAATCTAACTAACTCTCTTTTTTGAATTTTGATTTTGAAATACATATTTTTCAAATCTAAAACTTCCATTTATACTTTTAATGCATTCCTATCTCATATTTCTCCATATCTTTAACTAGTTTTAAAGTGGCACCTCTTCTATTTTCTTTAACATATTAACTGTATTTTAAAATCTTGGATGCTAACTTTCATAACTGGATGATGCGTGGATCTATTTTTAGGGGTTTTTTCTTCCCCTTAACTTATGGTCATATGACCCTTGTTGGCACATTGAATATTTTTTTATTTTGTGTCAGTTGCCTTTTATAAATCTATTGGTCCTAGATGAAGTGATCTTCCTCCAGAGATGGTTCTTTATTTCCTTTACTAAATAGAAAGATTTGGGAGCTTATTTCCTTCAGCTAATTAGTGATAAAAATGAGAGAAGTTTAGGTAGCTCTCAAAGTTCCAGCTGAGATCCTAGTGTATACACCTGGGCCATTCCCTTAGGGATGTTCTGATTTCTAGTCTTTGTCTCTTTAGTGCTGCAAGCCTGTCAAAATTCCACTCAGCTTAGATTTTAGACCTCCATGCTGCACAGAATTTAACTGCAAGACTTCAAAAATGTCTTCTGTTTTCTCTGTCCCTACAGGAGTGGGTCTCTGCTTAGACAAAGCCTAATCCCTTAGCCACCGCGAACATTCAGGATTGGAGAAACCGCTAGAGACTATCAGGCTGTGCAAGATTAACTCACCACTGTAACCTTCTTCTCTCTCCAGAATCCTAGCCCTTTTCGACAGTCTTGAGTTAGCTACCTCTGATACCTGTAAACAATTTTGTTGGTGTTTTGCATTTATCTATTTTTTGTTTATTTGGGTTTTGTTTTTGTTTGTTAGCCTTTTCTATACTGCAGGGAAGAATAAACATATGCCCAAGCATAGTTCTCAAAATTACAACGTAAATTGTCCACATGATAAGCATGTATTTATTAGGAGACACTATCGTGGAAACCTATAAATATTGCATTGTATTTCATGAAATATCTCTTCAATTTTAACAGAAAAGTGATACTTTACCAAAATTTTGTCTAAAATTAACATTGCAGGAAAATAAACTTCTTTGCCTTTTTCTTCTACCTACTTCCACTCATCAAACCATTGACTACTAACTGGGATGTATATGTACCCATTTGAGAAGCCCAAAATGTGAACAGTATTTGAACATAATGCAATATGTTTGAAAAATGGAGTAAACCTTTATGTTTTAACTGTGCCAAAATGGTAAAGTAGTAAAGTTACATCCTGAGTAGGAAATTTTAAACAGGAATTTGAACTGTGATCAAAGTTGATTTTGCATGTTTCCTGGAAAGCAAACACTTCTTTCTTCTCTTTTATGTTAGTTATCTTTGCTTAAAAAATAATTGCATGTATAATTCACAGTTTTTCCAATAAAAGGAAATATTAATAGATAATTTATATTTGGATTAAATTATAATAAAAATGAATAAATCTCAATTGTAGCATAATAACATGTATCAGGAAGACCTGGGTTTAAATTTAAGCTCTGCCATTTTAGATTTTTGCCACTAACACTTAGTGTCAACTATTATTTACATAACAATTTATAACATATATTGGGTATTACAAAGACGTCTCACAATTTTTCAAAAAACAAAAGGAAAAGTAGAATTGAAATAATTTTTAAACTGGCATATCTATTCATATGAAAGGATTATTATCAGAATCATGAAAACACTCTATATTGATATTTATAATTTACTGTAATTGTTCCCCAAAGATGTCTACATCCTAATTCCCAGAACCTATGAATGCATTGAATTAGATGGCAGAAGAGGAATATAAGTGATATAAAACATGTAAATAATAACTTTACTGATATTTATTGTCCTTCCTATGTGTTACACTGTGTTATGTCATTATTATCTAGTTTAATCCTCACAAGAACCCTCTGAAAAAAATACTCTTTATATCTCAGTGTCATAGGTAAGGAAGGAAGAAGAAGCTGAGGGAGGGTAAATTGCCCAAGTAACTTGCCCAATGTAAAACAATTGCCAAACAGCAAGGCTAATGTTTAATAAATGTCAGCATTGTGCCTTCCTATGTGTTCAATCCTATACTACTCTGAATGTTATCTATACTGGAAGTGTAAGTAAATCATGGCCACCTTAGTCAGAATTCCATTTGCTTTAAATATGAAATGACTTCACAAACAGTAACATGTTGACCTTCTTACTTTTTAAAAATTAATTAATTAAATTTATTTATTTATTTATTTTTGACTGTGTTGGGTCTTCGCTGCTGCACGCGGGCTTTCTTTAGTTGTGAGCAGGTGCTTCTCTTGTTGTGGAGCACGGGCCCTAGGGGTGCAGGCTTCAGTAGTTGTGGCAGACGGGCTCTAGAGTGCAGGCTCAGTAGTTGTGACACACGGGCTTAGTTGCTCCACGGCATGGTGGGATCTTCCCAGACCAGGGATCGAACCTGTGTCCTCTGCTTTGGCAGGCGGATTCTTAACTAATGTGCCACCAGGGAAGCCCTTACTTTTCTTCTGTGGAAGAATTCTGATAAATTACATTTGCAATTCACTATTGAATATCTACTCTTTCTAAAGACTCTTCTAGAAAATTGAAACTGTTCCTTTTAGAAGCTCATGTATTCAATTTGAATGGTCATTCAGAAGAAGGGAAATCAGAATCAGAAGCAAGATAAAAGACAGGTATTTCCCAGTATAGTAGAAATACATTTTTTTTTTTGGCAGGATATTGGATGTTGCTGTCTCAATTCTTACCTCTACTTTTACAAGGTTATATCTTCTCATATAGGCTGTCAGTTGGTTTCTCATTTCATAGAAGCAAAGTTTATTTCTCATGATTTTACTCCCTCTCTGTTTACTAGACATTTCAGTACCCTCTTAACTGGCTTCCCTCAGTCCTCAAACTCTCACAGACTATGCTCACAGATTAGTTACAGAAATTTTCTTAAAATGTAAATTAAATCAAGTAATATACTTGCTTAAAACCTTTTCCTCATGGCTTCCTTGTGTAATTTGAATGCAATCGTACCACATACTTTGAGGGCAAATGCAACATGCCTTTCTGATGCTATGTAAACTGGTCCACATCATCATTTCTGAGCTCTCTTTCTCTCCCTTGCTATGTTCCAGTCCATACACTTCATTGGTTTGATTTGCCTTGTTCCTTTTTAGCCAGTGTGTGGTTCTTAACGTCTTCCTGCAAACTACTTCCACGAATAGCCTTTGTATCCCTTCCATTCTGTTTTTATTCATTATAAAATGTATTGAGAAATGACATTATCTTTTTTTATTTACCTTCTCCTCCATTTGAGTGTTAGTTCCACTTACAAAAACCATGACAGTAAGTTTGTCTGGTATGTGCTTTACAAATGTTTGCTGAATTACTGACTATTAACCTTGAGTCCATTTCAGTGACCAGGGACATCAATGCCTCAAGCTCTTTTCTTAGAGATACACATTGAACACATTGAATATTTTCCACTGTTAAACCTGTACATATGTGAATAAAACAAAACTAAGAAGTATATTCATAGCTAGTTCTAGTCTATATTCTTGATATTTTAAAATTCGGTTTTACTAATTTAGTATTAAGGAATGTGATCTTGGAAAATATATCAATTTAATATATTAGTAATTATATCATGTTATACATTACATATAAATGTATTATGCTATTATGTAAATGTATTATACATTATCAAATAGGCCTCCTAAAACTCAAGAAAGGAAAGGGTAAATAAGTATAGTATTATTTTCATGTCTGCAGAAAGATTAAAGTTACATTTTACCACTATGGTTTATGCTCATTTAAAATATAATCTATATATAAACACTTCAATATTAATGTGAAATCTTACCTTAGATTTAATGTATCTCTCTTAGATATTTTACATAGCCCCTCAAAATTGAGCAATTTGAAATAGAAATAAGATTGGAGAATGTAATTCATGAGAAACTGGATATATAATATTTCTTTTTAAATTCAGTATTTTATAAAACTAACATGTGTATGTTTATCTTTAATTCCTTTACTAATTCTTATTATGAATTTAAATATTTACATATAAAATATAGTTTATCAGGAAAATACAGGACTACATAGATAACATATTAATTTATATTCCCATTGAAAATTCTGAATTTCACAATTTTCGTATCAGTATAGAAATATATTTAGTTCCAATTTTATTGTGAAAGCAGTATGAAACTATTCTCATTTAAAAGCCATGTGGACTTAAATTCAAACTCTGGCTGTGAAATTGCTTCAATATTAAGATAAGCTCCAGGGATGGGTTTTAAATTCCAATCTTTTAAAAAATTTTATATGTCTTTGATGAGCAATTTCTCATGTTCATTCCAATGAACAATAATGTCAGGGTAATCAAAAACAAGAATTTCAATTCCAAACATATCCCTAGAGATGGCATCAATATAAAAGCAATTTTTATCTGGATAGGTTTTGAATTTTACTATTTCTAGGGAATTTGTGCTCTTTCTTTATTGATGGTAAATAGCACAGTAATAGTTACTTTGATACTAAGGCAGATTAATGTATTATGCCACATCATAATTGTTTCATATGCCACTCTAGTGCAGGAAATATGATTTTTAAATTCTTTTTTTTATTCATTTATCAATTTATCACTATGTACCTTTAATATCTGTTTCAACTACTATTTTGCATTATTTTAGTCCTCTGTTACAAAACTGCTTGTGACAGCTTTTATTTATTATGTGTTTATACTGTTCTGAAGACTTAATATGTATTAACTCAATTCTCCCAATAACTCAATAAAGAACCAAGTCATTGAGAGAACATATAGAAACTTCTAGATTAAAGAGCAAGTGAGGGTCAGGACCAGGATTTTAGGCTAATAGTGTTATTCTAGAGTCTGTGCTTCTAATCACTAATGGACAGGCTCTAAACAAACATTTCTCAGGAACTAATTTACTGACTGAATATATATGACTTTGCATTTTATACATAAAATGACATATTATAATTTTATCATTTAAAATTTTTTAAAAATATTCTTGAATATTTATTATAAGTATATATTTGGCATTTAAAGAATGCCAAGTATATACTGTGTATGAATACATTTAAATATTAGTATACTGAGTAAAATAGTACAAACAAACGTAAAGTTTATCTTTTTTCTTGAATAAGGAAATATGAATAGAAAAGTCAAAGATAGCTTTAAATATTCTTTTAAAAAGTTAAAAATCGGGCTTCCCTGGTGGCGCAGTGGTTGAGAGTCCGCCTGTCGATGCAGGGACACGGGTTCGTGCCCTGGTCCGGGAAGATCCCACATGCAGCCGAGCGGCTAGGCCCGTGAGCCATGGCTGCTGAGCCTGCGCGTCCGGAGCCTGTGCTCCGCAACGGGAGAGGCCACCACAGTGAGAGGCCCGCGTACCGCAAAAAAAAAAAAAAAAAAAAAAAAAAAAAAAAAAAAAAAAAAAAAATTAGAATTAGCCTAGGTAGAAAATTACAGAAGTAAAATAAATTATTTTTAACTTCTTTTTTTTTTTTTTTTTTTTTTGCGGTAGGCGGGCCTCTCACTGTTGTGGCCTCTCCCGTTGCGGAGCACAGGCTCCGGACGTGCAGGCTCAGCAGCCATGGCTCACGGGCCCAGCCGCTCGGTGGCATGTGGGATCTTCCCGGACCGGGGCACGAACCCGTGTCCCTGCATCGACAGGCGGACTCTCAACCACTGCGCCACCAGGGAAGCCCCCTAGGCTAATTCTAATATAGTTTTAAATAAAAATAAAATTATATAAATTAGATAGATAGATAGGTAGATAGGTAGCTGATAGATAAGTGGGACAAGGAGTGGAGGAAGTGTAGGACTTTCAAAAGAGAAGGAAGGCATATAAAGGAGACTAAAACCAAAAACAACATGGATTTAAATAGCTAGTCATTTTTGCTTGGTCAGAGTCAGTGTTTGTAATAGGTTCATGAGATGACATGATTATTAACAAGAATATAGTCATCTTTGTTTGCCTAGTTTAGTCATATTTGAATGAAATTCTTTTTTTTTTTTTGAAGGTTTATGAGACAGTTAATTTTGTATCCACCTTCTCAGTATGTTTGATATTTAGGTGTAGCATAGATATTCTACCCTTTTAAAGGAATAGTTGTATTAGCATCAGTAACCACTTTCCTTTAACTCAGTTTTAACTTTTGTTTTTTTGGCCATGCCCTGCGGCATGTGGGATCTTAGTTCCCCACCAGGGATTGAACCTGTGCCCCCTGCAGTGGAAGCTCAGAGTCCTAACCACTGGACCACCAGGGAAGTCCCTAACTTTATTTTGTTTTATTTTATTTTATTTTATTTTATTTTATTTTTTATATATTTATTTCTTTAACATCTTTATTGGAGTATAATTGCTTTACAATGGTGTGTTAGTTTCTGCTTTATAACAAAGTGAATCAGTTATACATATACATATGTCCCCATATCTCTTCCCTCTTGCGTCTCCCCCCCCCCCACCCTCCCTATCCCACTCATCTAGGTGGTCACAAAGCACTGAGCTGATCTCCCTGTGCTATGCGGCTACTTCCCACTAGCTATTTATTTTACATTTGGTAGTGAATATATATATGTCCATGCCACTCTCTCACTTTGTCAGTTTACCCTTCCCCCTCCCCATATCCTCAAGTCCATTCTCTAGTAGGTCTGCGTCTTTATTCCCGTCTGGCCCCTAGGTTCTTCATGACCATTTTTTGTTGTTGTTTTTTAGATTCCATATATATGTGTTAGCATACGGTATATGTTTTTCTTTTTCTGACTTACTTCACTCTGTATGACAGTCTCTAGGTCCATTCACCTCACTACAAATAACTCAATTTTGTTCCTTTTTATGGCTGAGCAACATTCTGTTGTATATATGTGCCACAAGTTCTTTATCCATTCATCTGTTGATGGACACTTAGGTTGCTTCCATGTCCTGGCAATCGTAAATAGAGCTGCAATGAACATTATGGTACATGACTCTTTTTGAATTATAGTTTTCTCAGGGTATATGCCCAGTAGTGGGTTTGCTGGGTTGTATGGTAGTTCTAGTTTTAGTTTTTTAAGGAACCTCCGTACTGTTCTCCATAGTGGCTGTATCAATTGACATTCCCACTAACACTGCAAGAGGGTTCCCTTTTCTCCACACCCTCTCCACCATTTATTGTTTGTAGATTTTTTGATGATGGCCATTCTCAATGGTGTGAGATGATATCACAGTGTAGTTTTGATTTGCATTTCTCTAATGATTAATCATGTTGAGCATTTTTTCATGTGTTTGTTGACATTCTGTATGTCTTCTTGGAGAAATGTCTATTTAGGTCTTCGGCCCATTTTTGGTTTGGGTTGTTTGTTTATTTGATATTGAGCTGCATGAGCTGCTTGTAAATTTTGGAGATTAATCCTTTGTCAGTTGCTTCATTTGCAATTATTTTCTCCTATTCTGGGGGTTATCTTTTCATCTCGTTTATGGTCTCCTTTGCTGTGCAAAACTTTTTAAATTTCATTAGGTCCCATTTGTTTATTTTTGTTTTAATTTCCATTTCTCTAAGAGGTGGGTCAAAAGGGATCTTGCTGTGATTTATGTCATACAGTGTTCTGCCTATGTTTTCCACTAAGAGTTTGATAGTGTCTGGCCTTAGATTTAGGTCTTTAATCCATTTTGAGTTTATTTTTGTGTATGGTGTTAGGGATTGTTCTAATTTCATTCTTTTACATGTAGTTGTACAGTTTTCCCAGAACCATTTATTGAAGAGGCTGTCTTTTCTCCACTGTATCTTCTTGCCTCCTTTATCAAATATATGGTGACCATATGTGCATGGGTTTATCTCTGGGCTTTCTATCCTGTTCCAATGATCTATATGTCTCTTTTTGTGCCAGTACCATACTGTCTTGATTACTGTAGCTTTGTAGTGTAGAGTGAAGTCAGGGAGCCTGATACCTCCAGCTCCATTTTTCGTTCTCAAGATTGTTTTGGCTATTCAGGGTCTTTTGTGTTTCCATACAAATTGTGAAAGTTTTTGTTCTAGTTCTGTGGAAAATGCCATTGGTAGTTTGATAGGGATTGCATTGAATCTGTAGATTGCTTTGGGTAGTAGAGTCATTTTCACAATGTTGATTCATCCAATCCAAGAACATGATATATCTCTCCCTCTGTTTGTATCATCTTTAATTTCTTTCATCAGTGTCTTATAATTTTCTGCATACAGGTCTTTTGTCTCCTTAGGTAGGTTTATTCATAGATATATTATTCCTTTTGTTGCAATGTTAAATGAGAGTGTTTTCTCAATTTCACTTACAGGTTTTTCATCATTAGTCTATAGGAATGCAAGAGATTTCTGTGCATTAATTTTGTATCCTGCTACTTTACCAAATTCATTGATTAGGTCTAGTAGTTTTCTGGTAGCATCTTTAGGATTCTCTGTGTATAGTATCATGCCATCTGCAAACAGTGACAGATTTCCTTCTTCTTTTCCAATTTATATTTCTTTTTCTTCTCTGATTGCTGTGGCTAAAACTTCCAAATCCATGTGGAATAATGGTGAGAGTGGGCAACCTTGTCTTGTTCCTGATCTTAGTGGAAATGGTTTCAGTTTTTCACCATTGAGAATGATGTTTGCTGTGGGTTTGTCATATATGGCCTTTATTATGTTGAGGTAAGTGCCCTCTATGCCTACTTTCTGGATGGTTTTTATCATAAATGGGTGTTGAATTTTGTTGAAAGCTTTTTCTGCATCTATTGAGATGATCATATGGTTTTTCTCCTTCAATTTGTTAATATGGTGTATTACATTGATTTGCATATATTGAAGAAGCCTTGCATCCCTGGGATAAACCCCTCTTGATCATGGTGTATGATCCTTTTAATGTGCTGTTGGATTCTCTTTGCTAGTATTTTGTTGAGGATTTTTGCCTCTATGTTCATCAGTGATATTGGCCTGTAGTTTTCTTTTTTTGTGGCATCTTTGTCTGGTTTTGGTATCAGGGTGATGGTGGCCTCATAGAATGAGTTTGGGAGTGTTCCTGCCTCTGCTATATTTTGGAAGAGTTTGAGAAGGATAAGTGTTAGCTCTTCTCTAAATGTTTGATAGAATTCCCCTGTGAAGCCATCCGGTCCTGGGCTTTTGTTTGCTGGACGATTTTTAATCACACTTTCAATTTCAGTGCTTGTGATTGGTCTGTTCATATTTTCTATTTCTTCCTGGTTCAGTCTCAGGGGGTTGTGCATTTCTAAGAATTTGTCCATTTCTTCCAGGTAGTCCATTTTATTGACATATTGTTACTTGTAGTAATCTCTCATGATCCTTTGTATTTCTGCAGTGTCAGTTGTTACATCTCCTTTTTCATTTCGAATTCTATTGACTTGAGTCTTCTCTCTTTTTTTCTTGATGAGTCTGGCTAATGGTTTATCAATTTTGTTTATTTTCTCAAAGAACCAGCTTTTAGTTTTATTGATCTTTGCTATCATTTCCTTCATTTCTTTTTCATTTATTTCTGTTCTGATGTTTATGATTTCTTTCCTTCTGCTAACTTTGGGTTTTTTTTTTTGTTCTTCTTTCTCTAATTGCTTTAGGTGTAAGGTTAGTTTGTTTATTTGAGATGTTTTTTGTTTGTTGAGGTAGGATTGTATTGCTATAAACGTCCCTCTTGGAACTGCTTTTGCTGCATCCCACAGGTTTTGGGTCATTGTGTTTTCACTGTCATTTGTTTCTAGGTATTTTTTTATTTCCTCTTTGATTTCTTCAGTGATCTCTTGGTTATCGAGTACTGTATTATTTAACCTCCATGTGTTTGTATTTTTTACAGTTTTTTTCCTGTAATTGATATCTATTCTCATAGCATTGTTGTCAGAAAAGATACTTGATATGATTTCAATTTTCTTAAATTTACCAAGGCTTTATTTGTGACCCAAGATATGATCTATCCTGGAGAATGTTCTATGAGCACTTGAGAAGAAAGTGTATTCTATTTTTTTTGGATGGAATGTCCTATAAATATCAATTAAGTCCATCTTGTTTGATGTATCATTTAAAGCTTGTGTTTCCTTATTGTCATTTTTGATCTTCGGTCCATTGGTGAGAGTGCAGTGTTAAAATCCCCTACTATGACTGTGTTACTATCGATTTCCCCTTTTATAGCTGTTAGCACTTGCCTTATGTATTGAGGTGCTTCTCCTTTGGGTGAATAAATATTTACAATTGTTACATCTTCTTCTTGGATTATTGATCTCTTGATCATTATGCAGTGTCCATTTTTGTCTCTTGTAATAGTCCTTATTTTATTTTATTTTACTTATTTATTTATTTATTTATTTATTTATTTATTTATTTATTTATTTATTTATTTTGCCGTACGTGGGCCTCTCATTGTTGTGGCCTCTCCCATTGCGGGGCACAGGCTCCGGACATGCAGGCTCAGCGGCCATGGCTCACGAGCCTAGCCGCTCCGCAGCATGTGGGATCTTCCCGGACCGGGGCACAAACCCACGTCCCCTGCATCGGCAGGCAGACCCTCAACCACTGCGCCACCAGGGAAGCGCAATAGTTTTTACTTTAAAGTCTATTTTGTCTGATATGAGAATTGCTACTCCAGCTTTCTTTTGATTTCAATTTGCATGGAATAATTTTTCCACCCCCTTATTTTCAGTCTGTATGTGTCCCTAGTTCTGAAGTGGGTGTCTTGTAGACAGCATATATATGGGTCTCGTTTTTGTATCCATTCAGCCTGTCTATGTCTTTTGGTTGGAGCATTTAATCCATTTACATTTAAGGTAATTATTGATATGTATGTTCCTATTATGATTTTCTTAATTGTTTTGGGTTTGTTATTGTAGGTCTTTTCCTTCTCTTGTGTTTCCTGCCTAGAGAAGTTCCTTTAGCATTTGTTGTAAAGCTGGTTTGGCAGTGCTGAATTCTCTTAGCTTCTGCTTATCTGTAAGGTTTTTAATTTCTCTGTCAAATCTTAATGACATCCTTCCTGGGTAGAGTAATCTTGGTTGTAGGTTTTTCCCCTTCATCACTTTAAATATATCCTGCCACTCCCTCTGGCTTGCAGAATTTCTGCTGAAAGATCAGCTGTTAACCTTATAGGGATTCCCTTGTGTGTTATTTTTCCCTTGCTGTTTTTAATATTTTTTCTTTGTATTTAATTTTTGATACTTTGATTAGTATGTGTCTTTGCATGTTTCTCCTTGGATTTATCCTCTACAGGACTCTCTGTGCTTCCTGGACTTGATTAACTACTTCTGTTCCCATATTAGGGAAGTTTTCAACTCTGATCGCTTGAAATATTTTCTCAGTCCCTTTCTTTTTCTCTTCTTCTTCTGGGACCCCTATAATTTGAATGTTGGTAAGTTTAATGTTGTCACAGAGGTCTTTGAGACAGTCCTCAATTCTTTTTTTTTCTTTTTTGCGGTACACTGGCCTCTCACTGTTGTTGCCTCCCATTGCAGAACACAGGCTCTGGATGCGCAGGCTCAGCGGCTATGGCTCACGTGCCCAACTGCTTCGCGGCATGTGGGATCTTCCCGGACCGGGGCACGAACCCATGTCCCCTGCATTGGCAGACAGATTCTCAACCACTGTGCCCCCAGGGAAGCCCGACCTCAATTCTTTTCATTCTTTTTTCTTTATTCTGCTCTGCAGTTGTTATTTCCACTCTTTTATCTTCCAGGTCACTTATCTGTTCTTCTGCCTCAGTTATTCTGCTATTGATCCCTTCTAGAGAATTTTTAATTTCCTTTATTGTGTTGTTCATCACTGTTTCTTTGCTCTTTAGTTCTTCTAGGTCCTCATTAAACATTTCTTGTATTTTCTCCATCTATTTCCAAGATTTTGTATCATCTTTACTATCATTATTCTGAATTATTTTTCAGGTAGACTGCCTATTTCCTCTTCACTTGTTAGGTCTGGTGGATTTTTACCTTTCTCCTTCATCTTTGTGTTTCTCTGCCTTCTCATTTTGTTTAACTTACTGTTTTTGGGGTCTCCTTTTTGCAGGCTGCCAGTTCCTAGTTCCTGTTGTTTTTGGTTTGACTGAAATTCTGCCAGAGAAAATATGAAATTAAATTAGAGCCACTTATTTTAGAAAATTGAAATCTAGGAAGAGAGAGAAGGTATAAATTAAATGAAAGAGATCAATATTTGGTTACTTATACATGTAGGAATTGGTATAAATGTTAACAAATGAGCATGTCAGCAACATTACGTCTCTCTGACCATTGCTTCCTCTGACCACAGTCAGGAAAGGTTCTGAGTTTTTAAAGATACGTGTGATTGGATTGAGCCCACCTAAATTAGCCAGGATTAAATCTGCATCTCAAGGCCCTTAATTTAATCATCCCTGAAAAATCTTTTGACCTTGTGATATTTTGTTTTATAATAAGAAATATATATGTATATATAAAATTATGTATATGTTATTGGTCTTTGTTCCTGTTCCTGGCACAAAGCTCCTAAAACTCTTAGAATTTCCTAAATGATGGGGTGGGGGAGGCATCTTTTGTTATGTTAACATAAGGTGACTTTTGGAAATTCCGGAGGTAATTTAAGGATTCAGACTGGTTGCCTGCCAAGGAAACCAACCTTATGATTAGTGGATGGGAACTTTCAGTCCCACTCCTGGACCTCCTCCAGGGGAGAGTGGTTGGAGATTGAATTCAACCACCAATGGCCAATCATACCTCTGTAATTCAGGTTCCATAAAACTCCCAAAAGACAAGTTTCTGAGAGCTCTGAGACCCCTCCCAAATACTTAGCTTTATGTATCTCTTCCATCTGCCTGTTTCTGTTATATCTTTTTATAATTAACTGATAATCTAGTAAATAATATGTTTCTCAGTTCTGTGAGCTGCTCTAGTAAATAAATTTTATCCAAGGAGGGGGTTGTTGGAACCTCTGATCTATAGCCTACAAGTCAGAAGAACAGGTACAACTTGGACTTGAGATTGGTATCTGAAGTAGAAGGGGATCCATCTGCTAGAATTTAGCCCTAAACCTGTGGGATCTGACACTATCTCCAAGTAGACAGTCTCTGATTTGAATTAAATTGTAGGACACCCAGTTGGTTTCAGAGAATTGCTTGATGTGGAGGGAAAAACTCACACATTAGAATTGGTGTCAGAATCGTAGAAGTATCAGTCAGAATCATAAACGAATGTGTCAACATATTGACAAGTTCTGACATTAAGAAGTGGACATTTTAGGGGGCTAATATTCTGCCTACCAAAAGTTTCCTACATTTTGGTAAATTATTGGCAAAAAGATTGCTTTGTTATGATAAATTATTTTTCTAAACCCCGAAGTGTAGACATTATCATACCTTTTAAAGTATCTGTTGCTTGTCTAGTCACACTGTCGAATTATATATATATGTATATATAAAAATATATATATATAAAAAATATATATATATTTCTTGAGAACCTATTGTGGGTAATACATTTAACATTTATATAAGGATACAAGTACCTTAAGACAAATTAAAATATTTAAGCAGTTATTCTAAACAATTCATCATGTAAGAAAGTATAACATTATTTATGCATAAATAAACTATTATTTATGTTTAAAGAATATTTAAACATATAATTTCCTACAGGAATTCAGGCAGGAAAAAATACATATAATTAGACTGTGAGAACATGGGAGGAGTTAAGGTGGAATTCCAAATAAGCCTTGAAATATATTAAACAATAGGGAGGAAAAAAAAAAAACAAGAAAAATATAAGGCAACACCCAACAAAATTATATAGAAAGAGTAAGGAATTCCAGATAAGAAGTACATAAATAAATGTTTGATAGGAAACACTTTCAAGTAGACAGAGGATCTCTCCATGTGCTCTAAGAGAGAGTTCCATGTGAATGACACTTACCAGCCAAGGTGCAGGACTTCAACTTCACCTTAAATTCCCTTTCATTATTTTCTGTGAATCCTTCTTCTGCTGCTGCTTTTCTTTTCATGAAATGCTTGAGCTCAGAGATTTATCTGACCAAGCTCTCTCCAGTTTAGAGTCAGATGAGAGGGCTGGCTAATTTCAGGGCAAATTTAGTTTCTTTTTTTTTTTTCCCATATAATGTGCTTGAACCCTTGATAAAGCTTTATCATTCTAATCTCTTAAGTGATGGCACAGTAATTTTAATTTGCACTGTCTAACACAGGCTATTCTCTTTTAGGAAGAAGTCATACTTATTTGTAACAGAAAATATAAATATGCCTTTTAATCCCTAGTCTTTGAGATATTTGTATAACTATAGTGTCCAAATATGCTTTCTGAGTCTCTTTTGGTGCCACTGTTTGCTTTGAAACATACCAGCCAGTGCCAGTTGTGGTTAGCAAATGCTCTATAAGGACAAAGGCAAGAGAGGCTGCATAGCTTCCTCGGTGAGAAGACCTATCGTACTCTGTACTCTGCAGTAAGCCTGTCCAGGTTTGGATCCAGGCTGACCACATATCATTTTTGTGATCTTGGACAACTTTGACTTCTCAGTTCTTCATTTTTCTTATCTGTAAAAAAATGTACAGTAATAATAATGACTTAATTCCTATAGTTGTCATATGGAATAAATGAGTTAGTATTTGTAAAGCAAACAGTGTCTAATGCATAATGGATTCTACATAAATGTTAAATAAACAAAACAAAGTTGGTCATGTAGTTCAATAATATTCTTTCCAGGTTGTCAATTTAAAGTTCACATCATTGATTTTTTTCTCTAAAGATTTAATTAGTCGATATATATATAATAAAGATAACAGTGCTTGGTTCATAGAAAGTACTCATACATTGTATATGTTATTCATCTTGGTATTATTATGAGACAATAACTTAATTTTATTTACTGAAAATCAATCCCAAGAAACCCTAAGTTATGAAACATGGCACAAATGAGCAAATATATGTTTAAAATAATCATATCTTCAAAAAATGCTGCTAAGGCTACAGAAGGAAAGAAAAGAAGGAAAGAATGTGTAAAAACGGGAGTTTATAGTAGTTTATAATAGATAATTGAGAAATATGAAAAGAACAAATCACTAATTTCATCCTAACCCAATATTGTGCAAAAAAAAAGGTCAAATGAGTTAAATGACAGAAGATCATCTACAAAATCATTATTTTGAATATGGTACAGTGAATAAAATAGATAAATGCTCTACACAATGGAAATTATTTTTAGCTGAAAGTTAATTAGGAAAGAATTCCTTCACCAATGGAAAATGAATATCTACCTCGCTTTATCAAAGCATGGGTTGGGAACTCATCAGAGTGAAAGTTGCACAAAATCATGAAGGTCCAACTGGTAACATCAGCTTAAGTGTAGTGGGCAGTAGTTACCTAGAAACAGAAATTACCCCTAGATCATTAAGAGGAAAAAACTTCTTATGAATTACGTTAACATGTATTTAAAGAATTGTGGCACAAAATGACAAGCAGCAGATAACTTATAGCTTGTCATGGTAAAAAATTAGGCTGGAATATGTGGTGTAACTGTGTAACACAAGGATATGGCATCTCTATGTCAAAAGACAACTCTTTCACATAAATGAAAAGGAAACTAGAGATCAAAATAATTAAGAAATCGACATCTACATGCTAAAAATCTGACAAAGATGTAATAACAATGAATGTTAGTCAATATTTATTTAAGAAAAAACCAAAAAGCAACAGTAACAGCAATATAAAATCATAAGAACACAAAGCAAGTTTTATAATAGCTTTAGTCCCCCAGAAAATTTTTGGGGGACTTCCATCCATTTTTAGAATAAATGCACTTCATAGGAGTCCTGCAATGTTATATGAAAAGGAGAAACTTTGCTAAATTCCTAAATTTAAAACTTTGGTGATCTTTAGTGTATACTTTTAACATGCTAATTTATGAAAATCAAATTTTTCTATCACTTAATAAGATTAGTAGATTTTTGTCCCATATGACTGGGCAGCATACAAAAAGAGTTTGAGAAATGCTTCCCTAGGTGTTCCTAAAAATCACCTGGTTGACACTTTCTTGTAATTTCATCACCTCTCATACTATCAAGTCAAGAAAGAAACAAAACGGGTGCCATTTATCTGCTCTAAAAGTTTGTTAAACCTGTTTGGAGTGACCGATCTTTGTAATCTGACGCCTAGCTAGATGACATTGAGTTTCATTATATTCTGATATTTCTGAGTACAGCAAGGATGATAATTTGTCTTTGATGCAAAACAGAAAGCAAAGAGCTCATTTGGGCATTGTACAGAGAATAAAGAAGAATGGGCTGACCTGGTGAAAATTACGTATTCATGGAATATATTACACTAAATTGCTGTTTCTAAACGCAATCCTATAATCTTTAAATGGAAAATCTCCTTTGGCTACAGTGAGTTTTTCTTGCATATGGACTACAATATTACATCTTTACTTGCTTATTAATGATATATGTTGTTCATTTTTGAAAAGCAAGCCATTTTGGAAAAAGATATTTGCAAATAAAAACATAAAATTAGGCAATATTTTCTTCAAATGGTTATTTATATAAATAGGTTGTAATCTGATTTTTTACTTAAAAAATTACAATGTCTAAGGACCACTATTGTATTCATCATGGTATTTTTAATAACTGAGCAGTATTTTTAATATTGGGCCTACTGAATCTTTCAATTTGGTGTTTCTTTTACTTCTAGGAGAGAAATTATAACTGCTATACTTTGCATCTTTTTAATGTAATTATAAGTCATTTAAAATATATATATAAGGAAATACTTAAGATTGTATTGTATCATAGGAGTGTATATTGCTAAACCTCATATGATAAAATCATACATATTCATATATTATCTGTGTGCACATATAGGGAAATAGATTGATAGATATGGATCATAAATATATATATATGTACATACATGGACACATAATCATATTGATATATACAAATATATGCATCTGTGCACACATATATACACACTGTTTTATATATATATATATATATATATATATATATATATATATATATATATATATATATATACATCAGACCAGACCACATCTGGATCAGATATGATTTTTGAAGTTGAAATTGAAAAGGGTCAATACATACATAGTGTTTACACACACATCACACATATAAATACACGTAATGCAAATATCTGACTTCTGGATTGGAGGAAGACATATTATTTACTCAGAGAGCATCTTGCATTTGATTCTGCTGTTGGCTTTAAATAAAAAGAAATAATGAGGTTAACTTATAAAAGAAATCCCTGGAATAATTTTAAAATGTTAATTCCCTTTCAAGATTTTTATTATATTTCAATGTTAAGTTACATTAAAATGACATTAAAATGCAAATTGCATACTGGTAAACTTTGGAAAAAACATTTAAAGTTACATATTCTCTTAAAAATATATTGTTTCTGAGAAGCTCTCTGTCTCATGCAATTATTCATTTAAATTGTTAAGTAACAAACCTTTTTCTCTATAACTAGACACTCAGATTAAAAATATTAGCAATCAGGTCAAGTTGTAATTTTGTCTACTTCAAAATGTTCCAGGTCTTAGTATCACTTAACTATTTAAACACTTGGTCCACATATAACAAAAATAAATGAAATAAACATCTAATCTAATTTAGATGTATTGATGAAGATACAAGTGAATTATCAGATTTAATACTATATTAATTTAATGTCCCTCTAATGAGTACAGTTCCATGCCATTTCATGTTATAATAGAATAAAAAATTCACATGGGATTTTAAACCCTATGCATTACATTGAATTATGTAGTTATCAGATTATGATAGTACCTATACAAAATGTATCCCTTTGTCTGTATCCTAATAGACTGACATATGACAGTACAACTTTCCAGTACAGATAATGTGAAATTCCCACAAGTATCTATAATTTAAATACAAATAATACAAATACATTTTCAGGATTAATAGAAATATTTAATTTATTATTCTCAAGACACAGTCCTAAGTCTTGCTTTCAATGTCATTCAGTGAATGACAAAAAAATATCATTTGAAAATTAGATTATTGACACATCATAAGTCAGAAGCTTCTTTATCTCTCTGTTTCCAGCCTTAGCAAAGAAAACAGACAATTTATGCAAATACAACTTAATTTTAAATTAAAATCTAATTCAATCATGTATTTTAGGTTCATTTCAAGCAAAATCCTAATTAAAATATTTACAAAGAGCCAGACTTTCTATGAAAAAATGAAGTTACAAGATGAATTTCTTGTTTGTAAATTCCTTTGGCTTCCTATGCAAATGTCTTTTAGAGTATGATTTGTCTCAGATTCTAATTTTTATTGAAATTGTGTTACAAAAAGTATTTCCTGTTTTTGAATTCCTGTGTATATCTACATCTTTATTCCCAATTTATAGGGTAAATTGACTGAGTTAGACAACATATTCTGTTTCCTCCAAAAACTCCATAGTGTTATAAAATGACTTGCAATGTTAATTAACTCCATAACGTGAAATTTATTTATTAATTATTTGCACTAATGTAGGAAGCATATATGAATAACCCCAAATCAATTTGTATTCCTCCATAGAGAATGTTTGCATTTATACTGGAATGTGAAAGTGTGGAAGATCTGGACACTCGTTTAATACAATATAACTACATGAACAAAAACATGATTAGAAGTTGCTAAGTTGTCAAATATCCTCATCTTTCTCCAATACACAACTACTCCTTGAAATCTCCTCTCAGTAGGAAATGCTTTGTTTTCTGAATTTTTCTTTTAATGTTTTCTTGAAGTGAAGCATTTAAGTATTTGCAATTTATATTCCCTCTTTGCCTGCAAAGAAAAACTTTTTAACTGCATATATTAAAGAGCAAGCAGAGGAATCTGAGATGTCTACAAATGAATACTAATTAGAGTACAAGTCTGGAAGCAATTGTAATGGAGAAATAAAACAGTGTGCTGTAACAAAATTTTTCTGTAAAACCCAGAGTGATAATATCCAGAGCAGTAACTAATGAATGTGAAGATTTAAAAAGGTTTCCATGGAAGTATGTCTTGCAATGTTAGAAACGTGAATATACATACTACTAATTAACATTAGCAATGTATATATTAATTACTAAGAAGTGCAGAAAAAAGCGGCAAGGGTAGATAATATTAATTTCTATAATAAAGTTACCTAATAAAATATAATATTTTTAAATGCTTCAGGATGTAAATCCAACCTAAAATATCTAGTAGGGAGAAACGAAGTAAACAAAACTAATTACAACAATAACATCCAATAGAGATTAGACTCAGAAAGACCAGATTCTTAGCAACTTCACTAAGCATATTAGCCAGGTAGCTAATTAGCCAACTAGTCCAGAGTCTAGAAGGTACTAAGAAAAGAAAGAAAGAAAAAAGAAAGAAAGAAAGAGAAAGAAAGGAAGGAAGGAAGGAAGAAAGAAAGAAAGAAAGAAAAAGAAAGAAAGAAAGAAAGAAAGAAAGAAAGAAAGAAAGAAAGAAAGAAAGAAAGAAAGAAAGAAAGAAAGAAAGAAAAAGAAAGAAAGAAAGAAAGAAAGAAAGAAAGAAAGAAAGAAAGAAAGAAAGAAAGAAAGAAAGAAAGAGGAAGAAAGAAAGAAAGAAAGAAAGAGGGAGGAAGGAAGGAAGGAAGAAAATTGTTTCTTGGAGATGACAGCAGACTATTGTAAACTCAATAGTGTAGTAGCCCTATTTGTAATTGTGTGCCATATGTGGTATCTTTTTTGATCAACACAGACTCAGATGCAGTGTGTGTCCTTTGATCCTTCAGATATGTTTTCTATCTCCATCAGAAGGCCAGAAATAATTCACATTCACATGTTTTCTGTAACAGTATATATTTATAGTCTTTCCATGAGGCTTTTATTTAACTTGTCCCATCTCCTCTCATGAAATATTTAGATATTACACAGAACATCATAATATATCATCAATAGTTCATCAACCATAATGACTCCAAAATGTTAATTGTACTGGATTAAAAGAAGTGTCAAGACAGTTGGAGAGTTTGGTAAAACACATATGCGCTAGAGAATAGGATATACAAATCAAAAGAGGCTTAGGTGCCTATCACATCAGTGAATGTTTTGGGGGATGATCTATTAAAAATGGGAATACTGGGACAATCCTTGCAAAGTACAAATTATTACATCTTACACCTGCTGTCATTAGGAACAAACGAAAATGCCTCTTTCGAACCTGAATATAGTACATTCTACACTTAGCCTATCTATGATTAACAAAGAAATCTGGTAGCTTTCATTTGAGTCTAATCAGGAAAGTTGTCATATGCATGCCAAGGCCACAGGGCTGAAATGGCAGAAGACACATGGATTTTATGGCAATTCTTAGAAGAGGGATACCAGCAATATTTTGAGGTAAGCTCCTGCTGCCTGCAACAGCTAATTATACACCACTGGAAAAGCAGCTCCCGGTGTGCTTCCGAGCTCTGGCAGAGATGGAGGCCCTGACCGTGGATAGTAAGTAACCTCGCAGCCAGCCCAGGCCACAGTGAGCTGGGTCTTGTCACAGCTACTAAATCGTAGTTTAGCGGTCCCACGGTGATCTGTCATAAAGTGAACAGGATGCACATGGGATCAGACACAAGTAAGCCCCAAGAGGAGAAACGTTACAAAAACACTCACTATATTGTTATTTTTATTTAAATATTCAATTATCTTTAAATAGATTTAAATAAGAATAAAAAATCTTACTCAGATCTTCCTCGACTTATGATGTTGTTACATCTTGATAAACCTATCATTCAGTTGAAAATATCGTACATGAAAAATGCATTTGCTGCACCTAACCTACGGAATGTCATAGGTTAGTCTCGCCTACCGCCTACCTTAAATGTGCTCAGAACACTTAATTAGCCAACAGTTGGGCAGAATCATCTAACACAAAACCTATTTTATAATAAAGTATTCAGCATCTCATGTAATTTATTGAGTTCTGTACTGAAAGTGAAAAATAGAATGCTTGTCTGGGTACAGAATGGTTGTAAGTGTATCAGTTGTTTACCCCCCTGAAAGCGTGGCTGACTGGGAGCTGTGCTAGCTGCTGCGGTCCAGCATTAGGAGAGATATCTTACAGCATATCGCTAACCCAGGAAAGGATCAAAATTCAAAATATGGTTTCTCCTGAATGTGTAATGCGTCTGCAGCATTGTAAAGTCAAAAAATCATAAATTGAACCATTATCAGTCAGGGACCATAAATATTTTTATCCAACTGGTTACTATTCTTTTTCTGCAGTACGCGGGCCTCTCACTGATGTGGCCTCTCCCGTTGCGGAGCACAGGCTCCGGACGCGCAGGCTCAGCGGCCATGGCTCACGGGCCCAGCCGCTCCGTGGCACGTGGGATCCTCCCAGACCGGGGCACGAACTCGTGTCCCCTGCATCGGCAGGCGGACTCTCAACCACTGCGCCACCAGGGAAGGGAAGCCCTGGTTACTCTCCTTGAAGTTCTTTGTTTCTTTGTGTGCATCCAGGTTGCCATCTGATATCCTATTTTTCTGTTGTATTTTCTTTAACTTTCTAGGGCTTAATAATTTCTCGTTATAGAGGCAAGATCATTATTTACACTCTACTATATGCCCAGTGAACAATGAGGTTTTCCAGCCAGGCAAGTGGGACCAGACCCCATTCCCAGCCCTATGTGAATGCCAGGCACTGGCCTTTGGGTAGTTCTTTTTCTGTTCTCAAGTAGATTCCTTACAGCATGTGCTGAGCAGAGTTTCATTTGAAGACTCATGGGAGATCCTTTGCATATTTCTGGATTTCTCTCTTCCTCTGTGCGGCTTTCTTCTCCCTGATATTCTGTCTTGCTAATACCTGCCTTGGTCACTTTGCACTTTGACCTCGGTCTCCACTACTCGGGAAATCCGCCAGGCTCTGCCTGGGCGCTCCCTCCCTGCTCCATGGTCTGCAAACCCTTACAAGGGAGTACGCAGAGCTAGACATTTGAATGACAAGAAAGAGCTAACAATATGGCCGCAATCCAAAAGATAACAATTTGGAGAGCATAACATCTGCTTGGATAAGTTAGCAATGAATTTGGTGTAGTCAAGAAACAGAGATATTAGAGTAAAAGGCAAGTTCAAATTAAGAAATATTATCGAAATCCCCCCTGAAGACTATTTACTGTAAGAATGTTGTTGGACACATAATACAGTTTTATTTTTTCTGAAAAACTCAAAGGAGAAATTTTCTACCCTCTGATTTTAATATCGAGAATAGTTTGGGCTCTCAAGAAAAGAAATATTATTGTTACTGTTTATCACATAGCATTTTTCTCAGAAAATGGGTATCTAAAAGCATAGTTCTAAAACCTCAAGTGTATATTGTATAATGTCATGTACTTGTGTGCAGAAACCTCACTGCTTGCTAATTATTTTCCATCTCTTTCAGTTCTTCTCAGTTGAATGTGGGTTTTGTTGAAATGCTCCAAAAAGCCTTTTTCAAGATACTCTATGTGCATGTTTCAACAATGCTTAGGACATAATTTGGCTGTATGTTGGACCGTGTCTTTGTGCCTATGTATGAATAAATGTAAATAGCTTTGAAATGAAAAAGAGAAAATTACAGTAAGAACATATTTTCAGAGTACGTGTAGGGTATATATAGGACTTATTTTTAAATTAGTTGAAATTTCAAATGTGTTATATATCTAGAATCATTGGATTATTGCATTATTATTTTTCAATTATAACTTTGAATATTTTGCTTCTGTTGTCAAGGTAAGCAAAATCATAACAGCTACCAGGCTGACATTTTGCAAACCAGACTATGCATGGAGTTTAACTTTCAATTATGAAACTAAACAACTGTATTATTACAATTATAGTCTATAGTTTATATGTTTTGTCATTTCAAATAATTTAAAGGCAGTTAAAACTTCGTATACGTTTAATAGTGCATACTTTAATTTTAACATGGTGCCAGAAAAATGGTCATTATAAACAGACTTACAAAGGCTTCTTTTCCTTTTTCATTTTTTTTCTTTTGCCCCTCAATATCAATAACAAAAAGTTTTTTTAAGTGGCTCACTTATAACTAGGCAATATCTAAACATAAATATTTAATAACTCATTAATAATGTTATATTGCTTGTTTATTTGCTTCCTAAAAGCATCTATGAGGTTTAGTTCTAACCAATCTTTCTTTAGAATAGTTCCACTCAATAAAATTATTTTAAATGATCAATTTTAGACTTAAATGGAAATATTTTGGAAAAAGTCCTCAATATCCAAAAACCTTATAATATTTCTTAATGGCTCATGTGTTTACTATTACATTATGTATGGCACATTAATTTATTTTGACACTAACAATGAACTGCCTCTTACACATATTTAACTTCTGTGCCTAAGAAATTGTACTACTTGATATTAGAAAGATCGTCATTTCCAGAAAAGATGCTATAGGCCATTCACAAAATAGGATTTCTTATCAGGATGATTTTCTAAGCTACATTTCAAAAGGTGAGTGAAAAACAAAGCAAGATTCCCCCTCTGTGTCATGTGGTTGGTTACTCAACAAGGGCAAATATTGGATTTTTCTTTCTTGGATTGTTGTATATCATTTTCTTGATTATGACAGGATTTTTGTCTTGGGGCACTCAAGATTTTCTTAAAGGGAACATATTACTTAAAAATGTAAGGTATTATTTTTAATGGAAATCTTGTCATGAAATTCTCAGTGTCAAGGCCAGGTTTGGCTCTATTATATGGGTAAATTGATTGCACTTTATATTTTGCCTGGCATACCACTGGGCAGGTAGGACTGGAGATACAAAGTTAAGTACTGCATCCTTGTTTGTGTAACTTGTATGTCATTTATACATTGTCCTTTTGTAGATCATGTCAACTAGTCCTTAAAAAAAAGAAGAAATTGAGATGTTTTGATCATGATTTGCAAACCTATTTAATTTCTTTTCTGTGAATTCAAATTGATTTTTAAACTCCCACAGAGATATCGTCAAGATTTTCTCTACATTAATCTAAATAATTTAAAATTTTATTTTTTGATTTGAATATTTGCAGCATAGTTTCTCTTCAAACAAATTTGTTTTCATTATTATCTTGAGAGGAAAGGAATTCATATCATGGCCTCCTCTCATTTTCCCTCAGCATTGGAAGCTACCAAATTTGGGCTTAACTAAAATATTTTAAAAACTGATGTTTTTAATCATATATATTTTTTCTCTGAAAAATATCTGATTCCTAGTTTCTTTGCCTGAGTTGTATCTTTAAGCTGATAGCATCAGTTATTTCTGTAATCTCTTAACTTATGTATGTTTTGGATGCTTCTCCTCAAAAATTTTGCCCATTTTTGGTTACCAACTTAATTGGCTGAATTTGTTGCAAAAAGAGGAAGTATCGGGCTTCCCTGGTGGCGCAGTGGTTGAGAATCCGCCTGCCGATGCAGGGGACACGGGTTTGTGCCCTGGTCCGGGAAGATCCCACATGCCGCGGAGCAACTAAGCCCGTGAGCCATGGCCGCTAGGCCTGCGCATCCGGAGCCTGTGCTCCGCAACGGGAGAGGCCACAGCAGTGAGAGGCCCGCATACCGCAAAAAAAAAAAAAAAAAGAGGAAGTATTTTTCATTAAGTTCTGTTGAAAGAATTTCCCCTTAATGGAGGACAAACCTTCATCAAATCCATCTGAGTTACCTCTGACATTGTGTGAATTGCTTAATTTATTTTGTAGAAGTTAAAGTATTTAAAAATGGTTATATTGTGCACATTTGTCTTCCTCTGGTTTAAATGGGTGAAATTATTTCATTCCTAATGATTAGGCCTAAAATAGGAATTCTTAATTGGGAGTCCAAAGGGAGGTGTGCACATTTATCAGAGGTCTGTGAACCTGGGTGAGGAAAAAAATACATCTCTACTTTTATTATCTGCAATTGATGTTTAGCATTTCTTTTAATTAGGATATAAGCAATTGAATTACTTAGCTATTGCTGCATAACAATTAAAATTGTTAATCAGGAATCTAGGTGTGGCTTAGCTGAGTGTTTCAGGCTCAGGTATGAACCTGGGCTGTCAGCATCTCAATGCTTAACTCAGGGAGTATCTCCTTTTAAGCTCACTCACTTGCCTATTGGCAAGCTTCAAAAGGTAGACTTCTAAGCTTAGTCACGGGGTATCTGCTTGGGTTACCTCATGACATGATGCCTAACTTCCCCTAATGCAAGCAATCCAAGAAAGAGCAAGAGAGAGCACATCAAAGAGAGTAAGAGATCAACTAAGCAGAAACTATGGTCTTTTTATAACCTAATAGTGGAAGAGGTATCTCAGAAATCTGCTGTATTCTATTTGTTAGAAACAAATCACTCAGTTCAACCCTTGCTCAAGAGGAGATTACACAAGGATGCGAATATCAGGAGATGGGATCCTGGGGGACCATTTTAGAGGCTACCTACCACAGCAATAAACCCAGTGATATATATCGTATCTGTTCCTTTATGAATGTTAGAAATAAGAGATATTTTCAGTTCACATTATAATTTTTGGAAAGTCACGGTATTCGGTTTATGGTCATCACTGCCTTAAAATTAGGACATAGAGAACTTGTTATGGAATGCTTTAATACTTTAACAAAGAAACATAAAAAAGCAAAAATACTACTACTATGTTGTAACTTGATGGTTTATTAGTATTTCAACAACTGTATTTTAATATTGCTGCTTTCTCATGCATTTTCTATACTTTATTCTTTTAAAATATTCTTCTAAGAAGGGTTCCAAAAGCTTTGCCTCATAGAAATGTCTGTAGTACATCAGAGAACCCTGGCTTAAAGAAAATCAAATAACACATTAAGTTGTCACTCATGTTCAATGGCATAAGAAAAGAAACAATTGCAAAACTCTCCTCATTTCACTAGCTAATTTCTCCCACAAACCAGGTAATAAAAACTCGCTGGTAAAACACTGGTGAAAGGGCACAAATATTCAGTTATCAGATGAGTAAAGTCTGAGGAGCTAATGTATAACATGGTGACTATAGGTGAGGCAAAGAGAAACAATTAATTATACAAGGGTAAAAAGAGAAATGTTATTTCGAGAATGTTGTCACTCTCTAGAACTGCAAAAGTTCGACAATCTGGTAGCTTAATTATATAGGCAAAGTTAATTGATTTTTTTTGATCACTGTCTTTTTATCCATTTTAAAAGTGTAAATTTATTTCTAACATTTGTTTAAGATGAAAGACAAATGAAACCAGAGTGGCAAAACGGAATGATGGAGGTCTTCTGACAACCATCATTCTTTAATTATAATTAGTTAATTAATATACAAATACATGTACTTATGTTCAACCACTCAACATAAAAATAAAAATAAAATTGGTAACTCGTATATGTGTGTGTGTGTGTATGTGAGTGTGTGTGTGTGTGTGTGTGTGTGTGTGTGTGTGTGTGTATGAATACTGTTTGACAACACTTCTGGTTGAGAAGGGATCATGAAAATCATTTCAAATGCAAAAACTAATGATAATTTAATACTTTTTGCCATAAAGCATTGTCAGATTTCAGAAATATTATAGAACTAAAGTTGTAACATATTATTTATTAAAGTATTCTGCATTTCTTTTAAAATTAAAATATTATCATTGAAGTCAAATGTATGGATAGATAGATTTTCTTTAACTTAAAATATTTCTAAATAGTGAATAAATATCTCCTATTTTGACACTGAATTTGGCAATATCAACTTTTATAAAGATGTATGTTTTGTATATTTTGAAACTAGGTTCATAAGTACATAAAAGGGCATGTAATACCTTCTTGATTTTTTTTCTCATTTCTATAGAATACAGAATTTTCCTGTATTTTTGCCTTTCCCTCAAGTTATATTTTTTATATCATTAGTACAAAAACCATGTATAGTTGGGTTCTTCGGGAAACAGATACTGACACAAATTTAGCAGTGTGAAAATCTTAATGCAGAGTAATGCTCATAAAAGTGAAAAGGCAAGGATGGGAGGTGGAGAAGGAAGAACTGAACATGGAGAGCCAGGATACCATAATTTAGATTCACTAAAGACTTTACCACGGCAGTGGTAAAAACAGAGCAAAGGTTACTCAATAAAGAGCCTGAAATTGAGACTCATTATTTGTATTTATTTTTACCAAATCATTATTTAATGATTTTTGAACTAATTCCTGATTTGTAGGCTCACTGTAGGCTAATGTTCTTCACTTCAGCCTGTCTACCATTGAGGCATGAGCTGGATTTGAAAATAAACAAGCTGAGACACAGAAGGAGACCTATCTATATAACAAAGAGAAAGTAGAGAATGTGAAGTTGTCCAAGACCCCCCAGCCAAAGAGTTAGCCTTCTACAGAGCAGGAACACTGGGGAACTAAAATTGCACCAAGGAAATATAGGACACTGTCTAGTGCTGAAGGCAATCAATCCGATCTTGCCAGTGATGATGGTAGTGTTACCCCAATAAGAATGCTGCGATTGAAGGACAATGAAGGAGAGCATTCTGCCATGTTATAAGAAGTGTTCAACCCTAGACCCTGATCCTGCCGGGAGATGGGACAATGCTTTTTATTTATTATCTTATAGCCCAAATGACAGAATATCTCTCCTAATGTCCAGTCTCTGGTCCTGCAAAGTCCTCTGCTGCCTCTGTTGTGAGAAAGAAACAAGGAAGGCTTCCAACTTTGGAAAGATGCTCTATTCCCTATTCTCCCCCATAAGTACAACAAAAAATTCTAGAGATTACCTTTATTTTAAAAAAAATTAATAATAACTAAAAGACTTTTTCTGAAAGACAGGGAGAAAAAGTAGGCCAAGAGGGGTACATGCATATTTGGCAGAAGTGAGGTGGCTGAAATGAGCTGGCAACGCTCCTCCTGCCTCAGTGCCGTCAGAGCAGGTCAGCTAAAACAGAAGGTGTAAGTAAGATCCAAGCACCCATAAAATGATACCCAGAGTGCCCCGGTCTCAGTCTTCAATCGGTTGTTATAGCAAGAATCAGGAAGACCTCAAACCGAGTGAAAAAAAAGAAAATCAATAGATGCAAACACTGAGATGGAAGAGGTTAGAATTATCTGACAAAGACTGTAAATCAGTTATCATAAAAATACTCTCATGAGCAATTACAAGCATAAATGAAATACACTTTAAAATCTTAGCAAAGAAATTCAAAGTCTCAACAGAGAAATAAAAGATATAATAGTGAAGAATCCAATGGACATTTTAAAACTGAAAAATACTGTAGGAAAAAAACCTCAGTGGATTGTCTCAACATCAGATGCAGGGGACAGAATAATAGACCAGTGACCTGAAATATAGAAAAAAAAAATTGTCCAATCTAAGAAGGATAGAAAATAGGCTGAAAGAAAAACTGGCAGAGCTCCATGGACCATAAAAAATATCTACCATTTGTGTAACTATAGCCATCTACAACTGATAATAATATAATTTATACTAAAATCATCATAATATAGAGTTTTTTAACATCTTTATCGGAGTATAATTGCTTTACAATGGTGTGTTGCTTTCTGCTGTATCACAAAGTGAATCAGCTACACATATACATATATCCCCATATCTCCTCCCTCTTGTGTCTCCCTCCCACCCTCCCTATCCCACCCCTCTAGGTGGTCACAAAGCACTGAGCTGATCTCCCTGTGCCATGCGGCTGCTTCCCACTAACTGTCTATTTTACATTTGGTAGTGTATATATGTCCATGCCACTCTCTCATTTCATCCCATCTTATCCTTCCTCCTCCCTGTGTCCTCAAGTCCATTCTCTATGACTGCGTTTTTATTCCTGTCCTGTCCCCAGGTTCTTCAGAACCTTTTTTTTTTTTTTTTTTTTTTTTAGATTCCATATATATGTGTTAGCATATGGCATTTGTTTTTCTCTTTCTGACTTACTTCACTCTGTATGACAGTTTCTAGGTCCACCCACCTCACTACAAATAACTCAATTTCGTTTCTTTTTATGGCTGAGTAATATTCCATTGTGTATATGTGCCACATCTTCTTTATCCATTCATCTGTTGATGGACATTTAGATTGCTTCCATGACTTGGCTATTGTAAATAGAGCTGCAATGAACATTGTGGTTCATTGAATTATGGTTTTCTCAGGGTATATGCCCAGTAGTGGGATTGCTGGGTTGTATGGTAGTTCTAGTTTTAGTTTTTTAAGGAACCTCCATACTGTTCTCCATAGTGGTGGTATCAATTTACATTCCCACCAACACTGCAAGAGGGTTCCCTTTTCTCCACACTCTCTCCAGCATTTATTGTTTGTAGATTTTTTGATGATGGCCATTCTGACGGGTGTAAAGTGATACCTCATTGTAGTTTTGATTTGCATTTCTCTAATGATTAGTGATGTTGAGCATTCTTTCATGTGTTTGTTGGCAATCTGTACATAATGTAGTTTTAATTCTTCTATGAAATGAAATATATTTATTCTAAGGTACAAAGAGTTTCTTAAGTATTATCCTTAGAAAGTAGGAATTATGATAAGGTATTATTTATCTTTACCTTATCCAGTCTTCACATGCATTCAGCATTTGGCATATTGACTCCATGGCAACTTGGCAGGAGTTTTGAGTTTCCAGACTTGTGGTTGAGTTGCCTCTTCCACATGTCTGAAATTTAAGTTAGTCACTATGCTTTAAGCCTTTATTTGACCAACTGTTGCAATCTATAGTAAATTGTGGTTTTTTTTCCAGTAGATGAGAAAAATGGAAGAAAGCACTGCAAAATGGGAGCTCTGGGGATTTTGTTACCTTCTCTTAAAAAAATCAGATTCATTTTAAAAGAAAGAAATAAAAAGAACAACATGAGTGACTTCCTACTTTCCTTCCCAACTTAAGAAACACAAATTTTTTTAAAAATAAATGAACAATATGGATTATAAGAGTGATGTTATTATAAGAGTTGCCTAAGTTGAAGTAATAGAAGAAAAAATTAAAAACCAATACAGATTTTTGTTTTGCAGTTTGGATTTCTTCTTATAACCAATGGTGAAGTCACAGGAAAGCCAAACTATAACATAACAATTGTCACTGCCTGTGTCTAGGATATAATATTATGTGTAACATAATGTTTTACTATATACACCCTAAGGAACTTTGATATTTTGATTTTTCTTAGCTAAAGTTGTTGAAACTAACTTCTGATAAATATTATTTTCAGTTTTCCTTAAAAATGAAAATAGAAATGTGTCTCAATTATACTATTCTATGCCGAGTACTCTGATTTGTTAAACTAACTTTAAGAGCTGAATCTCTGTATATTGCTTGGTGGACAAATATGTTAGACAAATATGTTCGTGTTAAAAGAAATGTAATTACTCATACTGATGGTGCTGCTGTTTACCAGCTTAATGAGAAGGCAAGTTCTCTACCCAAGAAAGAGTTAAATAACAGTATTGGCCAACATTTTTATAAGTAATAGAGAGATTAATGTGACTTTTTGCCTTTGACAGTTTCTCTAAATACTTATCAGTCTGCACAATGCATACTTTATAACACTTTATGTAAACCATTTGACATTCATTTGACTATGATTTTAATTATATTATCAATTAGGTATTTGTGTTTGTTATCAATCTACAATCATTTTAGAAACAGGTTTAATTTTTACATTTTTGTCTATGTTATTTTATAAGATTATAATAATTTACTTTTTTACACAGCAAGTCTATTAAATTAAACCTTTTATTGAATATGTACAGCATCATCTGAATCTGTACCACACTAAGAATGCATGAATTGAGAAAGTTTTATTACTTCTCAATCCTCCCAATAACTTCATCATGTTTTAAAAACGTGTATTAAATACCACACAAACACACGCATATATAATAAAACATTTTCATTAAAATTTGTAATAATAAATAACAATAATACTGAATGAAATATTTTCTTAATAGTAATAATTCATATTAGGGGTAGTTATTAAATTTAAAATAGTTGTTAAATTCCATACAAATACTTTATATTTAAAAGCAGCCAGGATGTCACCAATTATAAAAGAAGGACACAATAGGGACAGCTGTTATACACTCCATGTGCCAGGTGCAAAAACAGTATACTTTTCTGGTTGTAATTAAAAACCACAATAAATTGTCTTTTAATACACTGAATGTTATACATAAAATATTTCCAACTCAATTGTATTTTTATTACCCTTTTTATGATTTTTTTTTTTTTTTCTTGCGGTACACGGGCCTATCCCGTGTACTGTCGTGGCCTATCCCGTTGCGGAGCACAGGCTCAGCTCATGGGCCTAGCTGCTCCGCGGCATGTGGGACCTTCCTGGACCGGGGCACGATCCCATATCCCCTGCATCAGCAGGCGGACTCTCAACCACTGCGCCACCAGGGAAGCCCCTCCCTTTTTATGCTATTTGAACACCATCTTCCTGTTCTATTTGAACATTAATTTGTAGGTAGAATGATTCTAAATTTTATATTAAAACATTTTTCCAAATATAAAGTTAATTCAACCAGAAAAATTCAATGGAAATATTATGTTACTTAGTCATCTAGAATGCCTAATTAACTAATAAATATTTCACAATACTGCTCTTAAGGAAAACTTGCTAAGGAGGTTGTGAACATAGAAGGAGACACTTGTGCAAACATAATTTCAAGTCTTCTAAACAGTTGACCCGCAACATATTTTACAGACATATGGGCATGTGCAGACACACACACACTCAATTTTTTCTCTCCTCTAATCTCTTATTTAAGAAAACTTAAAAGTTGCCTAACCAAGAGAATCCATAACACTTCTAAATAATACTCTGACAAAGGTGACTCAAACGCTCCCTTTACCCTTTTATCTCATAAGCATATTTAAACAGAAAATAACACTTCCTGGAATTGAACCACTAACTAAAGATAAAATCGTGTGTATGCCAGGTCACACTTATTTCACACTTATTTTTACAAAGTGCAAGATCAATTTTTCAAATTAAAATAAAATACTTGGATGCTGATTTTAAAATAGTCTTCTGGGGCTTCCCTGGTGGCGCAGTGGTTGAGAATCCGCCTGCCGATGCAGGAGACACGGGTTCGTGCCCCGGCCTGGGAAGATCCCACATGCCGCGGAGCAACTAAGCCCGTGAGCCATGGCCGCTAGGCCTGTGCGTCCGGAGCCTGTGCTCCGCAACGGGAGAGGCCACAACAGTGAGAGGCCCGCGTACCGCAAAAAAAAAAAAAAAAAAAATAGTCTTCTGGTCTCATCTGGTTTCACCCAGGCATTCATGGACAGTTGTGGGTCAGGTAGGTTGCTCTGTTTGTCTTGGCTGGTCTTTCCCACTTGTTTGGAAAAGGCTGCTCTAGACTGTATAGAAAGCCAAGAATGGGGACAATGAGCTTTCCTTCAAGTGGCATCCGCTCTTTCACCAGGCTATTTGGGCTACTTCCCACCGCGGTGTCATGGTTCCAAGACAATGCGGTTATCTCTTAAGACCTAGGCTCAAAACTTGACAAAGATCACTTCTACCACATTCCCTTGGCAAATGCAAGTCACAAGCCTCAGGGAATATGGAACTGGACTTCTCTTCTTCAGTGGGAAGCTACAAATTCACATTAGGAAGGACATTGGCATAGGGAAAAATAATTGTGGGAAGTTTTGCAATTAATCTACCACAATCCCTCTCTAACTGAATGGTCAGATTAAATTTCTTATATCAAATAACCCTCCCACACACTCGGTACCATAGAAGGGAAAAAAAAAATACTGCTTCTCTCTGGATCTCCCATATGGCTAATGTCAAAGAAAATGTTTACCAGACAAAGTTAAATAGGCAAGGAAGACACTCAAGACGGTCGCAATGCAACTCCAGTGAAACAGAAAGGCATTTTGAGTTATTTCTGAGTTTGCAAATGCTTTTCTCTATGTTTAGGCCGCCTGTGTTTGTTACTTGGCACCCAGGGAAGTTAGGCTCATACCTCCCACAGAGACTGGGATATAGGGGCTCTATCTTTCTCTAGGATTATCTTTCAAAGGGATGGCTCCTAGGTCCTTAAGAAAGACATTTCGGGCTTCCCTGGTGGCGCAGTGGTTGAGAGTCCGCCTGCCGATGTAGGGGACACGGGTTCGTGCCCCGGTCCGGGAGGATCCCACGTGCCGCGGAGCGGCTGGGCCCGTGAGCCGTGGCCGCTGAGCCTGCGCGTCCGGAGCCTGTGCTCCGCAACGGGAGAGGCCACAACAGTGAGAGGCCCGCATACCGAAAAAAAAAAAAAAAAAAGAAAGACATTTCTTGGGTCCTAAACCTGGCAAGAAGAGATTTATATACATTTCAAAGAGAGGCAGAGGAAAATAATTGCAATGGCAAGTCATCTAGTGACGGTGCTCTAAGAAGTGGGAGGTCAGGGGCCCATAGTAAGGAAAAAATTATCTAAAGTTTAGTCAACCTGAGAAGAATGTTAAGGCTATCTGAGTCACTAAATATACTTCCTTCACCCAGTCACCTTGTCTCAACTGCCTCCTCTAACTATATAATATATTAAATTAATTCTATCACTTTAAAAGCAAGTAAAATTATTTTCTTTCTATCCTCATAGTTTATATATATGATTGTATATATGTACATATATAAATCCTTATTTTTCCAAATCTATTAAAAATATTTTCTAAATCTATTTTATTGCTAGTGTTATATACTTAAATACCATAGGTAAAGTAAAATTATTTTGCATTTTTATAGTTAATTTATTTTACATAAGTGACTTTTGAATTATTTACATTAAGAAAAAGAAAACCCTACTTTACTTCAATTGGATGTTTTTATCTTGAACTAAGTTAGCCAGCACTTTTACTATCACATGTTATTTCTTATAAGTGGAGTAACATTTATCCTCATGAACAAATTTGTAGAAGAAATAAGATTTTGCCATGTACACTTTGCTCATGAATAAAATGCCTTTAGGGGAAAATAGAAATTACTTTCTTCTCCCCATTTTCTTACCCAGAGTAACAGCTCCGCTGACATAAATGAAATTTTATAAAAAGAGACACATTTTTGTTTGGAGACAAGTATGAAATATTCCAAGTTTAAAGGTGGACTTTGAGAAAATGGTGAACAGAGAAAAACAGCAATGTTAATGGGAGAGCAGTTATAGGCTCATCTATGCTGTTACCATAAATTACATTGCCATAAAATTGTACCATCCTTTTCTACAGAGAATCAAGAGCATTTTATCATAACAAAAGACTATTCATTTTAAACTCAGTGGGAAATAGGCAGCAGTGGAATTCTTATTAGAATGTGCATTGATAAAGAATTCAGCTCAGCTCTGTCTTGTAAATGTACAAGTTAAAAAAAAACTTTCTTATAAATGGACTGACCTTCAAAATAGTAATATCATACCTAAAACAAATATCTGTTGCTTATGTACTTTGGGACTTTGATATATATATATGTGTGTGTGTGTGTGTGTGTGTGTGTGTGTATGTATATATATATATATATATATATATATAAACAGGTAAAACATATATTAGCACAATTTGGTGAAGTACCAATTTTGAAATAAAACAGGTCTTCAACTTTAGAAAAAACTTGAACAAATAATTTTCATCTATGTGTCATCAACTTCCAGGTCTTCAGAGTAATGGGGTTGTCCCTCCTTCTCTATGTCTCTGATAGTTGAACTTCCCACAGACATCCATCCATGGTCCTGAGTAATCTCATCAGTAATCTCTGAACCAGACTTTACATCATACGGCAAGACATGATCCACATCAGTGAGGTAGTGCAATGCAGCCAGTCCATCAGCATTGACGTCATGTTAGCTGCGACCCAGCTCTACACTGATGCTCGTGTTCAGAAGATAGATGTACTGGAATTACACTAGCAGCTGCTGAAGGCAAATTAGAGCGAGGTGAATGTGGGCAAAGTGCAGAGAAGGGAAACAAAATGTACGATTGGTACCAAAATATCATTTCAGAGTGTGGAGGTGTTATTGAGTAAAGTTTTGAAAATATTTTACTTTTAATACTCTTATTTCTTCCTTTTTACATTTGATACATTGGTAGTATTGCTGTAGACCCAAGAATAAAAAAAATTGCAACCTGGCAATTTTATTTTATTTTATTTTATGATAATAACATTTATTTTATTTTATGGTCATGATAACATTTATATTATAAAATCTGAGGCAATAGAAGAAAAAGAAAGAAGTTTTTTCTAATGTTGCTTGAGTTACTTCAATTGCCAAATGAAGCTCCAAGTACAGTTAACATTTCTATATTCAGATGGTTCTCATTTCTCACATATTCTTATGTATTGTATTGAGAGGAAAAAAATGTTCCTTAAGCAACAATCAAAGGCAATCTCTTATATAAACTATCCATGGTAACATAAAGTTGTTTTCTTAAATTGAAGTGTATTTGAGTTACAAGGTTGTATTAGTTTCTGGTGTACAGTAAAGTGATTCAGTCATATATATATATATATATATACATATATTTTCATATTCTTTTCCATTAATACAAGTATTGAATATAGTTTTCTGTGCTATACAATAGGACTTTGTTATCTGTTTTATATATAGTAATGTATATCTGTTAATCCCAAACTCCTAATTATTTCCCCCTTTCCCCATTGGTAACTAAAAGTTTGTTTTCTATGTCTGTGAGTCTGCTTGTGTTTCATAAATTCACTTGTATCATTTTTTTAGATTCCACATGTAAATGATATCATATGATATTTGTCTTTGTGTGACTGACTTCACTTAGTATGGTAATCTCTAGGTCCATACATGTTGCTGCAAATGGCATTATTTCATTCTTTTTATGGCTGAGTAATATTCCATTACACACACACACACACACACACACACACATGCACACACACATATATGTATAAAATCACATCTTCTTTATCCATTCATCTGTCAGTGGGAGCTTAAATTGTTTCCATGTCTTGGCTATTGTAAATAGTGCTGCTGTGGACATTGCAGAGCATGTGTCTTTTTGAGTTAAGAGTTTTTGTCTTTTCTGGATATAGGCCCAGGAGTATGATTGCAGGCTCATATGGTAATTCTATTAATATTTTTTTAAGGAACCTCCATACTGTTCTCCATAGTGTCTATATCAATTAACATTCCCACCAACAGTGTAGGAGGGTTCCCTTTTTTCCACACCCTCTCCAGCATTTATTATTTGTAGACTTTTTGATGATGGTCATAGAACTATTAATTCTCCTGTGAACTATAATACATGCTAATGAAAACATCTTAAATATCTTACATGTTTTTATAAACTTTAATCAAATAAAATCATAGAATTTGTATAATTTTGTGAATTGGCTTCTTCTACTAAACAGTATATATATATGGGATTTATCTCTATTCTTTATAATAGAATTTCATTTATTTTTATTATAATGTAATATTTTATTAAATAAATATAACAGTATTTATTTGGCTTCTAAATTTTTGCTATCACAAATAAAGTATAATGAATGTTCTTATACATATCTTTTTGTAAAAATTCAGTTGCATATGACCATGGTAATATAAATATAGAGTGGAATTTCTGGGTCACCAGAAATTATTTAGTTTTATCAGATCCTTCCAGTTTTTCTAATTGGATGTATAAATTGGTACTAATTGTACCAATTTATGCACCCACAAGTAATGTATGAGCATTCCAATTGCTCCAGAATGTCACCAACACAGGTTATTGAAAACCCTTCTCATATTAGCCATTCCAATGAGTGTATAGTGCTTGTATTATTTTGTATTATTTTTGGTGAACAATAAAGCACTATACCTATACCCATTTGTGTTTTTATTGACTATCTGAATATCTCTTTGTAAAAGTATCTTCAAATTTCATTTTCCATTTTAAAATTAGATCATCTCTCTTCCTTTTATTAATTTGTATATTTTCTTATAGATTTGTATATTTTGGATATGAGAAATTTGCAAGTTGTATATATTACAAATGATTTATCTAGTCTTTGGTTTTACACTAATAATGGTGTTCTTACATGAACAGAATATGTCATACTAATTAACTTCTCATATTTATATCTTCAATTTTTATTGATGAACTTTTCACATTTGGATTGAGTATTAATTTTTGCATACAGTGTTTGGGAAGGGTCATGAATAATTTTTTTCCATGTCAATATTCACTTGACACCACCATTTATTGAAAAATGATCATTGCCAACCATAAGCATTGCTATAAATCAAGTGTATGTCTACATGTAGGTGTAGTTTTAGACTATTTATTCCTCTGTACTGCTCCATTTGACTTTCTTCATGCCAATACCACACTGTTCTAATTACTATGTTTGTCCTAATTACTTTATAATAAATGTTGATCACTGATCGAATTTGAGTAAGTCCACTAATTCCGTTTTTAGTTTGTTTGCTTTCAAGAACGTCTTGTTGATATCTTAGCCATTTGTGTTACCACAAATATTATAAAGCCAGCTTTTCAGTTTATATTCAAAATCCTGATAGGGTTGTGTTTGGGAATGTACTGAACTTATAGATCAATTGGTGGAGCCCTCACATCTTTACCTCTCCTTGATACATGACTTTGTATATACATATATACCTCAATTTATTTAGATTGCCTTGAATTTCTCTCAATAATGTTTTATAATTTTTTGGTACAGAACTTGCCCATATTTGGTTGGGTTAACTTTGTGTTTTCGTTTGTTTGTTTGGTTTTTAAAATAAATTTATTTATTTATTTATATTTTTATTTTTGGCTGCATTGGGTCTTTGTTGCTACACGTGGGCTTTCTCTAGTGCGGCGAGCAGAGGCTACTCTTCGTTTCCGTGTGTGGGGCTTCTCACTGCAGTGGCTTCTCTTGTTTTGGAGGACGGGCTCTAGGTGCACGGGCTTCGGTAGTTGTGGCTCGCGGGCTCTAGAGTGCAGGCTCAGTAGTTGTGGCGCACAGGCTTAGTTGCTCCGCAGCATGTGGGATCTTCCTGGACAAGGGCTTGAACCCATGTCCCCTGAATTGGCAGGCGGATTCTTAACCACTGCACCACCAGGGAAGTCCAAGGTTGGGTTAACTTTGGAATGTATTATGGCATCCCCAAGTTATCAGCACAAACAATATGCAGTTTTTTCCTTCACAATTTTATGGGTTGGCAGTTAGTCTCCATAGAGTGGTTCTACTGATGTGGGCTTTGCTCAGCTGATTTTTTGTTGTGTTCACTTATGGGTCTGTATTTTATGTAAGTCTCTAAATATACTATATGAACGGTCAGTGATTCCTGCAACTTTAAATCCTGGAGTCTAGGGGCCATGGACCCTATCCTATGCAGTGACATCTAGCTGGCCCGTTTTCTGTGATAGGCATAGGAAATGTTTCTTTAAATTTCACCCAGTGAATGATTCTCAAGCTGGTAAAATAATTAAACCATATGGCCATTTTCCATTATGTGCACTATGATAGAACCCATATTTTATTTGTAGGATGTCATGTCTTGAATATATTGTGAAGGGCCTGAATATATGAAAACCTTGTGTATATCAATATTATATATGCCTTTCTGAAGATTACTTTAGAGTTTAATTTATTTTTACTTTCTGATGTTTGTGCATATTTATTAGTGAATAGATGATTTTAAAATACAAACAGTTCAAGGTGAGTCCTATTTTTCCATCTCCTGATCCTGCCTCAGGACACGGAGGGAATGCCACAATAATATAATCATGATGTCAGGAGTCTTTCTAGATGCTAATAGTGGATGACACAGAAAGTCAGGGCCAGTACTGGGATTCTGTTCAGTCCAAGGAATTAAGGTAAGGGGAGGTGAAGGTATGGAAAAAAACCCTGTTTCTTCAATAACCCTCCCTATACACATACACAAACACTTCTGCAATTAAAAGGAACAATTTCATACACTATGAGTGCAGTGTGTTTTGATTAAAATTTGTCTGGTTGTTAAATATTTCAGAAAGAGAATTGTTTTTAAATATTTCAGTAACATTAAATTTTTCAATGACATATTTTATTCTAATACTAATAATGAAAAATTTAGGAACTTGGTTCTTATACACTTTAATTAGTTAACAAAGGAAGCAGGAAAGGAAGCTAATAGTCTTTAAACTTGACACTATAACAGATACTTTTCATGTCATTTTGCTTTTGTGTGTACATTTGGAAAAACATTGACATCAGTGGTCCAAAATGTAAGAATTGTATAAAGAATGTATACATAGGAAAGTTGAGCTTTCAAATATAGCTTGGAAAAGTGATCAATACTTTTAAAAATTGGAGAGTAACACAAGATGATAATTATTCCAAATTTGACAGTCTTTATTATAATTTTTATTAAAGAATTTGAAACTATATAACAGAGAAGAGACCTTTTAAGGCAGTGAAACTATTCAATGATTGATACCTGTCATTATACATTTGTCTAAAGCCTTAAAATGAACAACTCTAGGGATAAAAGAAGATTCAAGAGATGGTATTGAAGGAGAAATCTGTATTTTTTAATAATGGCTCCAGAAATAGAATGATAATCCTGAATAATATATTTGTCCTTAGAACAGAAAAAAAAAATTATCCCTCAAATTGTCTAGGCTTTCTGATTAAGTAATACATATGAAAAGAAGAAACTTGTTTAGCTGAAACTTAATAACAATGGAGAACAACAGATAAAATGAAGAGAAAAAGGGAAGACAGAGATAAAAAATGATGAGGTTAAGTAGTTATTCTTTAGTAACTATTAAACTAGTATCCATTATTCATATGTTCTTTTGAAAGCATGATAGCTAGCTAGCAGCATATACATATTATTCTTTCTCAGACATGCTGCAAAGTACTCTACAGTCATTTCACAAATTTTCCTCTTAAAAACGTAACGTCTCATCAAAGGGCATGTTCGTCATCCTCAGCCAGGAAAATACACAATCTCAGTCCTGACTCCCAACCTACTGCATCAGAATCTGCACTTAAACTAAGTCCTCAGGTGGTGTATGTGCATAGTAAAGTTTGAGAAGACTGCCTTAAACTCAGAGACTTTTTCCACGATCACACAGAGAGTAGAGCAGAACATTAATTTGCCATCTTAACCAAGCATTACTGTGTATATCACATAGATGTAAAATACAACCACAGCAGAATCAAAAACCGTGTGGGAAAAATCAAGATTGAGTATGTGTGATGCATTTATACATGTTCTTCCAGAGAAGGGACTTTATATTAGAAGAGTATCAGTCTCAGTGGAGATTATTCTGCCATTGCAATTTAGAAGGAGAGAAAATTGCCTCAAAAGATGAATGAAAATCCATTTAATCTTGATCATTTCTTTCATACAGTCTCCTGGTAGTTGAAATTATCAATTCAAATATTTTAAAATGATCGAGGTAATAGCTGGAGAGCCCTCTCAGATACATGGGAAGTGTGTTAAAAATGGTACAGCGTAAGCACACTATAATAGTTTCATTTTATTTGTTCTTAAGTATTGACTAAAAGGATGTAAAAATTAGGCTCCTGTACTCAGAAACGAAATGCCTGCTTTAGTTTTTGGATGCATAACACGTCTGTTGAATTTTTTCATTCTCTTAGGTCCTTCAACTAATGAGTGCCTGAAGATAATTATTATTTTGAAGAAAAAAAGAAAATAATCTAACCTGTATTCTGTTTTGAATTGTGGATGTGATAGTTGAACTATGTATGTGTGACGTGTTGGCTGAAGCAATTAAAGATAGATTAAAAAATGCAATTTTAGAATTAATTGTTTGAGGCCTAGGTGCTTTTGTGTGTCTCTGGTTAGACTGTATTTAGATTTTCGATAGTTACAAGTGGTTTTGTAATGTGAATATTAGCAAAATTATATTGAGTCTATATGCAGATCATACGCTTTAAAGGAGGCCATCTGCTCTTTTACACTGTGTTATCATAACATTTACACAAAGCTCTGAAAAATAACCATTTAAGATGGAAATCTTAAAATACCCATAAAACTTAATTGATTTTTTTACTACCCTTCTTAGTTCATTGCATTACTGGGATGGATATATATTATACTGTATTATCTTTTTTCCTTCTCAGTACTCTTTTTGGCACCATAGGAACAGAACATTTTAAGAATAAAAACATTGTAGAATTTAAAACCCTGTGATAGCTCACTCTTACTAAAAAATGACTATTTAAAATATAAGTTAATGTTTCTGGGTCTACATTAGTATGATAACTATAAAGCATCAAAAGTTATCTAAATCATGCAAACAACTGACATTCATCCTTTGATACATTTACAAACCAATAAAGCTAGTTAGTTACATAGTTTTCAAATTTAGTTTACATAATAATTTTAAACATAAATATTTTTTATTGCCAAATCAACCTTAGTCAAATATACATTTTATTTATTATAACATTGTAGTGTTGCATATTTTGATCTATTTAAAATACATGAAAAACTAAAGACTGACAGTTAAATATTTTAATGAGACAGTGGAAGTCATCTTATTTCAGATGATCTCTGGTTCATTACTTGGGTTCCTCTCATTTATCAGGTGCATCAATGTAAGTCTGCTGAGATCCCACTGACTTTGCATTTATAAGTGTGTTAAATGTCTATTTCACAGACTCTGGAAAGCTTAATGCTGTTTCAAGGCTGCTTGTCATTTCTGGAGTTTTATCATTTCACAATTACCTCTGTTAATGGGTTTAGAGACTGTTGTCCTCCTGATGTTTAGTTTAGTGTCAAACCAGTTGCCATCTATTCATTATATCTGCAGTAGCTTTTACCTGCCCTGCCCATTGAAGCCAAGAGGATGCTTGTTACATAAAACTTACCATTGAGTATTGAACGTATTGTTTCCAAAAATGTTTAGTGACATTTGACATACTCCGTCTACTATAGTTTTTATCCTATCTTTTTTTTTTTTTTTTTTTTCTCTACAACAGATTTGCTCAGCTTAGTGGTGTTGAAATTTGGGACCCAATGATTTTTTTTGCTGTACGGGTCTCTGTTGTGCATTGCAACGTGTTTAGCAGAGCATCCCAGGCCTCTAGCATGTAGGTGCGCTGGGCAACCTCCACCAGGTATGACCGCCCAAAGTGTCTGCTGCATTGTCAAATATCCCCTGAGAGAGCCCTCCTTCCCCTGTTGAGAACAATTACACTAGGAAAAAAGTTTTTTTTCTTTATCTTCAATTTTCAAATATACAGTATTAAGCTTCTCCTTCACCTCTTCTCACTCATTTCTGAAAACTCAGATTAATAATTATTTTGTCAACATTGATTAACCACAGTTTCTGTCATGGAGAGTTAAGTTCATATTTTCATAAAAAATTGAGATAAATGATTTTTAATACATATGTGTACATGTATATGAGTGTATTAGTGTACATCTGTGTTTACCATATTCATCAAAAAATTCTGAAGAGTTTATAAAATAATGAGATTATATCCCAAATAAATATCTATCTTTAATAAATACAATAAATGTGAATATCCAAAGGTGTATAAAATGTAGCTACATAATTTTTATCTTTGAAATTTTACCATTAAAATATCTCAATCATGCAATTTAAAGGTACCCAACTGTAATATTATTGTATGACATATTACATGTTTTTGAATACATTTAAGCAAATTATTTGGTAACCATTTATATAAAAGCTTTTTAATCATACCTTATATGCATCAGTCACTTGTGCTTAAAAACATAAAACAGTACACGCATCAAAGAAGAATACACATTAGAAAATTTAAACAAGAAAAAAGCTAACTAATAATACTTAACATTAGTATAAGCAAAACATACCAATTCTAAATACTTTTTCATACTCTAAATACATTTGTCTTCCTCTTGTACACATTACTCAATTTCAGTTTCAAAAATACCAAAATACCTGGTAATATTCTATTTAAGGTAATGAGTTCAGTAAGTGTGGCTTTAAGCAGGTATACAACAAATTATCTATCTACCTACTTATCTATCTGTCTATCTATCTATGTATCTCTGTCTATTTTTTTTCTGGCACTGGAAATCTTCAATGAGCTCTTATTATTATCTCTCAAAACCTGTGTTATACCCTCAAGTGTTGCAAAACAATGAAATTGATAGAAGTGCTGGTGGTTAGAAGTTAGGCTGGTTTTCATTGGAATTCTTTTTGACCGTATACGATTTGTTCCTTCCTAAGCAAATTACTTAACCTCTCCAAACCACGGCTTAGTCATCTGAAAAACAGAGATGACAGTAATTTCCTCATTGTACTGTTGGGTCAATTCCACAAATATTGTTGCAAAATTCTTTTGTTCCCAGTGTTCCCATGAAATCAAGCTACTGTGGAATATATTTCTACTGAAAATATTTTTTTTATTTTTCTAAATTAGCAAATATATTCATGGCACAGAGTGCACCTTTGGATAGAATATATTAACTCTATGTAATTACAAAGCAGCATTTAAGTCAATGCAAAAATATTTAAACACCAGAATGCTCTGAAAAGGATACTTATCCTTATTATGCAAATATTTAATTATGTTTTATTCTTGGACATATTAAATCAGTGAACTCTTCAAACTAAAATAAGAACATTTTCTGACCTTGAGTACTTCTGCTTTAATCACTTAAACAGAGAAAAACTACCTAACCCAGACCTAGGAAATGTCATAATACGTGTTATTTTGTTTTGTTTGTGTCAGAGCAATGGCTCTAATGGTGAAATGGCTATCAGAGCATTTGAAGGTGAGTTCTTTTCTGTGCAACGTTTTCATTTAGGAATCCTTATTCATAACATTATTTACCTGGTAATATATCAATATATACTACACTATAATTGGTAATATACTATTCTGTTCTATCCTATCCTACCCTACCCTACCTGATCCTATCCTATCCTAGTCTGTTTTCCCTTATGGTTCTAATTAGCAGGTTCTGCAAACTGTTGACTAGATCAAGTGATTGATGGCCACATTAACTTACTTCGGCTTTAATGGTAATTCTTCTAATCTTTGACATAATGTTTTTTGTTTATTATAACGTTTGCTTACCATGATATTATTGTGATAATTTTCTAACATATTTGTCATCCTATTAAGCAAGTTACTTTTTATTTACAGTTTACTAAATACTTTTGCCAGAATTTTCCATGGTTTGTATAATTTTTTTTTTTTTTTTTTGTGCTACGCGGGCCTCTCTCTGTTGTGGCCTCTCCCATTGCGGAGCACAGGCTCCGGACGCGCAGGCTCAGCAGTCATGGCTCACAGGCCCAGCCGCTCCGCGGCATGTGGGATCTTCCCGGACCGGGGCACGAACCCGCGTCCCCTGCATCGGCAGGCAGATTCTGCGCCACCAGGGAAGCCCTAGTTTGTATAATTTTTGAGCATCTCTTTCTTAAGCATTATTTCCATTTATAACAGCTAATAAACATAACCCATAATATTTATTGGAATGGTTGAATATCAGTATTTCTCAGGCAAATAGGAATAGTTTCTAACAGAAGGAAATCCAGGAAGAATTTTCAAATACAACCTGTACTCCCATCAGTAATTCTAAAACTTACATTAGCTTGTTTATTTAATAAATTTTACTCTTACTTTGGTAGTTCTTTACAACATGTAATTTTTAAATAGAAAATCTCACATGGATTACTTTATAGAAAAACAACATTAAAATTATAATCAAAATGCACAACCTACAGTGTTGGAGAAAATATTTACAAGTCTTATATCTGATAAGGATTTAATATCTAGAATATACAAAGAACAGCTCAATGACAAAAAGACAAGCCAATTAAAAATAGGCAAAGGACTTGAATAGATATTTCTTCAAAGAATACATACAAATGACCAATAAACACATGAAAAGATACTCAACATAATGTCATTAGGGAATTAAAATCAATGAGTTACCACTTCATATCTACTATGATGTTTCTAATATTAATAACTGAAAAAGTTGGAAAATAAGACATGTTGATGAAAATGTGAAAAAATTAGAACACTTGTGCATTGTCGGTAGTAACGTAAGAATGTGTAGCTGCTGTTGAAACGGTTTGGTGGTTCCGCAAAATGTGAAGCATAGAATTACCATATGATTCAGCAGTTTGACTCTGAATTATATACTCCCAAAATGTGAAAATAGAGATTTAAACTGATGCTTATATAAAAATGTTTATTGCAGAATTATTCACAATAGCCAAAAGCTAAAAGCAATGTGTGCATCAACTGATAAATAGATAAATAATAAATAGCATATGTATGTTATTCAGCTATAAAAGGAATGAAGTTCTAACGCATGCTACAATATGGGTGAACCTCAAAATGTCATGTTAAATAAACCAGACACAAAAGGATAAATATTATATGATTCCACTTATATGAAATATCTAGGAGAGGCAAATTCATAGACTCAGAGTGTGGATTAAAGTTTACCAGGAACTGATTCACTTTGTTATAAAGCAGAAACTAACACACCATTGTAAAACAGTTATACTCCAATAAAGATGTTACAAAAAAAAAAAAAAAGTTTACCAGGGACTAGGGAGGGGGGAGTGGTGAGTCGTGAGTTATTGCTTATGGATACAGAGTTTCTGTTTAGTGTGATGAAGATTTTTGGAAATAAATAGTAATGATGGTTGCATAATACTGTGAATGTAATTATGCCATTGTAAAGCAATAATACTCCAATAAAGATGTTAAATAAATAAATGTTAAATTGTTAAAATGTTAAATTTTATGCTATATATATATTTTACCATAATAAGAAAATCTATATGAAATTTATATGAAAAACACAAATGTCGATTGTGGTGATTTATTTTTACCAATTATAAATGCTTACACATTAGAGGTATAGGAGGAAGCCAGTCTGAACTTGGCAGGAGCTAAGTAATAAATCGGGTAATCAATCTTGGAAAGACAATGGTAAAAACTATCAATCTAGGAACTGAGACAGAACTTTCATATTTGCTAGATTTTTACTGCATTATTAATTAATTCTAAAATATCTTTAAAAAAATTTTAACATAGATCCTGAAATAATAATAAATAATAGTTGAATGACTGAAAATCAGGGAGGGTCTTTGGCACTAGTCTTAACATGGCATTAGTTCTAAGGCCTTCTTTAAGTTGCTAAACCACTTGCAGCCCCGTTTTCTCACATCTGTAAAATGAGAGCATTCTAAAAGATGATCTTTGAGGATCCACAAACTCAAATTACTATGATTTTATAGAATTTTTCTGTTCATCTTAACAAGTTGATATAAAGGTCATTAAAAACATGAACGATCTTTAAGATAAAAGTTACTATAGAAACCACTTCTATGATTGTATTGATTCCATCAGTTTCATGGATTGTTAGACTGAGTAAAAGTATTGAGACTTTAACAGGTAATACAGAGGAAAACTAGAATTATTGGTATATCAACTTGGAAGTGTGTGGCTTTAGTCATATTGTGAATAAAGAATTTCTTGTCATGTTAAATAAATGTGGGAAGCTGTATCTCCTTTCTGTGAATAAATGAAACCAGAATTTTCCAATTTCTTGGATGACTGGATTGCTGATCTCTTATAAATTGGTTCAGTGGCCTGCACAGAAAGGTTGACTTCCTTTCTCAAAGTCTCAGACACTCAGAAAAATTAAATAATTATGACAGTAAGTTTTATTCTTCTTTATAAGAATAATCAAATATATTTATTATTTAATATATTTTAAAGATACTTAATAAATTTTATGTGTTGAAGGCATTCATATTAATTCTCACAAATGGAAAATGTATAAACAGCACTTATATCAGAGAATAAGCAAGGAATTAAATCTACCTTGAAATTTTGTAATGATTGTAGAGTTATTTCCTGTACTAGTTAAGAAATGAGGTTTAGGGCTTCCCTGGTGGCGCAGTGGTTGAGAGTCCGCCTGCCGATGCAGGGGACGCGGGTTCATGCCCCGGTCCGGGAAGATCCCACATGCCGCGGAGCAGCTGGGCCCCTGAGCCATGGCCGCTGAGCCTGCGCGTCCGGAGCCTGCGCCCCGCAACGGAAGAGGCCACAACAGTGAGAGGCCCGCGTACCGCAAAAAAAGGGTAAAAGGATGGAGAGAATGTATATAACATTATGATTACTATTTCTATGCTACATTTTCTAGGATTTTCTCCTACTTTCAGCAGTCTTGTTTATGAATAGATATATTCTCCAAGTGAAAATGGAATTCCATGGAAATTTCTCAGCTTTAAAATATGTTTTAATCCACAATCCATAGGTTCTGTTATCATAACCATCATGGCCAAAGGATCTACTTCAAGCATGCATATTAGTCTAGTAATAATTTTGTGATATATCAATATTACAACTCTTCCCACACCCACCACCCCAAAACTATAATTAATGGCACATGAAACTTTAATTTCATTTAAGCCATCTTTTAATAATACCTAAGAATTAAAATAAGCAGTTTATTATTTTATGCTATTCTGTGATTATAAGCAAATACTCTAAATAAGTAAACCTTCCATATGAATAACAAACTATCAAAAGTAATTCAAATATAACCTAATTTGATGTGTAAAGAAAATGAAAAGTCATTTACCACTGTAACAAAATTATGATATTTAATTTTTATTCCTTAGGTTTATGCTTTTTTATTCATAGTATGCACAGGCAAAAGAATGTATTTTCTCTCTTTAATTGAAACTTGTCTGTACACATAGACATTGTAAAAAAAACCTGTACATTATTTTATAAGATAGGAGTTCACATATCAAATGTGCAATGAGCATCTTTACATTATTAAACAATTTTACAATTCTATAATTTTTAATGATTGAACATTATTTTATGACTGACCATCATATAGATTTAACTTAATATTTTTAACCAGTCTTCTGTTTTTAGGAAATGTTAATTTATTTCATTTTAATAACCAATGTGATGACAAATAGGCATCTAGTTTAATATATACACAATTAATTATCATTTTATGGAAGAAATTTCTGTAAGTGAAAATACAAAACTTTACAGTTTCTGATATATGTTGTGTAAGGTCTTCCAGAATACTGTTCTGATATACAGTCCTACAAACAATACATACAATTTCCTGTTTTCCCATGATTCTTGGTATCATTTTATACAGCCATTTTATAAATTATTAATAATTTTGAAGTTGACACTACTTGAAAAATTAAAATTTCTTTTATTTTTGTTCTTTTTAAAATTAGAGATTTGTTTACATTGGAAAAATTTTGTTCTTTTTGCAACTATCCTTATTATTGATCTCTTTTAAGAATGATCTGATGCTTGAAAAAAGTTTTCCAATGTTGATATTAATCATATTATACTATATTTATACATGAAATATGTGTTTCATCTGTAAAATTATAGTAACAGTCTAAGGTTATTTCTTACAATTATTAAGTAACTAAATTAACCAGTCTTTTTGTACAGATTAGAATTTGATGGATTCAATAATTAATAACCCCTCTCTAGGGGGAAATGAAAACAACTATGAAAACTTGCTAGATAATTTCTTTGAATTATCATTATAAAATCTAATTAGAATACAGCCTTAACAAATTAAAAGATTTAGTAGAAGCACAAGTTTTAGTATGAAAGAGTATATCACTAATTGAATGTGAATTGGACCACATATTCCAATTACTATCTTTCATACTGATGTGTTATGAAGTATAACATTAAAACTTCATTAAATCAAACTTAAAATCTATTAAAAGATAACTATACATGCACTTGCCTCAGTCTTACCAACAAGCACACAATTTTCACATCATTATTCTTGGTTGGATTTCTAAAGCAGGAAATTTTAATAAACAGATATGTCTTAGATATTGGTCCTTAATTTTAATTTTATCCAAAATGGAAACATATTTACTGTTTTAATAATTATGAAATTAAGAATATGTGGTTATTTTGCAAGATAATTTTGTTCAATTTCAAAATGCATAAAAAGGGCAAAATCACTCATAATGTTAATACCTAAACATAATAAAATAATTGCATTGGTGTACATCTTTATAAATTTTGATTTAAATATGTGTGTGTGTGTGTGTGTGTGTGTGTGTGTGCGCGCGTATGTATGTGTGAAGGGTTTTGTATGGGTGTCTATAATTATTTATAAAATAAGACCAATGTTATCAGTATTGTAGGCTGACCACAGCTCTATATCTAAGGATATGGACATTTTGTAAAACTAGTCCTGAATATTGAAAAGGTACAATTCTGAAATGTATATGTTATCACAAATTCTAAAGAGTGAACTGAACCTCATCCCTCAATATTATCACTATTAGTATCCTTCATCATCATACAAAATGAAATTTCTAAGTTGTAACATTAGCTTGGATTGTGTTTATATGAATACCAGTAAAATGAAACAATTTATGCTTATTTTTTGAGAATTTTTGTGTATATTCTGAACATACACTGACCTTTTCCTCCTTTGGGTTATTCATTTTATGTATTAATTAGTAGGAGTTTTTTCTCTATCACTGACAAGTTAATATCACTTATGTACAGATATTTTTTACATTTTGAAACATTGAGATAATTTTTGTGTTTGTTTTTATTTTAACTACCTTGAGTTATAATTTTTTATCTGTATGTTCCTTTATATAGGAAAATAAAAATTTTCTGTTTCTCTATTTTCCTTATTTCATGTTTGGAGCATAAATACCCAAGTGCACCAAAGCTAATTAAATATTACTTAACTTTTTTTGTACTTTATAGTTTTATTGTAAATATGTACCTTTAATTCATTTCTGTTTTATATTAGATATAAAACAAAATGTTGCATAATATTTTATGATAATCATACTCATCTTAAAGTTTTTTATACAATAGACACAATATTACATATCTACTATGTAATAGACAATATCTTGTCATTTTTAACTGTCTGTTTAGTAGAATTAAGTTTATTTTTGGTTGTGTTCTCCTAAACAGTATATATGATCCCATTGTCAAATACTTTTCAATATTGATGAAAATGCATTGCAAATGAGAAAGTGATTAATAAATTAAATTAATGGTTTTGAATCTTAATATTAATAATGTCTTTGTAATTGTTAAGTCTCTCCTATTTATTAAACCCTGAATAGTAAATTTGCATGTACAATTTCATTTGATCATCACCTATCTTTATGAGAGTATTTTCTTAACTACAGTTTACCGATGAGTAAATGTTTTTCAGAGCATTACAATAGCCTGATTAATGTCACAGAGTCAGGACAACCAGAAAACCTACTCCACAGAGAAGAACCTTAAAGTCTACTATGTTGCTTATCTGGTAGGGATTAGGAGCTTGTTCTCAACAATGAGAAGGACTCAGGCTGCATTTTAGTTGTATAATCCAGCATGTTAGCCTACACAATGCTGCTACTTTAGTTTAATTGGGTAATTATGAAACCATGAAAAATAAACAGAGAAACTTTTTTTAGTGATATAAATTAAACCAGCCATAAAATAAAATCAGGTAGGCACCGTGTAATAATTTAATAGCATGTTTATTAATAGCACATTTATATTTTAACTTTATAAGTTATTTTAAAAAGTTCAACACTATGATTTCTTTTAAGGATACTTTATTTTACCAAATTCTGCAGTGTATATCTACTCAGTTTCCATAACATATGTCAATAAAAGTAATAACTGAAAATATTATACTTGGAGATTCCAATAATGACAGCAGCTAGCTAATATATATCTTGGAAAAATAAAATTTGTCACGGATATTCACAGTACATTTTGTCCTTCCAGCTAAATTTTATTAATATTTTGAGATACTTCTTTTATTGAAATAGAAAATGAAAAAGTATTTTAGAAGTTATTAAAATGACAAAACTTATTTTCAAATTGAATGTCTATATTATTTGTAAGAGATATTATATTTTCAGATTAAGTTGTGAACCCATTAACAGCAATTTAATCACATTGTTTTGGAATCTGTGGGTAAAATATCTATGTTTTCCAGAGTGTGATATTATATACACACCTACAGACACATTCACATATATGCATACCTGCTTATGATAATATATTTCTTCATTCTATATTATTACCTCCTCTTTATGTACTAATTCAAAACATTTCTCAACATTTGAATGATTCCTTATAATAGGAAGTTAAACATAAGAAGGAGAAAACAATCTTAAATATTCTAAGGCCTCGTTTGTATGTAGTTTCTAGCAGAATAAAAAGAGATTTAAGGTAAGTTTAAAAGCAAGTGACATTCTCCTTCCACTTTGCTGGAGGTGGGTAAGGAGGCCAGTCATAAGAGAAATGTGAGGAGACAGGAGAAAAGGGGAGCCAGAAACCAACACCTCTTTTTAAAAAACATTTCGATAATCCTATTTGTAATGTGGTCTTGGCAACTGTGTAAACTTTTTCTACATATGTCTAAAACTAATTTGTACTTACATTGTCAGTAAATACAATGTAATATCTAATATAGAAGAGGCTAAGGATTTCTCTGGAGATTCTTTTATAGGATACTAATCCAATAAAATTCTCCAATCGAAGAGAGTTTCACCCCTATAATTCAAGATACATAGATCTATCTATCTATCTATCTATCTATCTATACACACACACTCTTCATAGAGATTAATCAGAATATAACTGACATTGACTATGTCAATTTCTTGCTTGCAAAATTTAACTGGCTTTCTACCAGAGTACAGGAAAATTATTTTTACATACATTTCAGATACTGGGCAGTCGAACAAATTATACCTACAGCTTTCTTTTTCTTTTTCCTCTAGGTGTGTTCTCTGTTCCAAGCGTATTTATAAGCAGTTGAGATATTTCTTGGCTAATTAAGCTGATGGTTGCAAACTAATAAAATTACAATAATTCTATCAAAATATATTTGCCCTTTATTACCAGATTTGCATATTTAATAAAATAAATAAATTAAAAGCCAATTAGAAAACTTACGTAAGAATGATAAGACATAAATGAAATGCATTAAATTAACAACTGAGCTCTTAATAATCATTCCTAAGTCTTTGATTTGTGGAATTTCAATTTGAGTAAGTGGAACTCAGAAAAGAAGAGGAACAACCTTATTCTTTTCCCTTTCCTCTTGCTCTAACATGCTCTATGGGGATCGATGTCTTAATTCCCCAGTACTTGGATGAGATCCAAGACAGGTCCCATGACTTATCTTTTCAGACAATGACAACCCTCTAGTCACTTTAAGTCATAAAATAATTATAATTGTCATTAAATATCCAGTCCCATTAAATAGCCAAAATTCTGCACTTTATTTAAAAATAATATATATCTCTTTCTGTAGTTCAGAACTAGCTCTGGAAGCCTTTAATGGAAATGAGTACAGTTGGCTTCTCCATTTGTGTGCTTTGTACTTCTATCGCTCTCCCACACTAACCATCTTTTCTAAGCCTGCAGATCAAAGCAGGAAAAGGAAGGAAGATGAAAGAATCAAGATATGTGTTCCCTTACTGCTTCTGTGATTAATTTGAGTTTGATAGGAGTTGAAAACTGATTGTCTTCTGAGATGCCTTTCAGAGGCTATTGAAAACCCCCATCATTTGGCCTCTCTGGACAGCTCTTTCCTCTCATAAGATTTGAGTAGGCACAATTTGTTTCTGCTGAATTCTCCTTACCGCTTCAGGCAGTTGTCATCTAAAAGAATGCCAGGGCAATTCTCTCATCTGGTATGATGGAACTAGAGATTTGTACGACTACAAATGGGTTTGCAGTTTTTTGCGTGGTCTGTGCAAAACATTTAGTAATTCATTTATATCTACTAGTAATTATGTAAGATGCAATTTTTCTTTTATCCCTTGTAATATTCCTATTGTGGGCAATATTTGGTACAGGCATAGTTTTAAAATCTGTAATGAGAAAATAAGTGTTTTTTTTTTTCTCCGAGAAAAACAAATTAGTGGACTCCATTGAGTCATTGCCACATGGGAGAGAGTTTTCATTAGATATTATAGCTAATAACCCTGGAGAATAATTCCGACTAGAATTCTGGTCAAATTTGCCACCCTTTTTGTATTGTATTTCTTCTATTGTTTTATTGAGTGAATGGCAATCAAAGGCTCACATGCTAAAGTCAATGTAGACGATTAAAGAGTTGGGGAGATAGAAAAGAAAAAATCAGCTCTATGCATGCACCGTATATTGTGCATGATAGCATATACTGTCTAAAGGAATGTGTAGATTCCCTTAAACTACACCTTATCCCACTGTATGGAGAACAAGTCAAACACAAAAAAGGTAAAAGTTCCTGCTGTGAGTTCAAAATTCATTGGAGGAGAGAGCTCAGAGTTGCTGGTGAGATAAAAAATAACTATATTCAACAATCCAAAAAGATTTGTTACATTTTCAGCAAATAGATATTTATGAGATTATATGTTTAAAAATAAAGAATAGAGAAAAAAAGAAACTCAAGTGCTGCCTTTTTATAAGGCCATGACCACCACAAACCAAAAGACCCTTTTAAAATGAATGGTGGACACAGAGAAAGCACTGACTACATATTCTTTAAATTAAATCCCTTACAATTTATCACATTCTTAATAGTTTGATGAAAAACAAGAAGATTCTACTATGATAAAATTGTATAGTGGGTAAAAATTGAAGGTTAGAAGAGCTACATGATCTCTTTCTTTTCCAAGACAGAATAACACGTGTAACATATTAGAAAATATATTATGTATACATGTTTGTGCAAAAATGTTTCTTCAATATATTTTGTAGGAAAGAATAATATTAAATTATATTTTAGGATTTCTGTGATTTTTTTTTTTTTACCAACTAGAGTGAACACTCTAAGTAGCAGAGAGCTCAATAATTTAAGTAAAAAATATATCATGATTACAGCTCAAAGTAAAAAATCTGTTTGATAAGAAACAAAGAGGGGCTTCCCTGGTGGCGCAGTGGTTGAGAATCCGCCTGCCGATGCGGGAGACACGGGTTCGTGCCCTGGTCCGGGAAGATCCCACATGCCGCGGAGCAACTAAGCCCGTGAGCCATGGCCGCTGGGCCTGCGCGTCCGGAGCCTGTGCTCCGCAACGGGAGAGGCCACAGCAGTGAGAGGCCCGCATACCGCAAAAAAAAAAAAAAAAAAAAAAAAAAACGAGGAGCAAAATGAGGTAGCGTTCAGAATATGAACTAAATTTTTCTCATGTGAGAAAAGCTAAAGGTTTTATTGACTGTTTTCCTGAGAGTGTGATATCTTATCCATATCTCTAATAAAAATCTCTCTGAACATTTCTTAGATGTGAACACTCAAAAACTTTTAAAATAAACTATGATTTAGTTTTCTAGCATGTGATCAGTCCAGATATATAAGGGTAACTATATTTTGATGCAATGCTATTTCAAAACCCAAAGAAAATAAATGGAAAGTAAAATATCAATACTTTATAACTAATGCATATGTCAGATGTAATATGATGGTTGCTCTATGGGAGCTTCTGGTTCAATAAAACCTTTCCAGGTTTAATTATAATTTGAGCCTTTAAAATGCTTTTATTTTCTTTTTGCAGGGAATAGAAAACCTAGTTTCATGTAACTTATCTTCTGATATCAAGCAGATAATTTAGAACGTAGTGATCTGCGCTTTTATTGTGTATGTTATTATTTGTTATATGTTAGACAAAGATAATACATATATACATATCCATATTATTGCATGTGTATGACTATATATTGATATATTCATATGTATTTACATAAATGTGCACGTGTGAACACCCATCTTTATATATACACACATATATACTTATATGTTTATTCTAGAAATTTAAAACATTAATAGATGTATTAACTTAAAAAACCCAGCTCTCCAAAATTCAATAATATTTTAACATTAATAGAAAATATTTTATGTTAATTTAACAATGTAGCAACCTTTCCTTATACATTGTTGGGGGAGGTCATTAAGTGGCCATGATGCTGGTTGACCTGAGCTGGACCCAGGCAATCGGAGGCTTTTTCTCTCCTCCCCTGTCCTTGGAATGTGTGCTCTGCCTGCCTTCCCCACACTAGAAGCTGCCTTAGGATGTAACCTTGACAAAGTAACGTGGTGTTGAGAAATTCTGGACTGCTTATGTACCCAGTGAAGGCCTCTAGACAGAGGTCTAAGATTTGGGCGTGTGGATGTGGAGATTTACTTGTTTTGCGGCCACATAAGACGAGACTTGTATGTTAAGTTCCCTTGCTTACTGAACCCACCATCTACCAATCTGAAACGGCCTGCCTCTTTCTTCGGCCTCTCCTTGCCCTCGGTGTACGGAGGCCAGTTTCAGATTTCACCAGGGAAGTTCCCATGATTGCAAATCAACATACACGTAATGATTATATATAATTATTGAGATAGCTGAGAGCAAAACTCTGGAAGATGAATGGAGGTCAAATATTGAAGTTGAAGATTTTAATGATGAATATAAAATAAATGCTAAAACAGATGCAGCCTGAGAATAAAAATATGCAAGGAAAAGAAAATGTCATATTAGCAATAACCCTATCTACAGTTTATTATGAGCTGTATATAGGGTGAATAATCTCATAAGACATATTCATATGGCAGTACATATAGAGATACGCAAATGTCTATGACCCAGCTGTATATTTTTAAAGGTAAGTCAGTGTATCATGGGAGGAATCTGTTTATGTGATTTGTGTCTTGGAAATGTTAGTAATTTTTTTTATTGTGGGTATATGGAGGTTGCTGAGAAAGATCCATGGAGAACTGAGAACACAAGGCAAATGGTGATTTCCTGGCATCAAAAAACTTCGTACTTCTCCTAATATAGTAAAGGTTTCTAAGGTAACTAAAAACAAAGTCTAATATGTATGTTTCTGGAAGTCTGGAGTTGATCTTTTTTCCTGATTTTTGCTTTGGATAATTTATAAGATATATAAACTCTGAAACGGGGGTTTGTGTAAGTAATCTTCCCATCTATAAAGTAAAGATCAAAATTATATAAATCCTTCAGGGAAAATATAGAGAAACTTAGTTTCAAATCTACAAATGAACTATACCCAAGTGATAGAAAATAATAAGTAAGGAAGCATTCTAAGAAGTCAGGTAATGTAGGGCTTCACTGGGGTGCCTAATTTTACAGAAGTGTGGGCTATTAAAGAGTTCTATTTCATAGTAAAAACAGCAATCTCCAAGAGGAAGAGAATAAAGGTGCTCTGATCATTTCATAATGTATAAAAATATCGAATCACTATGCTGCACTTCTGAAGCTACCATAATACTGCATGTTAATTGTTACTCAATAATAAGTAACTAAACTTATTTTGAGTGGGGAAAAAAACACTTTGCTTTTTAATTCACTATCAATAGATCTCACTCGATAAATATAAATAAGATGTACCCTGGAAAGGTGAAGGAAAGGAGCACAAGTGATGAATGGATCTTGAGAGACAAAAAGGGGGGATACACAGAGCTTCGCAAGTGGGAAGGAGCAGCAGGTTTTCTGTCCCATAGACGGGGAAGCAGCATTAATAGAAATTATCATCAAGCCGTTTAGGGTGTTGTAGTGTATATTTCTTTCAATATAACCGTGTCTCTCTTAGGGACACTTGCAGGCTTTATGAAAAACAATGGGATAATCAGTAACTAGTAGGTTCAAGCAAGCATGCAAGGAAACACTTATCAGTGACGAGGGTAGAAATGAGTGGAGTGTGAATGTCCTGAAAATCTAGAAAGTCCATAGTTCTTCACACTCATAATCAATTTACCTGGTCTATGGATTTCTAAATCGATAATATCTCTTGTTAAATAAGAATCTTAATTTGTAAACATTTTCTTAATATTGTCTTAGGGGAAGATTTCTTCCATTAAGTTAGGCACACCAGGGTGCTGGGAATGGAGAAAATACCAAATAAAATAAATTAATGGTGAGCAGAAATATATCTTTAAAATGTGTATATGCAGGAGTCAGATTTGTAAAAATGATGTAAAATCAAATTGCAAGAGGTTTTAACTAAAAAAAATTCAGACAGAGACTAAGTCAAAAATAAGCAGTTAGTATAAAATCTTAATTAACTTATAATATCAAGAATAATTTAGGTTATGAGGTTAATTAGATTGGTGAGCAATGTGTTGTAGGGATAAAAGACATATTTTAATTATCAAGTGTTTATAATTCAATCTAACAATACACTGCCACAAATGAGAATAAAAATAGATGCATAATTGCTGTGGGTATTTTTGACTTTGAGTAGTGAAATTATATTTATATCAGTTTTATAATTTCACAATATGGAAAAGAGAATTGAAATTTAATTTGTGTTAGTTTTGGCCTTCTGGAGACTTTTAGCAAGGACCAAAAGACCACATATTTCTGTGTGCAATACATCTGTCTTTCAGTTGCTATGCACATATCTTTCATATGCTATGCTATGACAAGGTACCATTAACTGTGTGGCTTATAAACAACAGAAATGTATTTCTCATTGTTCTGGAGGCTAGAAGTCTGAGATCAGGGTACCAGCATGGTCAGGATCTGGTGACGAGCCCTCCTCTGGGTTCATAGATGGCCATTTCGTATTCTATGCTCACCTTCTAGAGCAGAGAGAGAGGAAGCAAGATCTCTTGTGACTCATAAGGGCACAAATTCCATTCTGAAGGGCTCCACCTTCATGGTCTCATCGATCTTAGTTACCTAACAAAGTCTCCACCTCCTAATACTATCACACTGGAGAGTAGGGTTTTAAAACATGAACTTCAGGGGGACACAAACACTCAGTCCACAAGAGCATTCCTCTATGTCCTCATAAGTGACTCAGAAAGACAGGAACTTTTAAAGGTGGATTGACTGCAGCAGAAAGAACAGTAATTAGCTGTATCAGTCAGTGTAGGGCTTTATATTCACAACAATTCTTAAATGATATGTATTGAGAAGTACACTTTCCTGAATAGTTATTATCAGCCTTACGTATTCTAAGTAGAATGTTTTTGTACCAACTGGGCACATATGTGATATAGTCTCTAATTTATGGAATAGGATGAATAAATGCCAAGAGCATAGTTATCGTCAGGGCACCTAGTATCAAGGAAAATTACAATTTCATTAGCAATTTGGTCTCTTCAAGACTAGCATATCTAAATCCACAAAATTTCTTACACCCCAAAACAGTGAGGCAGCAACTGATTCTTTTTACCTTCCAACGGATATGTATTTAGGGCGTTCTTTGTGTGGGGCTTCTGTGCAGTTTCATGGCTATAAAGATATGAAGAAAATATAGAATCTGTCCTTAAAGAACTTGAATGGGGATAGGATAAAGGTACTGTAATAGATTTAAAATATAATATGTTCAGTTAAATGAACTAACAATTCTAATCCTAACAGCTTTCTCTCCCTTTTCCCTGTCCAGGTCTTTTGGTATTTTTTTTTCAATTTTTAAATAATTGAATACATCAAAGCTTAATAAATTCCTAGATCCAAGGGACTTCTTCTGCTCTCTCCCTACATAAATCACAACCACAGCCCTCTCTTCTTTAAAAATATAAGCATTATCAAAGTTGAAATTATTGTATTTTTTCTCTCATTTGATTTCCTAATCACACCATGTAATGAAGGATGAGGAGGGAAGATCTTGTCTATTTTGTTCCCTATTCAAGATCTTGTCTATTTTACTCACCATTTTTCCATTGTCTGACCCATAATAGGTCCTCAATAAATAATTCTTGAATGAACTTCCAATATATTCTTCAAGTCTTCTGAAATCCCCTTAATGATGTTTTTATCCTTATTTTCTCTTCTACAGTTTCCCTAAAGGCATATATACACTTTGCCTACTGACATAATGGACTCTTTTAGAAGACAAAGTCTTCCAAATATTTTAAGTTTAGCAAGTTAAATTGTCCTTTGTCATGATTATATTATTTTCCACCATCTCGAAAGGAGTAGAGTTTCAAAAAATAGTGTAAATTATCTTATTTCTAAAATGTTATTAAAATTTCTCTACTCCCTCTGAATAAAGTTAAAATTATGAGTTTTATATTCTTATATAAAATCAATTAGTAATCATGGTATCTCTACTAAACCTTGTATTCATTGCAACATGCCCATCCAAGCACTACCAGTTAAGGCATTTAAATTAACATTATTGATATTTCAATAATTACTTAAAGATGAATATTTTTAATTCAATAATCAAACATTTTTGTATTTATAATAAAGTGCTTGATTTAATAGATATGGTATCACACTGTATTTGCCATGAAAATTATGTTTAATTTTTTAAGTGGAAGAGGAGATATATGTATTTTTATCATGAATAATAAGTGGTGCTTACTCAACTGAGTTATTCAAATTCCAAAAGCCAGAGGGATCTACTCTTTCTTATATATGTATATAATTTTCATTACATGCTACTAGAAGTTATGTGCATTTAAAATAAGTTAATTAAACTCTAAAGGTCTAATTTAATACAGAATGGAGTATGATATGTGTTTCCAGGAAAGGAGGATTTAATCAAAATACCTAATTTTAAGTTATTAAAAATAATTGAACATGCATTAGAGATGATAAGAAAATGTTATAATATTTGTATGTCATTACTGGGAGATTCTTAAATATACCCTATTTTTATATAAATTGAAAGTTGTGTGAATGAGGGGTTTCTTTTCACTCATCCAATTAAATGAAGAAAAGGCATAAAACACCGCAATCAACCTTCATATTATTATCATAAAGAAAGTGAGCTGTGGTGATGATATGCTTAATTACCACTTTTATAATAATTCAATTTTTTCTTTAAAGTATGGAAGTTGTGTGCCTACAAGACAAATCAAGAACATTTACACTCAGACATGTAATATATATTTATAATGAAAATACAATTCTTTTTATTAAAATATTTAAATTCATAGTAATGAGTTAGTTATAAACATGGTTTGAATATTAAAGTCTCACTTGAAACTGAAGATAAAATATCCACTACACTTTTATTCTCCTCAGTGTATAGCACCTACCACTACAAGATAAGGAGAGAAAAAATATACAGAACTTTATTCTAGGAATTTTATAGAAGTGAATTATACCCATTACTCAAAAATAACATAAAATGTTAATACTCTAAAGTAACAGATTTTCTATTACACTTTGTCTTGAATATGTACTTTGATTTTATGGAATTTGAATATGGTTTGTTTTATAAATATTTTCCTCACCATTAAAATAGTCAATCATATATAAGAAAGTGTTTCATGCTCTTGTTTAAACAATATGTCAAATGAAGCTTAATACTCAATTTATCTTTCAAATTAATTGTAAAAATAATCAGAGATTTGGAAATTAAACATTATATTGTATCTTTTTTTGAATTAGTGGAATATGCTAATAGTAGAAAAGATAGAATATATATATATAGTCAAAGTAAAAACTTACTTGTAATTGCATTACTACAATAGAAATATTGGCAACAATTTGATGGAAAAAATCTTTCCATATATAATTCTATTTGCAAGTGAATATGTATTGTTTTATATGTTATAATTTGATTTTGGTGCTAAGATCTTTTTGCACTGTGCTTTGCTTAGTTTCAACTCATTCAATTATTTAAGAATATTCAAGAATTATTCTTTCTTTTCTTTACTAGGGTTCAGTTAGGTTGTAGAAATTAGACTTAGTGTTTAGTGAGTGCTAAATACATGCCAGTCATCTTCTAAGAGCTGGAGATATAGCAACGAACAGAAGAAATAAAGGTTCTTCCTTGAGAAGTTGATGTGATAATGAGGTAGATTGACATTAGCACACAAGGAAATAGTGGGAAAAAAATCAAATAGAAAGGGCTTTGCAGTGCAAAATATGGAACAGAGTGTAATTTTCAATAGGATGGTGAAGAAAAACTTTATGGATAAGGTGATGTTTAAGTAGAAATGTAAATAAAATGTAGAAGTCATGGGAATATCTGTGGTAAAAGTTTTCCAAATGAAGATAAGAACAAATTCAAAAGTTCTGACATGAGAACACGCTTTCCTTATTCGGGATAAATAAGAGGACCTCCACTGGAAGTTCATTTAGACAGGTGTCCAGGGACCAACACACGTCAGTTTTTGTAGCCCTAGATAAGATACTTGAATTTTACCATAAACTTGATGAGAATCCATTGAGAAGGTTTTGATGCATTTTGAATGAAATAAACTACAAGTTGCTATCCCATCATACCATCTCGTGTACATCAAGGAAACTGCCCTGAGTTGGTGATAATTATCTCCTTGCTTTTTATTTATATAATAATGATGTCCAATAAAAATATGGTGAGACCCAAATATATAAATTTTCTGATAGCCAGAAACAGATGAAATTATTTTAAAATATTTTTTATTTAACCCAACATATCCAAAATATTATCATCTCAACATTTTATAATATTAATTAAATATTCCATATTCATTTTATAAATCAGTGATCCATCTGTTATTTAATTTGACACATCTTGCCTTAACAAAAATTTAAAACCACACATGCAAAACTCCACATATTAATTCAACAGCAAAAAAATTAGTCCTATTTTGCATTTTACCTATATGATCTTTGTAATGAAATAGTTCTGTCATTTAAAATATATTATTTAAATATAATTTTTAGATTTCAAAACTATCTTCAGTAGTAACTAAGCATATTCTCTGTGAAATTATTTCTGACATGTTATTTTTCAGAATGTGAATATATATATATAGCTATAGTTGTGTGAATTTAAAGTTGGCCTTCTGATGTATTATGTACACACTTGTAAAAATATTGTGTAATTCTGTGGTAATGTAGTTGCCAAAATATTTATCTGGAAACACATGTTAATAGTAAATACAAACGTTTAAGGAGTTCAAAATATTTTTTGTAATTGCCATTAGAACTGTTCTCACTCTATATACCGTTCACTAGTCATTTCATATCAGATACTAAGCCTTTGATGTTGAGTGTTTATTTTATACTTAAAGCACATCACAATTCAAACTTGATACATGCCAAGTGCTCAAGAGCTGTATATGGTTAGTAGCTACGATATTAGATAGTTTCCCTTTATACTTTATAAAATACATGTGTGTCTAAAAAATACATGTATAGGGCATCCCTGGTGGCGCGGTGGTTGAGAGTCCATCTGCCGATGCAGGGGACACGGGTTCGTGCCCCGGTCCGGGAGGATCCCACGTGCCGCGGAGCGGCTGGGCCAGTGAGCCATGGCTGCCGAGCCTGTGCGTCCGGAGCCTGTGCTCCGCAGCGGGAGAGGCCACAGCAGTGAGAGGCCCACGTACCGCAAAAAAAAAAAAAAAAAAAAAAAAAAAAAAAAAAAAAAAAAAGTATATTTGTTTTGCATGTATGTTTTTGAACTTTACAAAAGTGGCAATAAGTTTGATGGATTTTTAAAATTTTAGGGGTTGTAATCTATCTGTAGTGTTGACACATTGCTGGATTGAAAATATCTTACATTATTCAAATGATAAAACCCAACAAATGATAGAACTTAAGTTGTGTTGGTGTTTTATTGAAGTTAGGCATAAGGTGCATGAATGTTCATTGATTTCTATGCACCTTACCTCTCATATCCATTACATAGTCTTTCCTATAAGGGACAGATATTTTATAATAAAAATATAAAAATAAATAAAAGGAAAAGGAACAACAGAAAAAGAATTCTTGTAGAAGTGTTAGTGGCAGAGACGGCAGCATCTATATCCTTGTGTCAAGGACAGCAGTGTCCTTGTAAGGACACTCCTTGTAAGCGACTTCTTTGTACTCTGCAAGTAGTGTTGGTGGCTCTGTGTGTGGTATATCAGGCTCTGCAGCAGTAATCTCAGTACTTTCAGAGGACCAGTTCTGAGGAGAGTATGCCCCTGATCACCAAACCTGATTACATAGCTATCCCAGTTGTTCCGGACGCGCAGGCCTAGCGGCCATGGCTCACGGGCTTAGTTGCTCCGCGGCATGTGGGATCTTCCCGGACCGGGGCACGAACCCGTGTCTCCTGCATCGGCAGGCGGATTCTCAACCACTGCGCCACCAGGGAAGCCCCCAGTTGTTCTTTAAGTGACTAAATTCCTCTCAACAGATTTGATTTTCTTCCCATTTATTTTAAAATTTATATGTTTGTTTACCAACAAAAACATGCAAATAATACCAATGGGACTCATCAGAAAAATATGTTGACCGTGATCAAAACATTACATGCACAATTTTTACAGTATAGAGATGAAAAAATTCAAGATAAAATACAAAACTTAAATACATCAATAAGCATTTAATATATTAAAATGGTAAACATCATTTAATAGTAAAGAGATATACTTTCTTATCTGGTATTAAAGTGAGTTCTGACAAATACCCAAAAGGATTTAACCCTCATATTATGGAGATTTTTCAAGAAACAAGATGAAAAGGGAGAAAAATACTCAATTCTATAAGGTTAGTAGAATTTGGCTGTCAATACTGAATAAGGAAAGTACAAAGGGGGTTATTGTTAAATTTTACTTATATTTGAATATAAATGCAAAATTCCTAAGCTAATTACTTAACTGCTCTCAACAGTATATTTTAAAACAATATGTCAGAATCAAGCAGTATATATTCCAGTGGGCAATCATGTTTCAAAATCATTAATATAATTAATTCAATGAACCAGAAGGAGTCAAGACATTTGCTCACACGTTACTCTAGGTATGTCTGTGAGGGTGTTTCTGGATGAGATTAACACTTAGACTGAGTAAAGCAGATTGCTCTCCCTAATGTAAGTGGACCTCACCCAGTTGAAGACCTGAATAGAACAAAAAGGCTAACCTTCTCAGAAGTAGGAGGGAATTTCCTCCTGCTTGACTGCCTTTGAGCTGAGCCATACGTTCTTTCTTGCTTGTGGACTCAAACTGAAAGATCTTTCTGGGTCTCAAGTTTACCAGCCGTTAGACTGGAGCTACACCATCCGATCACCTGGGTCTCTAGCTTACTGGCTGTGGATCTGGGATTTTTCAGTCTCCATAATTGTATGAACCAATTCCTTATAATAAATAGTTTACTCCCTGTCTCTATATATTTCTATTCTATTGGTTCTGTTTCTCTGGACCACTCTGACTAATACAGATGGTATTAGTCATATTAATATAATTTATTATTTTTATATGTATAGATAACAAATCATTGTTTTCTTTTTCTCCTTCCCTAAATCTCTCTCCTCACTTTCTAATCTTTATCCCTGTGATCACCTCTCAAGCAATCTGTATCTAGTACTTTATTGCAAGTTCTGTCTTCAAGGATACTGAAACTTAAGAATAACGATTAAGAATGATTGCAGGAAGAAGATCCATGTTTAGAGTCTGGCAGAGGAGCTATCAGTAGCTGGATGGCAAGAAAGGGCACCATGTCAGGTGAATTGGGGATAACCCCTATTTTATTATAGCACCATAGCAACTAAGGATTTCACCTGTGGTGAATTAGAACTAAGTACAAAAAAAGGGAAAGCCCTGGGCTATGTAGCAGTTGTAGCACTGTATTTCTTGAGGTGTGGACCAAGCCGGAACTGACAGCACCAGCTTTACCAGGAAATTTGTTCAAAATGATATTTCTCGGATCCATTCCGGACCTACTGAATAAGAAACTTGGAGCTTTAGGGCCCAGCTATTTGTATTTTAATAAATCCTCCAGGGGGCGCTGATACTCAACCAGTGTTTGAGAATCAATGCTCTAGGATTTGAGAGCCATAATGATCATAAGACTTATAATAGAGTCAGTAGCATTTTTAATGCTTTATAAGCCTCGAAGAAAAAATGGCAGCCTCTTCTTTACAAAACAGATACAGACTCACAGAGAAACTTACAGTTACCAAAGGGGAAAGGGGGGGAGGGGTGGAAGAGTAAATTAGGTATTTGGGATTAGCAGATACACACTACTATATATAAAATAGATAGGGCTTCCCTGGTGGCGCAGTGGTTGAGAATCCGCCTGCCGATGCAGGAGACACGGGTTCGTGCCCTGGTCCGGGAAGATCCCACATGCCGCGGAGCAACTAAGCCCGTGAGCCATGGCCGCTAGGCCTGCGTGTCCGGAGCCTGTGCTCCGCAACGGGAGAGGCCACAACAGTGAGAGGCCCGCATACCGCAAAAAAATAAATAAATAAATAAATAAATAAATAAAATAAAATAGATAAACAACAAGGAACTACTGTATAGCACAAGGAACTATATTCAATATCTTATAATAACCTATAATGGAAAAGAATCTGCAAAAGTATTATATATATAGATATATATATATGATCTGAATCACTTTGCTGTACACCTGAAACTAACGCAACATTTATTGTAAATAAACTATACTTCAATTTTTAAAAAAATGACAGCTTCAGGTTAGCTAAATCTCAACTCTGGGCGTGTCATGAAAGCAAAAGTGATCTGTGGTGGGCTTTGTGTGTCAGAATCAGTGCCCTGATTGGAAATGAGTGAATCTCTGAGTCTCAGGATGAGAACATTTGAATAGGTGCATATGAGAACTTCAACACCGGATTGTCCTAAATCCTCTGGGACAGGATATGCAGCCCATTTCCACTGGAGAGAGAACTCTTGAAAGAAAGAAGGAAAGAAAGGAAAGAAGGAAGGAAAGAAATAAAGAAAGGAAGAAAGAGAGAAGGAGAGAAGAAGAGAAAGAGAGTAAGGGAGAGAGAGAGAGGGAAAGGGAGAGGAGAGAGGAAGGAAGGAAGGAAGGAAGGAAAAGAAAAACCAAGCAAACAAATAAAAATCTCATCTTATGTGGATACTTTACAATGTGTTGATGAGTTGATGATTATCCTCCTCAACACTCCCTTTCTTTTACCCTAACTGCTTCCATATCACTAACAAAGGTGAGGTCACAGAATACTTTGAGTTGGGTAATACAGTCACTGTTTAGGAAGAAAGAACTTACCCATTACATTAATTGTAGTGCTTGAGTTATAACACATATGGGAGTGGCTCTTGAGGGTATTAGACCAGGAAGTAGAATACAAGGCTGGATAAAGAAGAGATTATTGAAATGGCGGCATGACATGGGATTTAAGATCCTGGCAAGAATAACATTAAATGGTCACACTAGTCTCATGGGATGATTCTTTGAAGTTTTGTGGGTCAGTGGCGTGAAGTAATGAAGTAGAGATGCCTGAACTGCCCTGCAGAGTGTGAGAAAGACTTTAGGATGTAAAGGGATGTGGTGTGGTCAAAATAAATGTATTACATAAAACCAGGAATATACAAATGGCTGATGTTGCCCCAAAGGGCTAAGGAGATTTTCACTTTATTATTGCAAAAATGAAAAATACAGTAGTGTGGGTGCACCAACATCTTTGAGCAGCTAAGTGTTTGATTTCCTCAGAACGCCAGCATTGACCTTGACAGCCTTGAAACAGGGCTTTCTTTTTTAATGCGAATGAGACGATTCTTGAATAGCAAAGGTCAGATAGTGGCAATTAAACATCAAATACAAGGCAGAAATAATTATTGTAATGAACAATGAGAGCTAAGTGCCAGCCAAAGTCTCTATGTCTGTAGGGAGGTATAGGCTAATAGACCACAGTGTCCAAGAGTGAGAAAAGTAACAGGTGATTTGATGGTTGCTTGAATTGTAGAACAGGAAAGTCAAGTCAAAACCTGGTGAAAATTACATCAACTGTCCAAATGGAAAATCATGATTCCTCATCCAGTTTCCAGATCTGAGCAGTTCTTAAGCCCAGAGCCCATGGATTGGAGTGGAGGCAAGGTTTCTTTCAGAATGACCCTGAAACATCACTACAAATAAGGACAATAAATATTTCCCCAACTCTTCCAAAAGGATTCATAGTTATTTATTACAGTAATTCACAGGGTTGGAGGCAAGGAGGAGAAACACCGAGACTTACTGAAAGTTGTAGAGCAGAAGCTCTGAGATGACACTGATGTGTGGGGATAAGAAATGGACTTTGTAGGCAGGAAGTATAGGGACAGTAGGTGATAAATGTAATCATAGTGCACCTCAGCATCTTGGTAAATAGACCACAGGCTCTCACTTTTCTCTTCCCCTGATTCTCAAATAGCCCCCCGGGAGAGATACATTTAGTAATCGACAGAGCTCTCACTTGGGTCCACTGACCCTTAGTGGCTTTAAGAGCCATTAATGAAAGAAAGGGTGTAATTGGAGGCCTCTGAAATGAAAACCCTCCATCCTCTCCGCCTTTAGAGAATTAAGGATAGATGAGTAGTGAGCCCGTCATGTCCACATTTATTTCAGATTTCTAATCCCATCCAAAGTGTCGTATGATGCCAGAAAACTTAACCAAATAACAGTCCTAATTATAACTCAACTAAGCAGTCATCCCCTATCATAGCTTTTATGGTATCTTCACTGGGGGAAAATTACAGCCTTTGGAAATTTTTATAGGTTATTGATTTGGATAGTGCTTCAGTTTCAATCCACATTAGTAAAGAAGGTAAAAATCAGTTCTTGTGCACATAAGAACATCAACGTACATATATTTTGCACCAGAATTACGTTAGCCGTCCTGGTCTGTCACAATACAGTTCAAAAGGACCTTGGTATCTTGACATTTCACATAACTCACACTGGTGCACTGGATTCATGCCCGAAACCGTGTTAATTTTATCTAAAGAACAGGAAGTAAAAAGTACACTAGATGCCCTAATGAGAAACATGCATGCTAAGAAGTGAAAGAGACCCTACGATAACTCAGCCTTCTCACAAGGAAATCTTTAAGCGTTCAGTGATTTGGTCTATGACAAGAAATTCTAGTAAGGTGAAAGAGAAGGTACTGAATGTTGTGTCTTCTACCACTATGAATAAAGCGGAGGTTATGGTGCATCTCTGGATTTTGTAGACAGCTAGTACTCTCTTGAGAAGGCTACTGTAATAGATAATTTTATGTGTCACCTGGAGGGTCACAGGGTGCCCAGGTATTCGGTTAGACATTATTTCTGGTGTGCTGGTGTGGTTGTTTCTGAATGAGATTAACTTTTGAACTGGTAGACCGAAAAAAGCAGGTGCCTTTCCTAAAGTGAGTGAGTATCTTCCAATCCACCGAGAGGCTGATTAGAATAAAAGGGTGACGGAAGAGAGAATTCACTCTTTGTCTGACGGCTAGAGCAATAAAATTGGTCTTTCCTCACCCTCAAACTGGGACTTAACAGCATTTGTGTACCTGGTTCTTAGGCCTTCAGACTTGGACTAGAGCTACACCACTGCCTTTCCTCGATCTCTGCCTTGCAGATGGCAGGTTGTGGGACTTCCTAGCCTTCACAATCACTTGAGCCAATTCTGTGTAATCTCTCTATAAAATAAGAAAACATCTTACTCCATCTTTTCCCACCAGAAGTTGCTTCTTGACTTGAGTTTGAAAACAGTTTGCATTCATACCAATAAATGTATCTATCTTTTTAGTTTATGTAATTTATACACAATTCTAAGTTCTTTAAGAGATGACACGTTTTGGTTTTCCGCTGTCATGTGAGAATGTTAGTTTTCAGCATTATGTTATTATGTGATGAAAATAAAGTGCTACAATAAAAAAATCTTATAAATCTTTCTTTCTCTTTCTCAGAAAATGTCAGTTCCATTTCTGTAAGAGATCTAGCTTGTGATGCAAGCTGCCCTATCCCTTTGCCTATATGACACGTCTGAGAGAATAAGGCTAGACTCAGGAGTCTTAGATAGGCTATGTTTACCTTAAATATCTACCTTAGTTCTCCAACTCTCTATTATTTTATTTCCGTGGCGATTAACTGTGATATGGTCCCCTGTGCCTACTTATAATGCGAATGGCTAGTGTAGAAGCTTGAACTTTTAACAGTCTGCCTCACAAATCCTGTTTGATACCTGTGTAGCACAACCCACCAGTACTTCTGTCGACTCCTTATCAGAAGAGAGAGTGCTTCGTTAACAATGGATTCGGAGAGCTTTAATAGAGAAAACCAACCTATCTCAAAGGTAGAATTCTTCGGATTTTATGTAATTTCCTGACGATTTTTATGTGAACATTATTTGATTTGGGGTGGTTTGCAAGGGGGGGGCAGTCAGGAATATTTACTTTCAAATATATTTATATGTTTTGACACAGAAAGTTGTCCGTGATACTACAAAAGTGGTTGTACACGATAACAGATTGGTGAAAACTTAAAAATATAAATATAAATGAATATATTTTCAAAGCTATAAGGTAGTTATTATTATGTGTGTCATTTTACAGATGAAGAAGTGGGACAAGTCTGATTTAAAACTAAGCATTCTGTCTCTAGTATTGTACCTATATTCATTTCGTTGTGTTACTTCTGTTTGTATATTTATTATTATCACAGTTTGGTATACAAGAAACATATATTCCCATATATACGTATGTGCATGGGAGCAGTTCTAAAAGAATATCCACTAAATTGTTTGCAAAGACTATCTCTGAAAAAGGGGATCCAAATTTTGGGGGATATTATTTAAATAGCCATTCCTAGGAATACATTTCATTATATCAAATCGGATATTCATTACATTGTATTTCATTATAATAAAATCACAAAAACAAAGTTACATTAAAAAGTAAAGCAAAAATTTTTAAATTAACAAACGTAAAAAACAGTGCAATCAGTCATTTTAAAGAGAACAAAAATTACGTAAGAAACATTATATATCAGACATAGAACACTCAGTGAATTCGTTGTAAATAATTTTTTGCTCCTTATAATGCTGTACATAGTGATGAGTAATGCTTGAAAAATGTATAGCTGTATTGGGTCTAAGGTTGGGGGGAGTGATTCTAGGGGTGAGTGGATATATGTGCCCATCTGCATGTGTGCATGACTTTCTGTGTGGGGCAGGAGGGTGAGGCCGAGACTTGTAAGAGGGTTAAATGTTTATGTCCCACAATTATTAGTAAAGAGAAAAATCTAACATGAAAATATTAAAAAGTAGAAAAATAACCTTAGTAAACCCTAAAAAAAAAATACCCTATAGTTTTAAAGTCTAAAAGTTTCTTGGGAGCTACAATCTGCATTATTGAGGATGCAGTATAGTATTAGCAGTAGTGCTTTTTGTCTCTAAAATATGTGTCAGACACAGACTTAGAATTGTATGCAGCACACTAGAATACCATGGTGAGCCCTTGTTCGGGTAGGGGCAAATGAGACAAATGGATAAATGAGCATATCACCACTGTGAGCTGGGCTATTTCTCCAGTCCCCAAATATATACTAACTGGAGTAGACACACTAGGTAATTGGAAGAATCTTCTATTTGTACCTTGCTTTGCAGGGTAAGAGCTATCCTTGTGAAACCCAAACGCAAGCTTCTAAAACTTCCACCTCCTGGAGGGAAGATACTTTCATATTTCTGCATGGTCAGGACTTTTTGAGCAAAGAAAACTGATGCGCTATAAAGATAGAGAAAGTGCCATTTTCCCCAGAACTATTGGCTCTTCACATTCTAAGGGCGTTTCTACATCTATATTTATGTTATTACATTGTAAAGGTAACAAAATCCTGAAGCATTTGTTTATATTCCAAAAAGCTGTAAAAACAGACTTTTTTCTAAGAGAGGATTTGCTTACATTTTAAAGAAGTTTTCTCTCCCTCTCTTGGGGGTGAGGGTTAGGGAGTGGAGCAGGGGTGGGATAAAGGAGCTCCTGTATAAACTCTCTGACCCATAATTTCAGGGCTCCTGTTCTGTAAATGTGCAGGTAACATCTGTCCTCATTGTCTAGCCCAAGGGGGATTAGGGCCCAGGAAATCAGTGCTGTTATTGCTGTAATAAATCTGATCTCTGATCTAAAAACCTTATGTTTGCTTTCAGGACAAAATAAATAAGTATAGACATCAAAAACATTGCCCCCAGACAATGAAACGGATTTAAAAAAAATATTGAATCCCATGGGAAATTGCAGAAATTAGTACAACTCTTAAAGATCTAAAGGATCCAAGGATTCATCATATCTGCTTTTTAACCATCTGGCTCAATAAAAAAACCATATGGACCCTAGAGACAGACAGTGGATAAGTGCAGACTCAACCAGGTAATACATTGTAGCTCCTCTGCCAGATGTGATATCTTTGCTGGAGAAAATTAACATGGCCTCTGGTACATGGGATGCAGCCACTGACCTGGCAAATTGGTTCTTTTCCATTTCTATCTGAACAGAGGATCTGAAACAATTTGAATTTACAATACTTGGAAAAGGCTACAGCATTCATTTACTATCTTGCCCAGGGCTACATTGTTTCTTTTACCTTCTGTCTTAACGTCATCCAAAAAGACCAGGACCAGCTGGACCTGCTACCAATATCATACTCTTACGCTGATGAATGAGAGCCTGAATCCCACCACAAGTGAAGCCACTGATACTAGCAGAAATGTTCCTTGAGTTTGTCAGGAACCTAAATAGCTGACAAAGAGGGAGAACGTAAGAGATGATGCATGCCAATTATAGTCCGGAGCCCAGCTGCAATAGGGGGGGGTGCAATTGGTCCCACTAACCCTCCTATTTTATGTCACCTTCTGGAGAGTAAGTACGCAGAATCCTGGAACTCATATACGGTCAACTCCCAGTATAGCACGACGTGTAAGCTGTTGTGGGTTGTGTGACGGATTGCCCAGACTCACCTGCAGCAATAAAATACTTATTTTCATCCCCCTTCATTTCTTTGGAGCACTCCCAACAGATGCTCTTAGTTCTCAGATCTCTCCTGCATTTGCCTCACCTAAAGAAAATACCTTTGTTTAAGGTTACATTGCCTTTCTGGGGCAGCCCACAAGCAATGAATATCTTAGCTGAGTGTGCAAAAGGCCAGCCCCCTCACCGCAGTTCAGGACCGCTACGACTGGGCCATTCCAGTTTCAGCAATTCCTTGACACTGCCTAAGGCTTTTGTTAAGACTGCATCACAACCTGACCTCCCCCCACTACCCAATCCTGCTTCTTTTCCTTCTCCTTCAGAGATTTTTGCCTCAAGAATATTCCCTAATACATTTCCATATACTATTCAGACTTTGCTACCTGGGAAATCCAATCTGCAACAATAGGTAAAGGGATTTTTTAGTATCTTGGAATCCTTAGCAAAGTGAGATTATTACATGTCTTTTTATAATTAATAGCTTTACCACATGTTGGAAATGGCACTGCAGTTCTTAACAGATCCCTTCCCAAACAACATTTAGTTCAGCATGAATTTTCAACATTCTCTTGTTTGAAACACTCTGATGATAATGTACTAATCAGCCAAGTGAGCATGTACTGTAATTCTGTGTAACCTGTCACCATAACCAACACTGTGTCAAGCCCAAGATATTTAACCAGACAGTTCAGTAAAATTATTCATTGTTTTGTTAGCAACACAATTCTTTTGTTTCACTTCATATTATTTGAGTTTTATGGCCTTTAAAAACAAAAATAACAGTAAATATTCTATTAAAGTTGTCTATTTGATAGGGCTTGATATAAAATTGATGTTTTTTAAAAAAATTTAATAACTATTGTCATAAACTTTTTTGTCAGTTGACGAAAGAAAGCTTGGCATTTCCCCCTGAGGCATTTTCTTAGTTCTGAAAAAAGTAAAGAAAAATAACCCAGTGGATGTTTAACACAATGTACAGTGTCAAATGTATATCAATAAATTACAAATAATTTCCGTAAATTTAACCTTATTACTCATAGAAGTGTATTTTATATTTTAGAAAAAATTGCTTTTCTATTAGTGCTATGAACGCGGCCATCATGATTTTAAGTAAAAATAACATTTCTCACCCTGAATAATTTTGCATTAATATAATATTTACAAAACATATTTTTATATAAAACAAAGTTAGAATGATCATTTTAAAACTTTCATATATATTTGGTTGGACTTAACTTTGAATTTACATTTACCTTTATACAATGGCACAATGTTTCCAGACAGATACGTTCACTGAGGTAAAATCTAACTTATTTTCTGTGTATTTTAATTATGACAGATAATTATGTTCAGGTTGTGTGTGTGAGCAAATTGAATGAATTATTTGATTTTTTTTTTTTAGACAACAGAATCTAGATTGTAAATATTCGTCTTTGATAATTAATTGCATTTGAACCTAATGTTATTTTAGAGCCTCGCAGAAATATGGTTAAAAACCTGAATGTTTTGCTCTAGGGATCTTTTCCAAAACAGACAGTAAAATATATTTCTTTGTTATCTCTAGGTAAGCAGAAATTATCTCTCTTTACTCTAAAACACCCAGTAATATAAAATTTAAGGAATCAAAAAGGCATTAACCTAGAAAGGCAGAGAGCAGGAGTGGAGATAACAGAAGACTAGTAAGGTAAGAAAAAACCCAAAAATACAAAGAAAACCTTAGAATATTAAAAGCAAGTTGCAGCAGACCCTCTTGATGACCTATGGTACAGCCTTCCAGCACACATCTAATTTCAGTTTCAGTTGTGGTGGTCCGTGTTGTGAGGGATCAGATTCCCTTCATAGCACTAACTTCCCAGCTCAAGTTTGCACCATGAATTCTGCTTTTGGATTTAGAGCCAACTCTAGTGCAGCATGAGTCTAACTCACTGCCAAGGACAGCCAGAATATGCAAGGAGGAGAGAAATCCTCAAACAAAGGAATGAAAGGCATAAATGCTCTAGAATTTTCTGTTTTAGGTCAACGATCCTAGGTTGCATTTAATAGACATCTTACGGGTAATGACAAGTCAGCAGTAGTGATGGTAACATCGCCTACAGCGGTGCCCTCAATAATGGAACCTTAGCTGCAAAGGAGACTGAAGTGCACCCATGATGGTCTCCTATAATAAATTCAAAATCCTTACAGAGAAGGAGAAATGCTAAAACTGTCCTTTCATAATATTTGCTTTGTATTTGGATTTTGCTTATTATGTGTCTAGGTGTGGTCTTCTTTGAATTTGTAATGTGAGAGGTTTGATGAGTTTCTTGAACCTGTAAATTTGTTTCACTAAATTGACCAAATTTGGGATTTTTTTTCAGCCATCATTTCTTCAAATATTTTTTCTAGCCCAACATTTTTGTTATCACTTTCTGGAAGAATGAGATACAGTTTGCTATTCGACCTTCTGATAGTGTCCCACCTGTCACTGTGTTTGTTCATTATTTTCATCACAAACAACTATAAAAATGGACAAAGTATATGACACGATTATTTTCAGATGTTGGCAAACAGACAGTGAAGAACATTGATGTTTGACAGGAGAGTACATAGGCAGAACCTGATAACACCCTGATTTTCTGGGGGTACTTTTTAGACTGTAGTGCAAAGAGGTGAGGTTCAAGCAGATCGTAACACTCAGGATCAACCACTCAAGACACACCTTGGAATTTCAAGTTTCATAATAACACAGCTAAAAATGTTGAGGAATGGTACCAGAGAAGGTGAAACTGCTAAGAAGAGGATATCACAAGTCTGTGTATGGGTTCATCACAGATCCTTGGCTTCATGCTGGACTGGGCACTCAAAGGGAAACTGCATGGGGCCACATCAAAAATCGCTGTTGTGTGGCTGGAAGCTGAACAGACCTCTCAGAATTCAACAGGTCTGGGGAATGTTGGTGTTCTGGCTCAAATAGAATGCAGAGACTTCCCTGAGCACTTCAGATATTCAAATGAGACCCAATAAAAGCCACACTTCAGGTGAAAGAAGAATGATTAGGAAAAAATCCAAAATAGACCTTATAAATAGTAAACCAAGAAAAAGTATCAAAGCAATCTGCCAGTAATTTAGCTGCTTGCCAAAACAAAGGTTAACTTAATTTAAAAAAAGATAACATAATCCAGACTCCCTATGAGCTATCATCTACAATGTCCAGCATATTTTTAGAAAGCATTAGACTTACAGAGAAGCAAGAAGTGTGGACTATAATAAATAGAAAAACCTGTCATAGAGACCACTAAACTATGCTGATCTTGAGTTAGTAGGAAAAGACTAAAAACAGCTATTAAAAATATAATCAAGGACTTAACTGAAAAGATAGACATAATCAGTGAACAAAAGGGAGAGAGTAAAAAATGTATATAAAATATGTGGAATAATAAAATCATTTGATAAACATATCAGCATATTTAGTACTACAGAAAAGCCTTAGTATATTTAAAGACAAAATATAGATATCAACTAATCTGAAGAACAAAGATGAAAAGTAAGAATATAGCCTCATCAACCTGTAAGACGATTTCAAGTAGTTAAACAGACATGATTTGAGTCTCAGACAGAGAGGGGAGAGAATGAGACAGAAATAAAATATTTGAAGAAATAATGGCTGGCAATTGTCTCAGTTCATTGAACAATTGAAATCTACAAATCAAGCATTTAAGCAAACCCCAGGCAGAAGAGATGAATGAAAACCACAGCTCCACACATGTGGTCAAGCTAATGAAATGAGTCAATCAAGAAAAAAAAAAAAATGCATAACATACAAGCTAGTAGTAATGTGACTTGTTTCTCATCAGAAAAAGTAGGGGATGGAATTTACTTGAGAAAGTGGAATGGCCCTATTAATATCAAGTAATGTAGTCTTCAATTCAGTAAATAGCATCATAAATGAAGAGGGGCATATCGTAAAGATAAACAGGCAAATTCATTAAAAGATACTAAATTCCGAAATGTATATATGTGCACATGTATTAGATGATTCAATATGCTTAATATGTCAGTTCTTCCCAAAATTAATCTTTAAATTGGTGGCAAGTCAAATTGAATCTTCAGAAGGATTTTTTTTCTTGTATTTTTTCTTCAACCATATTCTAAAACTTATATGGAAATGAAACAAATTTCATATATATGTATATGTATATATATATATAAAGTTTTTGTTGAGAAGAAACATAGGATTTTTGAACATGGTTGTTTGCATGAGGTTGCCCATTTTACTACATAACTGTGTTAACAGTAAAAATTTGACTATATAAATATATATATATATATATATATATATATATATATATACAAGGCAAGATGGAACAAGAAGAATGTATACCCAGGATTAAATCTAGGTATTATCAATATGAATGGGGATGAGGGACAAGAGAAGACCAAGACCTTGAGAGAAGGCTCTATTAGGTGCTGTTAGCATTATATATTAGACCTTTATCTCAGCTTCTCTTCCACTGAATATTTGTGGTTACATTTGAAAGAGTACTCTCAGTATTGTAAATAATAGCATTTAATATTCAATACCATAATTCTTATTTATGAATATGTTTTCCGATTCATGATTGATACCACATAAGATGCTCAGTATTTGTTAAAATAGTGCAAATTATGTCTTTAATTTTTTTCTCGAAATTAAAAAAAACACAGTCATAAAACACCAACCGTATGAAAGTAAATAGATCAGACATGTAGGGCAGCCAGGGCCAGCTTTATGGGCATGTGACCTGTGTAGTTACACAGGCCCTGCCCTCAGAAGGGACCCTTTCTTGGCTTCATGCTCTTTGTCTTGAAATTCTTAATAATTTTTTAAAACGAAGCTCTGCAAATTATGTAGCTGATCTTGGGGATATCAAAGTCCTCCAACTCAGAGAACTGGTCAGAGTTTTTACTGTTAATACGGTTCTGTAGCAAAATGGGCAGCCTCATGCAGACAACCATGTTCAAATATCTCATGTTTCTTCTCAACAAAAATTTGATTATAATTGAATGTCACATACCTAATTTTTACCTAAGAAAATATGATGACATATTTCAATGTTAGTTGATAGTCTTATACTAAATAATTTTAGATAAGTACTTGCTATTTTATTATGTAGATGTAGTAGTATCTATTTTAATTAGTATTCTATCATGCAACATGTACTTTACAATGTTTTGCAATTAGAAACAACTCTGGAGGCGGAAACTCTCTTTTTCCTATAAATTGAATTGTTAGGTTAAATAGTAAAGAAAATTCATATAGTATCAATATAACCTCCTTTTGTAACTTTAATATTGTTAAATTTCTTTCAGTGATGAATGTTCAAAATATATGTGAAAGAGTTGTGTTTGTTGAAAAGGCATTTAACTGATAATTATTTCTTAAAAATAATTATTTAGCGCATACAAAAGTAAAATTTGCAACAAAGAAAAAGTATGTGATTGTATGCATTTTGTTTCAGAATGCGAAATAAATTTAATTAGTTTAATTAACCTTGGACTTAACATCTTGAATTAACTGCTCCCAAAGGATCTGTTTTCCATTATGCTCATATTTTTCTTTCCTATGCGTCATCTATAGGTAAACATTCACATCTCTTATTGGTAAGCACAGGTAGAAAAATTATGCTCCTCTTTTACTCTTGACAATTTAATTTTACCTATGGTTTATCTCTTATTGTTTCAATTTATAAAGATTGGTAAGTGACTATCTTGAACATTTCCTAGGAATATATTATTGAGAGTAAGAAGTAGAGCTCACTAGATTAAAAGTTCTGAATTTTTATGGCCCTTCAAATTTGTTGCTGCACAAAATTTTAAGTAACTTGAAACAACATTTGATGCACCAATGTTGTCTAAGTGTATCAACATCACTACAAGATATTTTCACTTTATCCTTTTCTAAATAACCATATGCAAAGCAACTACTCAAAGGTATTTTAATTTGCAGAACAGTTAAATTGAACTCTTTGCCAAAATGTTGTGATGCATTCTATCACTTTTATGAAATATTTATCATTTTCTATTTACCCACGTTTTGATAATTTTTGTAGTGATTTTCTTTAATGAGAAACAAAGAGATCCTGATCTAAGGCATTAAAAATTAACTTGGAGGGGATAGATGTCTATTAAAGAGGACTTTGGGGGGTTAAATCAATGCAATTTATTGACATAGTGAACGTAAGGTGGAGAAGAAGGAAAGGTCTTGTGTGTTGTATGTTTATATGACTGGATGAATGACCTCACATAAAAGAGCAATGACAATAAGTATTTGTTTTGAGCAAATTGAACAAGCCTGGTGGATATTCATGTTACAAATACTCTAGAATATAAAGGACTACTGCTCAATGAAAATGTCAAGAAAAAGAAATTTATATTTTTTGTGAGCCACCAGAATACCATGGAATATGGTTGCACCTAGGGAAAAGCATGTAGCATGAAAATATTTTAAAAAGATGAAATAAACTACCCTGAAATGCACATAGATCGAACAGGAATTCTTTAACTTTTAACTTCACCATAGTTATAAATTCACTTTTTTCAAAACTCTTTTTCAAAGATTAGAGAATATTAAGCATAAGTTTAAAAATTCACCATGTTGGTCTTCCTAAAACTATATTTATCTATGACTTGGATTTTTAAAAAAATGTTGGCGACTATAACATTGAATGTCTTCAAGTTGAAATTTCTCTTCTTTGAAAAAGACCCTATTGGCAATTTGTACCTTCAAATTTTCTGCTTCATGCTATACCATATAAATTTACCAAAGTTTATAACACCAGGCATATGATCTGTTCTTCAGAGTCAGGCCAGGATGAATAGGTACACAGGGCAGTATCTTCAGAGTCAGGTCAGGATGCATAGGTACACAGGGCAGTATTTGTCAAATGTTTTTGTTATGAGGCTCATTTGGCACCTCTGTTTGGTTAAGCTATGCTTCCTTTTCTCATTGCTGCCATGTTTTTGCCTAATTATCTATGTGTTGAAAAATAGACTTCACCTAGATCAAGAGCACACAGATAAGAGATATTACCTTTCTGGATTCTCAAGTCATCCTATAAGTAGCTATTTCCATTCCAAAGAATTTGTCTTCTTGTATTTACAGTTCATAAAATATTCTTATGTAACAGTGTTAATTCTAACACTTTCAAAGAGACAGTTAAATGACTTGTGTAAACTAGGCTGTAAAACTGACTGGTGTCAGGATGAAATGTCTTGTCCATGAGCAAGAGAAAACTTAATACCTCCAAATTCAGGTTTCCCTTCTTTCACTTCTCTTGTTTCACAATATTTTGGAATCAATATTTGGTTTTAAAATATTTAAATAACAAAATAATTATAAGATATCTAGGGCCATTATAGTTACAAGAGATGTCATGATTTCTAAACCATTTACTTTTTCCATTTTAATACAGTAGAATGACAAGCTCATGATAAAAGTAAATACTTTTTGACAGGAGAAGAAATATAACCTGAGGGTGTCCTTGGTGGAATAAATATCGTAAAGGACTTCCATCACGGCCGTTAAATGTGAAATGGCATTTTCAGCTACGGTGCTCAATAAAGGTTTTGTAAATCCTATAGTTTAAAAGCAAACCAAGTATCACCTAGTTCCATTTTTTTTTCATATGTTTGAAGCTGACGTTTTATTACTAAAACAGAAACTTGATAATCTTTTTTTTAAGTTATAATCCCTAACGATAGGGAGAATTTTTTATTAAAATAGTATTATCATTGAACATTTTCTCAATAGAAATTATAGTACCTTTGGTTAAATTCAATGTTATGGTAATATGATCAAAGTTTTAGTGACTGAAAATTATATTACTATCTCTCATTTTGTGTTTAATTTCAACACTTGACTTTTGGTTAAATTCTAAACATGTTTATATTTCTTTATATATTAATTAATTTGATAAATATTTTGAGCAATTATTATTTATAGATTACTTTATAGCCACCAATTTGTGAATTAGACATAACTATAGCACCACAATATTTGTGTTGTAGCATATGTACTTGTAATGAAAATATTTTCTTGTTTTGGGGGAAAGTGATAAGTAATTTTTTTAATTTCTGTAACAGCCTTGAAATTGAACTTAATAAAAAGATGGTGTTGTTTTTGTAAACCGACTTCTGACTAAAATATAGACTTTGCAAGTTGCAATTTAAAAACAAATAAAATATACGTAATTTAAGCTTCGTGCTTGTCTAAGATTCTCAGGAAAAATATGTGGGTTTTTGAATTTAAACACCTCTATCCACATTTTTATTTTTGTTTTAAGTTTTGTTTTTTCCATACTCAAATTTGAGTTTCCCCTACAGAATTGTTCTCTCTCTTTTCTTTGCTACTTTGCACTTTTCCCCTTGACTGTGTTATTCAACTTCAAATCTATCTATGCGTGCATGAACCCTATATCCATAGCTACAACTATAGCTTCTTATCCTCAAAGGGGTCATTTTACAGACGCATCGTAGTCTCCCCTTATTGCATTCCAAATATCCCAGTGATGCCTGAAACCTTGGATGGTACCACATCCCATTTATACTATGGTTTTTCTTATAATTACATACCTATGATAAAGTTTAATTTATAAATCGGGCAGGGTAAAAGAATATCCAAATTGCCAGCATCACTACTCTTGTGTTTTGGGGACGTTAATAAGAAAATAAAGATTACTTTAACACAAGCACTGTGATAGGGCAACTGTTGGTCTGATAACCCAGATGGGGCGGCATGAGATTTCATCATGCTACTTAGAATGGCATGCAATTTAAAACTTAGGAATTGTTTATTTCTGGAATTTTCCATTTAATATTTTCAGACCACAGTTGACCGCAGGTAACTGAAACAGTGGAAATTGAAACAGCGGATAAGAGGGGACTACTGTATACTCAAAGTTTCCACTTGGAGGCCTCAAATTCATACAAAATTGAACTCATTTTCTTCTTTTCTGAAACTGCTCTTTCTGTTTATATGTTTCTCTTTCGATGGCGTTAATATCCTCCCAATCATCCAAGATTGAAGTTTTTAATAACTCCATTTCTTTTGTCCCCCATGCCTACCCGTAGTCTACCTCTCCAGTGGTATTCAACCTATTCCTTCTTCTTGATTCTATATCTTTTCAAATATAACAAGCACCCTCAGACTGTTGTGATGTCACTTCACTGTTTTCCCAACCTTCAAACTTTCCCAGTGACTCTAACACCCAGATGCAAAATAATCTCTATACAACACAACCTGAATTCTGTTTTCTTTCCAATACGCATTTGATGACTTTTATTTTAAATAATGTGAAAACTCTATCTAGGTGTTTCATACTCTCAACCAAATATTTTTCTAGCTTTATTCCTTACTTCATCAAATCAAAATAAACTTGTGTCCCTCACATATGACTCAAGATTATGTGTGTGCTCTCAGAGTAACCTTAAAAGCCTTCCCAAATCCTCTGCACACTTCAAAGCATGGGTCAAATACTGACTCATCTAAAGAGCCTACCCTAAAAATATGAAAATAACCCTATTCTCTCCTGAGCCTTCATAACTCTTCTTCTGTTAACCGCTTATGACACATTACTTTTTCAACTCATAGTTACCCTATGAATTTCCGTTCAAAATGGTCTACTTGTTTTCATATGCTCCTCCTACCACAACTAATACAACACACATTAAATATACTTACAGTAAATCTTTTTTGAATAAATTATAAATATTTACATTAAAAACTTAAATGATTAAATTACTTTATCAAAATTCACAAAGAACACTGTGCTTACTTAAAAAATAAAAATTAAAAAGGAAAATAGCATAATTATCAAGAGATATATTTTGGTCATGCATTGACAAGTTGTAAATTCCATTTTTACAGATTTTTTAAAAAAGGGGGGTATATTTTCCAAAAGAGACCAATGCATCTATCCTCAAAAGAAGAGGAAAAAAGGAAATAATCACTCAATTCTTACTCACACTGAAGAAAAAACTGAGCTTAGCCAAAAAATATCTAATTTTTGAAACAAATCTGTATTATTGATAGGAGCTTAACATTCTTTTTTTAACAAGAGCTTTATTTCTCTCTCTCTCTCTCTTTTTTTTTTTTTTTTTTTTTTTTTTTTTTATCTGCACGAGAGTTGTTAGATCTTCCTCCACAGGATCGGTGTTTAATTCTATACATACATGAAAACACTTTTTAAGAGCCCTGAATGTGACTAAAGCATGCTGTTTCTGGTACTCCTTGAAGCATTGTCAGCAGTCAGTGTTCAGAGGTTGGCTGGGTTATTTGGAAGTCACCTGTGCAGATTCTATCATTTTGCAGTTTTTAAGTAGAGAGGTCTCAATCACACATGGAACCACTTCCAAAGAGTTAGGTTTCTTGGGAACTTACCAATCCGATCTGTGAAAGTCACACAAACTACAGTTACACATCATGAAAGATATTAGCCCATGAATTAGATTTGGCTAATATCAATTGCTGTAATCACCAGTAGCATGTAATCAATGAGAATTTTATTTTTTAGATACTCTAATTATATCAAAGATAAATGGTAGTGAATAAATGTTAAAGGACCATTTTATTAGTGAACGCTGGTTCACAGAGATGAAATAGCTATATCACATGGTTCAGCAACCATATTGATTGGTCTCATTTATGATTATAAAATGCAAAGGGATCCTTAATCCTGTCCAGGAATTATATTGTATTTCTCCAGTTAAATTACTCTCTTTTTTTCTGTGTAACAAATCAATAGCCCGTCACCCTTCCTAACTCTTAGCTGAGTCCTTTTTTCCTTGAAATGAGTCCTTTTTTCCTCATTTCAAGGAGAAAATAGAAACTTCTACAAGCTCTCACAACCACACTCACCCATCTTTCAAGCATACGACTCCGTCTACTCTGCTTTCCTGCCTCTTACAAGACAAACAGTGCAGAGACTGTCTGTACTTCTGCTAAGGCCAACCTTTTTCTCAAATTTAATATATCTCCTCTTCTATGTTTCTATGCAAGATAATACTCAGGTCAGCTTCTTTTCTCTTTTCCACATCATATTTCTAGTGGATATTTGCCATTAGTATACAAAGGTATGTTTGTCCTCTGTTCCTCTGACCAGAATAATCCTGCCACCTTCTCCCTAAATCCAGTGTATTTTTCTCTTACAGTTCAGTACTAGGTCCAGGAGTGCCTAATTTTCTGTTTTTTGGAAAGATTCTGTAACTTCTTAATTATTGGGATACTGACAACTAATTCAAAAGTATTTATTTTGAAATAGGCTTTGAGATTATTCTCACATGTCAACATTATTGCTACATATATTTCAAGTGGGAGATTGCCTGGATTTTGAGTAAAAAAATAAAATACACATTTAAGAAAACTATTAGCTACAAATGTCAAGGATACATTCACCTGCTTCAAGTATTTGTGGAGATGGATGTCCATAGATAGTGACTGACACAGAGCACAGTCAGTATTGGTTAAAAAGATAAAGGATTAGTGAGGCAGAGAAGGACAGCATCTCTACATAAAGGGGTATCATGCCATAACGGCCAAGCATTTTGCTTTTCCGGTCTTGCCAGTTTGGAAAGAGCCAATCACCAATCTGGATCTTATCTGTACTCTGATTGAAGAATTGAATTTATTGTATACTGTTTAAATATTTTAAAGAGCAACTCTACCATATCTGGGAAAACCTAATTCCTAAATCAATAGTTGTCAGGAAATGCAATGGCAGTTCAAATATGTCCGTATATGACAGAACCCCCATATTTCTAAAAACAAATGCACTTTTAAAGTAAATACTGCTTAAATATATTTAATACTAAGAACACTAGTGGCAAAGGAATAGTATCTAGTAAGGAGAGCATGCCAACTAGCATGTTAGCCATTGGAAAATTTGACTAATGCTAATTATTTACGTTTCTTCTTCTTTCCCCTCCAGATGAATTATAACACAAAAGAGAGTTAACATGAACTTTCTGGCAGATGCCTTAAGATAGAAATCAGATACAAAAGTATATTGTATCTAATACAATATACTTGGTGAGAAAGACCATTTTGCAAAAAGTAAATGGCCAAGGATCAGTTTTACACATTTAAATGCCTCACTCACATCAAGTGTCTGAAACAATAGGGAGTACAGATTGAGAGGAGAAAACATTGAGTCGATTTCTTTGAAGAAAGCTGCTGTTGTGCTGTGACTCCATGTAAAAATTTGAAGAGATCATGCATCAAAGTTCTATCAAAAAATGAATAACAAGCTGACAGTAGAAAAGCAGGCCAAGAAACAAGAAACTGACCACATTCCCCTTCAAGGAGCTCAGACATTTCTCTGGACCTCGTGGTAGCAGGGGAGAAGAAGATATATATAACTTTGAAAGAAATTAGAAGCTTGGACATTACAAAACCTAGATATTCTAAGTGTAGATTAGTAATCATGTTTGCAATTTAAGAGACCATAAGATTCTAGATTATTCGTTAACAGAGGATCATGGGGTTGATAGTTTCCATTCATTCAGAGGAAGAATGGTGGGAGACAAAATAGTTTACTTTTATTACTATTATCTATGATTCCTGATTTTCAACTGTGAGGTTACAAAATCTGTAGAAAGCTATCTGTCTTTTGATGATAGCCACATTTTTATTCAATTAACTAGGCAAAAGAGAAATTAAAGTTAATATATTTTTCCTAATAAGACTTGTTTGTTTTGTTTTGTTTTTAGATTAGAATAGTATTTTACCTACAAGCCTAAAATTTAATTTACCCCTCTTTCCACTGTTGCTGATTGATTATAATTTCACTTCTCAAGATATCAAACTATACTATAAAAACAAAGTTATTTTGAATCTCTAAAGAACTTAATTTTGAAACTCTTTTTAAAAGTTTATATTTCACTATAGTAATAATGGCCTTTCTTTTAAAAGAAACAAAATCCTATACTCTCATTGTATAATTTTGTTTTCTGCATTGCATTTTAATCAAACAGGTATGGCATAAGGCTTACTATATCTGGCCTGGAAAAAAGTCACAGATAACATAGATGTGTCTACTTTATTTTACATGATTTTAAAGTGGCTAACAATGCTAAAGGAAAATAACAAATCAAAGGAAATGTTGGTATTTTCAATAAAGCCACGAATTCTGGTGTTGTATTCTTTTATATAGCAGGCATTTTCATACAGTTCTTAATCTCACCTGAGGTCCTCTAAATACTAATATTGAGAGGACAATGATGTATTGTAATAAGCAGTATGGTGGTTAAGAGGCCAGACGTTCTATGCTAGGTATTGCCTATGATCCATCATTTACTTGCTGTGTGACCTTGAACTTGTTATTTAACCTCTCTGTACCTCAATTACTCATTATTAACAGAATAAGAAGAGATTCTACCTCTTAACATTTTTTTGTGATGATTAAATGAGCTCTCACCCATAACGTATTTAAAACAGAATGTTTGGTGTATTGTGAACATTCAAAATCAGTTGTTGTTGCTACGTTTTATATGTTTTTCCTCATTTAATTTGTATACAAACAGTATAAAGTTGGAGGAATTTTATCTCCCTTTTACTGATGAGAGAAAGGAGCTGCAAAAAAATCCGAATATCCTAACTAAAATCCCATTTAGTTGCAGGATTCAAAACAGATAATCTGACTCCAATGCCCTCATACACTATAGAACATAACATTCTACATACTAATCAACACAGAAATTTCAACAAAAATTTAAAGAAGAATTAAATTCTGACTTTTTTCATTGAATTAGACACATTTCTTTTAATAACTTATCACTAATTGACCATCTCCAGTTGTGCCTAATGTGTATGCTCTGTATACTTTTATTTCTACAGAATTTATTCTCCTAGTTTTCCATTTTCATTCTCATCAAATATTGGCATCAAATGCTGCTTCCGTATATAAAACACTGTTGTCATCAGGACAAGGCTTGGCTTATGGCAAAAGTCCACTGAAGGCAAATCATTTTCTTCTTAAATGAGAGCTATGCTGCCACGTGTTTTAATTGTTGCATCTTTTTTCTCTAACTAGATTATGTTTAGATCATTCTCCCCAATTTGATGTGACAGATTTCTAAATTGGTTTCCACTCAAACCTGAAACTCTGCCAAGAAATTATGAGGTGCAAAGAATAACTGACAACACATAGAGCCAAATACTACTAGTTTCAATAAAATAGTATTTGCAAATACATTGTAAGCAATTATCAGATACGTTTGTACTGCCGTTCTGTGATCCCCATGGATAATTTCCCTTAAACAGTACATACATTCAATTTCCAAAAAACCATTTCCTCCAAGGTGTCCTGTGGAAATGCGTTCCAAATGGCGTTCAGTCACAGGTGTCGGCAATGAATCCACACTGGGCTCTATGTGCAGACAGTAAATCATCTGCTAATGAGCTATCACATTTTTCACTACCTAAATATTTCAGCAAATAGTACTTAACTAACAAAAAACATGAAAGAAAAAGCTAGTTTACTGCAAGATCAAAGGTCAAATATATGTATCATGACAGAAATTAACAGAGGATTAGTGTTTTCACTTTTGGAATCCACTTTATATTTTTGTGTTGTTTCTAGCCAAGAAGAAGGAGTTTTTTTTCTTTCATATATTGTTTTAAATGTACATCTATAATCACATGATCTTATTTATTCAAAGATGTCCATCTGGAAGGCACCAAACTGAGGAATCAAATACATATACTTATGTGTGTGACTGGGTGGGTATTTATATACATGTGCATGCAAACAAACTTATGTTTGTAAAGAGGGATATATAATAGAGTTATAGAATATATATGAGTATTTATATATGATGTTTGGCTAAATTTATATATAAATATTGAAAGACATTTATGTATATACATACAGGTATATCTGTGAGTATATGTGTCTGTGTGTGTCTCTGTGTGTATTGTTTTAGTATTTGGATATTTTGACATTTTTAGATAATTTTTAGATAATTGTAAGTTAGATATGCTGCTAACCCACATTCCATTAAGAGAATGAAAGGAACAAACTGATGTGCTATTTCAATTTTATAGCACAGGGAGGAAGAAGTTATTTCTATTATGCCAAAAACAAGATACTATCTTTCAAGCTGCCACATTCAACAAATGAACTGCAAAATTCTTGAGGACTTAAATCTGTAAGTATCTTGCTGATTTTTCTTTCTCTATTAATAGTATTAAGATTAAATTAAATGTAGACTAAAATATAGTATAATTGAAGTAAAATATTTAGCTTCTTTTCTTTCATGCTATTCGTCTTTAATCTTTACCATTTAAATGAAGGATAATTATTTTTAGAGAGGGTCTGAATTGTAAAAAATGATGTACTTCTAAAAAATCTGTGGAACAATTTTCAAAAAGTTTGTAAGTATTGGAACAATGGTTTGTTACTATATGAAATGAATTGTCAACATTTTCTGTCCCCTTGTAAGACAGAGTGAATTTAAATATTATAATTTTAAAGGGAAAGCAACACAATGAAGAATTCATGAAGAAATATTTACAAATGACATAATAAAATTTAATGGCCTATCAGACTACTAGCTGATAGGATTGTTTTCTTTTTCTGAGAAACATGTAAAAATATTAATCCAAATACTTTGAATTTGGGGGAGTTCCAGTTCAAAACAGAGTTTGTGATGTTTTCTGATATAACTTAGAGTTTTGTATCTCCTTAATAAGGAATTGCACGATTGAGAGACCTTCAAGATGACAGAGCAGTAATCTTGATGGACCAACTTCCACCCCACAAATACATCAGAAATACATCTACATGTGGAACAACTCCAACAGAACACCTGCTGAACACTGGGAGAAGACCTCGGACCTCCCAAAAGGCAAGAAACTCCCCACATACCTGGGTAGGGCAAAAGAAAAAAGATAAAACAGAGACAAAAGAATAGGGATGGGACCTGCACCAGCGGGAGGGAGCCGTGAAGGAGGAAAGGTTCCCACACCTAGAAGCCCCTTCGCGGGTGGAGACTGCGGGTGGCGGAGGGGGAAGCTTCGGAGCCGCGGAGGAGAGCGCAGCCACAGGGTGCAGAGGGCAAAGCGGACAGATTCCCGCACAGAGGAACAGGGCCGACCAGCACTCACCAGCCCGAGAGGCTTGTCTGCTCACCCGCCGGTGTGGGCGGGGGCTGGGAGCTGAGACTCGGGCTTCGGAGGTCGGATCCCAGGGAGAGGACTGGGGTTGGCGGTGTGAACACAGCCTGAAAGGGTTAGTGCAACACGGCTAGCTGGGAGGGAGTCCGGGGAAAAGTCTGGAGCTGCCGAAGAGGCAAGAGACCATTGTTTAGGGGTGCACGAGGAGAGGGGATTCAGAGCACTGCCTAAACGAGCTCCAGAGATGGGTGCGAGCCACGGGTATCAGGGCAGACACCAGAGACAGGCATGAGACGCTAAAGCCGCTGCTGCTGCCACCAAGAAGCCTGTGTGCAAGCACAGGTCACTCTCCACATCTCCCCTCCTGAGAGCCTGTGCAGCCCGCCACTGCCGGGGTCCCGTGATCCAGGGACAACTTCCCCAGAGAACTCACGGTGCACTGCAGCCTGGTGCAACGTCATGCTGGCCTCTGCTGCCGCAGGCTCACCCCGCATCTGTACCCCTCCCTCCCCCTGGCCTGGGTGAGCCAGAGCCCCTGAATCAGATGCTCCTTTAACCCCGTCCTGAGTAAACGAAGAACAGATGCCCTCTGGCGACCTACATGCAGAGGCAGGGCCAAATCCAAGCTGAACCCCAGGAGCTGTACGAACAAAGAAGAGAAAGGAAATTTCTCCCAACAGCCTCAGGAGCAGCGGATTAAATCCCTACAATCAACTGAATGTACCCTGCATCTGTGCAAGACCTGAATAGACATTGAATCATCCCAAAATTCAGGGGGTGGATTTTGGGAACAACTGTAGACTTGGGTTTGCTTTCTGCATCTAATTTGTTCCTGGTTTTATGTTTATCTTAGTTTAGTATTTAGAGCTTATTATCATGGGTAGATTTGCTTATTTGGTTGCTCTCTTCCTTTTTTTAAAAAAAAAATATATATATATATATTTTTTTTCCTTTTTCTCTTTTTGTGAGTCTGTATGTGTATGCTTCTTTGTGTGATTTTGTCTGTATAACTTTGCTTTACCATTTGTTCTAGGGTTCTGTCTACCCATTTTTTTTTGGTGCTTGTTATCATTGGTAGATTTGTTTTTTGGTTTGGTTGCTCTCTTCTTTCTTTCTTTCTCTTTTTTTTATTACCTTTTAATTTTTAAAAATACTTTTTTTAATTCTTAATTTTAATAACTTTATTTAATTTTATTTTTTTCTTTGTTTCTTTCTTCTTTTTTCTCACTTTTCCTCTGAGCCACATGGCTGACGGGTACTAGTGCTGCGACCAGGTGTCAGGTGTGAGCCTCTGAGGTGGGAGAGCCAAGTTCAGGACACTGGTCCACAAGAGACTTCCTGGTTCCAAGTAATAACAAACAGCAACAGCTCTCTCAGAGATCTCCATTTCAATGCTAAGACCCAGCTCCACTCAATGACCAGCAAGCTAAAGTGCTGGACACCCTATACCAAACAACCAGCAAGACAGGAACACCACCCCACCCATTAACAGAGAGGCTGCCTAAAATCATAAAAAGGTCAACACACCAAAACACACCACTGGACGTGGTCCTGCCCAACAGAAAGACAAGATCCAGTCTCATCCACCAGAACACATGCACAAGTCCCCTCCACCAGGAAGCCTATGCAACCCACTGATCCAAGCTTACCCACTGGGGGCAGACAACAAAAACAACAGGAAACACAAACCTGCAGCCTGCGAAAAGCAGACCCCAAACACAATAAGTTAAGCAAAACGAAAATACAAAGGAATACACGGCAGATGAAAGAGCAAGGTAAAAACCCACCAGACCAAACAAATGAATAAATAGGCAGTCTACCTGAAAAAGAATTCAGAGTAATTATAGTAAAGATGATCCAAAATCTTGGAAATAGAATGGAGAAAATACAAGAAATGTTTAAAAAGGACCTAGAAGAACTAAAGAGCGAAGAAACAATGATGAACAACACAATAAGTGAAATTTAAAATTCTCTAGGCGGAACCAATAGCAGAATAACTGAGGCAGAAGAACAGACAAGTGACCTGGAGGATAAAATAGTGAAAATAACTACTGCAGAGCAGAATGAAGAAAAAAGAATGAAAAGAATTGAAGACACTCTCGGAGAGCTCTGGGACAACATTAAACACACCAACATTCGAATTATAGGGGTCCCAGAAGAAGAAGAGAAAAAGAAAGGCTGTGAGAAAATATTTGAAGAGATTATAGTGGAAAAATTTCCCTAATATGGGAAAGGATATAAGTCCAGCAAGCAGAGAGTCCCATACAGCTTAAATCCAAAGAGAAACATTCCAAGACACATTTTAATCAAACTATCAAAAATTAAATACAAAGAAAAAATATTAAAAGCAGCAAGGGAAAAACAACAAACAACATACAAGGGAATCCCCATAAGGTTAACAGCTGATCTTTCCCCAGAAACTCTGCAAGCCAGAAGGGAGTGGCAAGACATATTTAAAGTGATGAAATGGAAACACCTACAACCAACTAAGATTACTCTACCCAGCAAGGATCTCATTCAGATTAGACGGATAAATTAAAAACTTTACTGAGAGCAAAAGCTAAGAGAATTCAGCACCAACAAGGGAGCTTTACATCAAATGGCAAAATAACTTCTCTAGGCATGAAACAGAAGAGAAAGAAAAGACTTACAATAACAAACCCAAAACAATTAAGAAAATGGTAATGGGAACATATATATCAATAACTTTGTTAAATGTAAATGGATTAAATACTCCAACCAAAAGTCATAGACTGCCTGGATGGATGCAAAAACAAGACCTGTATATATGCTGTCTACAAGAGACCCACTTCAGAACTAGGGACACATACAGACTGAAAGTGAGGGGATGGAAAAAGATATTCCATGAAAATGGAAATCAAGAGAAAGCTAGAGTATCAATTCTCATATCAGACAAAATAAACTTTAAAATAAAGACTATTACAAGAGACAAAGGAGGACACTACATAATGATCAAGAGATCAATCCAAGAAGAAGATATAACAATTGTAAATATTTATGCAGCCAACATAGGAGCACTTCAATACATAAGGCAAATGCTAATAGCCATACAAGGGGAAATCGACAGTAACACAATCATAGTATGGAATTTTAACACCCCACTTTCACCAATGGACAGATCGTCCAAAATGAAAATAAATAAGGAAACACAAGCTTTAAATGATACATTAAATAAGATGGACTTAACTGATATTTATAGGACATTCCATCCAAAACCAACAGAATACACTTTCTTCTCAAGTGCTCATGGAACATTCTCCAGGATAGATCATATCTTGGGTCACAAATCAAGCCTTGGTAAATTTAAGAATATTGAAATCATATCAAATGTCTTTTCTGACCACAACGCTATGAGATTAGATATCAATTACTGGAAAAAATCTGTAAAAAACACAAAGACATGGAGGCTAAACAATATACTACTAAATAAACAAGAGATTACTGAGGAAATCAAAGGGGAAATCAAAAAATACTTAGAAACAAATGATAATGAAAACACAATGACCCAAACCTATGGGATGCAGAAACAGCAGTTCTAATAAGGAAGTTTATAGCAATACAATCCTACCTCAAGAAACAAGAAACATCTCATATAAACAACCTAACCTTACACCTAAACAACTAGAGAAAGAAGAACAATAAAAACCCAAAGTTAGCAGAAGGAAAGAAATCATAAAGATCAGATCAGAAATAAATGAAAAACAAATAAAGGAAATGATAGCAAAATCAATAAACTAAAAGCTGGTTCTTTGAGAAGATAAACAAAATTGATAAACCATTAGCCAGATGCATCAAGAAAAAAAGGGAGAAGACTCAAATCAATAGAATTAGAAATGAAAAAGGAGTAGTAACAACTGACACTTCAGAAATACAAAGGATCATGAGAGATTACTACAAGCAACTTTATGCCAATAAAATGGACAACCTGGAAGAAATGGACAAATTCTTAGAAAAGCACAACCATCAAAGACTGAACCAGGAAGAAATAGAAAAGATAAACAGATGAATTACAAGCACTGAGGTTGAGACTGTGATTAAAAATCTTCCAACAAACAAAGGCCCAGGACCAGATGGCTTCACAGGCGAATTCTATGAAACATGTAGGGAAGAGATAACACCTATCCTTCTCAAATTCTTCCAAAATATTCAGAGGGAGGACACTCCCTAACTCATTCTACGAGGCCACCATCATCCTGATACCAAAACCAGACAAAGAAGTCCCAAAAAAGTAAACTACAGGCCAAGATCACTGATGAACATAGATGCAAAAATCCTCAACAAAATTCTAGCAAACAGAATCCAACAGCACATTAAAAGGATCATGCACCATGATCAAGTGGGGTTTATCCCAAGAATGCAAGGATTCTTCAATATACACAAATCAATCAATGTGATAAACCCTGTTAATAAATTGAAGGAGAAAAATCATACAATCATCTCAATAGATGCAGAAAAATCTTTGGACAGAATACAACACCCATTTATGATAAAAACCCTCCAGAAAGTAGGCATAGAGGGAACTTACCTCAACATAATAGAGGCCATATATGACAAACCCACAGCCAACATTGTTCCCAATGGTGAAAAAGTGAAACCATTTCCACTAAGATAAGGGAAAAGACAAGGTGGCCCACTCTCACCACTATTATTCAACATAGTTTTGGAAGTTTTAGCCACAGCAATCAGAGAAGAAAAAGAAATAAAAAGAATCCAAATTGGAAAAGAAGTAAAACTGTCACTGTTTCCAGATGACAGGACACTGTACATAGAAAATCCTAAAGATGATACCAGAAAATTGCTAGAACTAATCAATGAATTTGGTAAAGTAGCAGGATACAAAATTAATGCACAGAAATCTCTTGCATTAGTATGCACTAATGATGAAAAAGCTGAAAGAGAAATTAAGGAAACACTCCCATTTACCATTGCAACAAAAAGGATAAAATACCTAGGAATAAATCTACCTAAGGAGACAAAAGACCTGTATGCTTAAAACTATAAAACACTGATGAAAGAAATGAAAGATGATACAAATAGATGGAGAAATTAACCATGTTCTTGGATTGGATGAATCAACATTGTGAAAATGACTTTACTACCCAAAGCAATCTATAGATTCAATGCAATCCTTATCAAACTACCAATGGCATTTTTCAAGAACTAAAACAAAGAATTTCACAATTTGTATGGAAACACAAAAGACCCTGAATAGCCAAAGTAATCTTGAGACAGAAAAATGGAGTTGTAGGAATCAGACTCTCTGTCTTCAGACTATACTATAAAGGTACAGTAATCAAGACAGTATGGTACTGGCATAAAAACAGAAATATAGATCAATGGAACAGGATAGAAAGCCCAGAAATAAACCCATGCACATATGGTCATCTTATTTTTGATAAAGGAGGCAAAACTATACAATGCAGAAAAGACAGCCTCTTCAATAAGTTGGGCTGGGAAAACTGGACAGCTACATGTAAAAGACTGAAATAAGAACACTCCCTAACACCATACACAAAAATAAACTCAAAATGGATTAAAGACCTAAATGTAAGGCCAGACACTATAAAGCTGTTAGAGGAAAACATAGGAAGAACACTCTGACATAAATCACAGCAAGATCCTTTTTGACCCACCTCCTAGAGAAATGGAAATAAAAACAAAAATAAACAAATGGGATCTAATGAAATTTGAAAGCTCTTGCACAGCAATGGAAACCATAAATAGGATGAAAAGGCAACCATCAGAATGGAAGAAAATATTTGTAAACAAAGCAACTGACAAAGAATTATTCTCCAAAATTTGCAAGCAGCTCATGTAGCTCAATACCAAAAAACAAAAACAACCCAATCCAAAAATGGGCAGAAGAGCTACATAGACATTTCTCCAAAGCAGATATACAGATTGCCAACAAACACATGAAAGGCTGCTCAACATCGCTAATCATTAGAGAAATGCAAATCAAAACTACAGTGAGGTATCACCTCGCACCAGTCAGAATGGCCATGATCAAAAAATCGACAAACAATAAATGCTGGAGAGGTTGTGGAGAAAATGGAAACCTCTTGCAGTGTTGGTGGGAATGTAAATTGATACAGCCACTATGGAGAACAGTATGAGGTTCCTTGAAAAACTAAAACTAGAACTTCCATACAACCCAGCAATCCCACTACTGGGCATATACCCTGAGAAAACCATAATTCAATGAACCACAATGTTCATTGCAGCTCTATTTACAATAGCCAAGTCATGGAAGCAACCTAAATGTCCATCAACAGATGAATGGATAAAGAAGATGTGGCACATATATACAATGGAATATTACTCAGCCATAAAAAGAAACGAAATTGAGTTATTTGTAGTGAGGTGGATGGACCTAGAGTGTGTCATACAGAGTAAAGTAAGTCAGAAAGAGAAAAACAAATACCGTATGCTAACACATATATATGGAATCTAAAAAAAAAAAGGTTCTGAAGAAACTATGGGCAGGACAGAAATAAAGAAAGACACAAAAGTCAAGAATGGACTTGAGGATATGGGGAGGAGGAAGGGTGGGCTAGGATGAAGTGAGACAGTGTCATGGACTTATATACACTACCAAATGTAAAATAGATAGCTAGTGGGAAGCAGCCGCATAGCACAGGGAGATCAGCTTGGTGCTTTGTGACCACCTAGAGGGGTGGGATAGGGAGGGTGGGAGGGAGAGATATGCAAGAGGGAAGAGATATGGGGACATATGTATATGTATAACTGATTCACTTTATTATAATGCAGAAAGTAACACACCATTGTAAAGCAATTATAGTCCAATAAAGACGTTAAATATAATAAATTAATTAAATAAATTAAAATTAAATTAAAAATTCATGTCCTGAAAAAAATATTGTTCTGAAGAACCTTGGGGTGGGACAGGAATAAAGACACAGATTTAGAGAATGGACTTGCGGACACAGGGAAGGGAAGGGTAAGCTGGGACTAAGTGAGAGAGTGGCATAGACTTATATACACTCCCAGATGTAAAATAAATACCTAGTGGGAAGCAGCAGCATACAACAGGGAGATCAGCTTGGTGCTTTGTGTCCATCTTAAGGGGTGGTATAGGGAGGGTGGGAGGGAGACACAAGTGGGAGGGATATACGTATACATAAAGCTGATTCACTTTGTTATAAAGCAGAAGCTAACACACCATTGTAAAGCATTTATACTCCAATAAAGATGTTAAAAAAAAAAAGAATTACACAGTTTTTATTTTGGCTTTATTTGAGTATGCAAATTTTAATTATGAACAACAAAAGCACAAATTACTTTTAAGATATTTTACCAGTTGTCAACAACTTTTTGAATTATAAAGCTGTTTAATTTGTAAGGTATTAATAAATCTATGTAAGAAGGAGAATAATTATTATTCAATCATTAATAACTCAGTTACTTGTATGAAAAAAAATGGAAGTTGTAAATATCAGCTATTAAATATTACCTAGCACTTCTAAATATTTAGCTGTTCCATATAGAATCATTAAGCAGTTTAACTGCAAATATACAACTAAAGCAACCATACCTACTCTATTATAGTAAATGATTTAAAATAAGGATTTTTAAAAATAGAAATTAAGTCACCTTTAGGTGACTGTATTTTGCTTCATTTTTGCTTGGTTAGTTAGTTGGTTGTCTCTGAGATGAGATGGTAAGAGAGTTTTTACTAAATATATATATACACATTATATTATATACATGTATTATTATATGTATATATTACATATCATATTTAATGTTAATGAAATGTTCTCAGTTATGAGAAGCATACTTCTTAACAAATTCCTCAATTAGTTAGAAAATTTACTGAGAATTACTATATACTTTGGTATTTAAAATATACTTTAGTATTACTAAAGACTTCTAAATATCTGTAACATCATGAATAAGATATAACTTCTTCTTGTTAAACTAAATAAAATGAAGCTTTTTTATTGACTTTTTATAAGTGGTTTAAAATATGACTAGGAAAATAATCAGGGAATTTCATAGTAACACATCTAGGAAAAAAAAAGCAACAGAGGTTTAAAATAATTTGGTATGAGATGCAGTGGCTCAGATAGTAAGATCAGAAATGTAAAATCTTAAACTTTTCCAACAGGCTAAAATAAAGTACTATTGCAAATATGTCAACACTTTATTCAAGGGCCTTTATATTCTTTTGAAGAATTTAATCTTTTTATGTTTTTTGCAATCTACCCAAGGTCATGTAACAAAGTGTAGAGAATATAACAAAAAACAACAAACTTCCTCTGAAGTTTGGGTTTAGCCAAATGGAGTAATCAGAAAAGGGTGAAATGGGACAATAATTGTTCACTATTACTCTTTTTAAACCAATCTGCCTTTGGAAAGTCTGCATGTCATGAGAAAAATTAGGTTGATGTAGGTGGAATTAACCGGTAGTGAAGATTTAAGAGTGCTATAATTAATTTTGAGGTAATTAATTTTGAGAATTTAAAATATCCAATTTTTGAAATTTTGTGAAATGCAAAAACTATTTTAAAATATAATCTTAAAGTAAATATATATTTATGGTAGGAAATTATAAAATAAAGAATAAAAAATACTATCCAAAATCCAACCTCTTACGCATACTGATTATTAAGATTTTGTGTAATTATATACTCTCAGAATATTTCTATACATCATCATGTACATTTCTAAATATTTCTATCCTATTTTTTTTACCAAAACAAAATAACATATAAGTTATTTAGTAATGTTATTGAATGGATATATAATAATGTGTTTGAAAGAGTACATGTTGCCATTGCCATTATAAACATACCTGTTTATATGCCATACAAATATGAATTTAAATAGCTTTTGGTAATGAGGGTAGATTAAATTTTTTCAAAGTTTCTCCAATTTTTAAATTTTTAGATTGAATCTTAGATCTCACTACTGATATTTTGTGGTATGGGTTTTGTGAAGAGACTTTAGTAGCTGATAGATGGAAATACTAGTTAAGACTTCAGCAAATTTTATACAAGTATAATTATAAAATATCAGCTAAAAATAGATGAGAAGGAAATAAAATTAAATAGACACTTATCCTTTAAAACATGCTCTTTATAGGTTCTAAAATAGAGAGAAATTAATGCAAAACACATGGTTATTTGGTTATACTTGATGCATGATTATTTGTTTACATTTTTAACAGATGGTTCCCAAAATTGGATATTTATTATAATCATGTTTGAAGCTTTAAAAATTACGGGTGCCTGAGTGTCAACCTAGAGATTCTAATTTAATTCATCTGGAATATAGCCTGGATATCTGGATTTCTTAAATGTTTCCTAGTGTTTTTAATGTAAAGCCAGAGTTAAGAGCCACTGATGTGCATCTCTAGGAGCATGAAGAACATGGATTTTGGAGTCTAACATAAATATAAGGAAATATCCCTCATGTGTCAGGCATTAGCGTAAAAGTATAGTTTCCTTATAAATTCTTCCCTGTTTTCACTAGAATTTTTCAATCGGTAGAATTTAAAATCTTATTTCTACTCTTCAGGTGAAATGTTTATTACAGCCTCTTTTCAGAACTCTCATATGTAATGGAGTGCGAGTGTCTAAATTCCAGTTTAACTTAAAATAATTCTGGCTTTAAACAGCCATTAGGATTTTAAATCCTAAATTTGGTTTCTCTTCAAAGATGCAAAAGATCAGTGGGGAAGTTAAAGATGCTTTCAGGTTAAAAGAAGAAGCATCTGGCAACAGAAATTTCTCCATGTTAACATACACAAGTTGATCTAGATTGGATCTCTTTGACAGAGATGATTTCAGATTTTGATTTATTAAATTTGAAACATTGTAACACCATCTAGCATATAGAAAATCTGTTATACATAAACAGACACATATGTGTACATACTCACATACAGGCATATGTGTGTAAAAGACATTAGCAGAAAATACACCTTCACATTAACTCGGCAAATGTATGTCTAGAATTATTTTATTTATATCAGCAAGATAGTTTTTATTCAAATAATATATTAACATAAACCTGATACTTTTGTGCATAATTTTTTTCAACTTTGGAAGGAATGATGTTCTCATAAACACTGAATGAAATAATCATATTCAAGAGGACTGAATTTAAAATTATTACACCATATGTATAACTTCCTCTAAAAACAGATAATTTAAGTATCCAGTATTCAGATAAACTAAAACTGATAGCTCAGTTGATAGCTCAGCTATCAAATTGCTCTGTTTTAGTATTTCTAATAAAAATAAAATACATGTTTTCTGTGCATAAAAGTATAGTAAAGCCCAAAGGATTTTATTCTCACTCTAAAATATATACTACAAGAGGGTCTTAAATATCATAAATAATAATAAGTTCTGTTTGTTGGCATATGTTTGGCAAAGAACGGTAGTAAAAGACTTTGAAGTTAGAAAGTACGTTTTCAGAGAGCCTCTTTCACAGGTGTTGAAGCTGTATGGGCCTCAGATGTTCTTAAAGATCTGAGACAACAGAATTTCTCTCCAAACCATTAAAGTTTGAAGAGGAACTGAACAGATGTTCATTCTTTCATTTAATATTTCAGACATCTGCGTAACGGCACTGTGTTGTTTTCTCACTTCTTTTCTTAAAATAATATTTAAAAACTAAACTTGGTTTAAGGTCACTTCTGATGACAGTTTGAACTGGTCTGACAGCTGTTTAAATGTTTTTGACATCTGCTTGGGAAGATGGAATTTCTGTCTTTCTTCTGCCTGAATTGATGCTACATAAAAAAAAAAAAAAAAAAAAAAAAACCTTTGTTCTTTAACAAAATCAGTAAAAATGAAGTAATTTATTGAAAGGAGGTATATCTGGGGTATGCATACCTGTGTATATTTCTTGCCTCTATAATTTGTCACCCCTTAGCAAGAGACACCTAATTCTCCCAGAACTGGTATAGTATAAATGTCTCATGTGTGATTACATATTTCATTCGTACTTTATGAGCTTAAAACATTATTGCTTATAAAACAGAATTCCCAAATGTTCAATGTCACTTCCCCAAGAGATATAGCAGATGGTGAGCACAGGTATATTAAATGTAATCTGGGCAATAACCTTAAATACGCGTGCAATTATTAGAAATTAGCCTGAATGCCTGCATGGAAGACCTATGGGATGCCCACGTCTGGTCTGGCTGGACTCTGCTTTTCCTCATGGCTTATGGATTTTATTTAGGGAGCTGAAAGGTCTCTGGAAATGCTTTCAAGTCCTCTGCATACCTGAGTTGGGAAATTGCCTCTGGGACACATTTTACACCATATGACAGACAGGAAAGAAAGCCTCTGAATGTTCGAGGTTTTAACCTGATCTCAGGGAGTGTTGGCATTGTGTTTTGTCTCAGAGTAAGCAAAAATGAACTGTGGGAAAGCTAAATACGACAAAATGTGGTGTAGCTAAGAAATGCTTCTAGGTGTTTCTCTGGAGAACTTGGAGCTACTTTCTGAAAGTTCTGTGCATGGTTTAAATACAGAGCTTGAAAGGAGGTCTACCCTAAACAGCCTAGTATTCATGCTTCTGAGGGTAAAAGCAAATCGCTTGGCTCCTCGGAGGCCAAGAACTATATGGATAAACCGTAAGAGAAACCGGACATTAGATACTACCACTGGGAAACTATCATAGCCGGAAAGCGTGGGCTTATGTCACATTAAAATAGTTACTGGGATCCATTCTCATGCACAATAAAATAATTGCACAAGTTAGCAGGTAAGGATAATGTAGGAAAGCTAACACTTTTATTCTAACTATAGGCAACACAGTTTATGTCTCATTGTCTCCATAATGGAGTATATAAATTTTCAAAATTCTTAATAAACTTATCTAAGATCTCATCGCTGGTGAGAAGCAAACGGGATTCAAGATCATATGTAGTTAATTCTAAAGATTATTTTCTTTCTACTGTATCATATTAATTTTGTCAATAACAATAACTCATTATTCAGCAGTCATTGCACCAATTGTTTTAATATTTTGGTCTTGTAGTAGGTTATTCATTGAATGAAATCTACTTGCCAGGTACTGTAAATAAAAAGTATCAAACATGCTTAGAATTGTAAAGAACCGTAAAAATAATTTAGTCCAAATCACCTATTTTGTGGATGAACAAACTGAGGCTAAAGTCACCTATACAAGTAGTTATAACTGGAGGGATAATGTTAGTGTTTGGGGCTAATGACCTTTTCTTCAAAATGACAAGCTGGTGGAATGTTCGAGAGCATAATAAACCTCCAAAATAAGTCACTCAGCGACTTTAAAAGACTATGTTGAAGCTCTCGGTGTTTAGCAGGTTAGTGTTATCCCGGCAGCCTCCTATTGACAGGTGGTCACAGCGGTGACTGCCGTAAGTTCTCTAGTTCTTATTTGAAACAGAATTTCTTTTAAATAACAGTGCCTTTTTGCTTTTATTTTTAAGAAAAATACACCATGATAGGCTAATTAAAAATTGTTAAAGCTTTATTTTATTTATTCAACAATCATTTATTTAAACACCTAAAATATGCCAGTTCCCATGCTTAGAGTCAGGGGTAAAAAAAGAAAAGGAAGGAAAAAAAAAAAAAGACTTTAGACAAAAGTCCTATTCTTTTCCGGACGCGCAGGCTCAGTGGGCCCAGCCGCTCCGCGGCATGTGGGATCCTCCCGGACCGGGGCACGAACCCGCGTCCCCTGCATCGGCAGGCGGACTCCCAACCACTGCGCCACCAGGGAAGCCCAAAAGTCCTATTCTTAAGGTACATTTACGAATGTCACATGGGACAAAATTTTAAGGAAACAAAATTAATGGGGGCTTGTAAACATTGGATCAAATCAAAATTGATCTTTTCGAAGCTCTGGTAATTTTCAGATTATTTTAACAAGCATCATCCATGTTCAATAAAAGGATAGATAACCAGGCTGGGATGTGTGTGTTAAATATTGAGTCCAAGCATACTTTATCTTTTTTTTTTCCTGCTACGATTTTTAAATTTGACTTTTATATATGCATTATGAATCTCCAAGAAGGGGACAGTCCCTATAGCACTTACATGCAAGTTCGAAAGAAATGCCGTGGCAGCTTGGTCTTGCAGGAGGAACATTTCCGACCCCTGGTTGCAGAGGCTGTGACACTGCAGATGCTTGAACCCGAGCTCTGACCACTCCCACACGTCAGAAAATTGGTCTGTCATTTATTTACCCATTAGTAGTAGAAACAATCCAAATCTTCCCCACCCTAAATTATTGGATTTGATGTTAGCCAAGGATAAGAATCAAGAAGTAGATTGGAAAAGAAAATGACCTTGGGACATAGTACACCTGATGCTTGGTCAGGATAGACGTATTTGTCTGTTCCATTGAAAAAGTGCTTTCATGTATTATTAGGTGAGTTCATGGCCTTGTGAGAACGTGTGCATTTATGTGAAGGGGAGTCTCTCCTCTGCTGTGCTAAGATCTCTCCAAGGAATCTCTCACCTGCCCCTGCCCTTTAATCTATCATTATGTACCTATGACGTGAATTGTTTTTTTTTTAACATCTTTATTGGAGTATAATAGCTTTACAATGGTGTGTTACTTTCTGCATTATAATAAAGTGAATCAGTTATACATATACATATATCCCCATATCTCCTCCCTCTTGCGTCTCCCTTCCTCCCACCCTCCCTATCCCAACCCTCTAGGTGGTCTCAAAGCACCGAGCTGATCTCCCTGTGCTATGCGGCTGCTTCCACTAGCTATCTATTTTACATTTAGTAATGTATATATATGAAATGTTTCTTTTAAATGGGACCATTTTGCATTGGACAACCTGTCCTGTATACCTGTACTATGCTGTTCTGAACATAGCAGAGTATTTCATAAATTTATTTGATGACAAAATTGTCCAATACATACAGAGAACAGATTGGTCATTGTCAGAGGCAGAGAATAAGGGGTGGGTAAAATGGGTGAAAATAGTCAAAAAGTACAAACTTCCAGTTATGAAATAAATGTCATAGGGATATAACATACAACAAGGTGACTATAGTTAATAATACTGTATTGTATATTTGAATGTTGCTAGGAGAGTAGGTCTTAAAAACTGTCATACAGTGAAAAAAAATTGTAGCTATGTATGGTGATGGATGTTAACTAAACTTATTGCTGTGATCATTTTGCAATACGCATAAATATCAAATCATTATGTTGTACACTTGAAACTAATATAACATTCCATGTCAGTTATATCTCAATTAAAAATATTGTCCTCCTTCCAGGAATATTTTGGAAGACTTTTCTGTAGAGATCAGCAAATATTGGTAATATTAAATTATATTAAACAAGTATAATACTAAATTCAGTGAATTTTAAAAGCACTTGACTTAAATCTTAAAATGCTAATTAAATTAGCACAAATTATATCTTTAAAAGCCCACTAAAAGATACAAACATAAGAAATAAACAAAATCGTTACATAATACTCTGTAGACAACTAGAGTTACTATTAATATAATGTACACCTTACTATTGCAGAATTTAGTAGATATTTAGGTTAGAGAGAGAAGTGACAGTAGAATGATTTCTTTTCAATTAGAACACAGTACACTTTTATATTACTTGGAGTACAAGAGAATTCTATATACACCAATAAAACTGACAACGTTCATATATCAGTAATGTATCTCTACCTATTTCATGTTTCAATATTGACATATCTCATTTTCTTGGTAATTTTTGAAGTATTAATGTCATAAGAGATACTTTTGATTTTAGGAAAGAAAATTGTAACAAATATCATGGTATAAATGGATATAGTTCCTTTATTTCTTAATGAAAACGTTTTAAAAAAAAAGGCGGCACAAATTACCAACATCAGGAAAAAAGAGGACATATCACCACTGCCAGAACAGATATTAAAGGGTGGGAAAGTACTACAAACAGTTGTATGCACATAATAGAAAAAACAGATAAAATGGACTCATTTCTCAAAGACAGCAATTACCAAGCTCATACAGGAAAAATATTTAACCTGAATAGCCATATATGTATTTTAAAATATTACATTTACAGTTAAAGAACTTCCAAAAAGAAAACACCACTTCTACATGGCTGCACTGTTGAAATCTACCAAACACTTTCGGGAGAAGTAACACTCTTCAAATACTCTTGCAGAAAATAGAAGAGCAAAACTTCTTTTAAGAAGCAAACTCATGTATTAGAATAAATATATTAGGATAAAACAAATGTATGGAACAATATTTATCCTGAATATAGACACAAAGTTCTTCAAAAAATTTAGCAAACTGAATCCAGCAATCTATACCTGGATCTACATCTATATCTGTCTCTGTATCTGTTTCTATATTTATATCTATATATATCATGAGCAAGCAATTTCTTTTTAAGTCAACATCCATTAATGATAAAAAATAACCTAGGAAAACAAAAGATCTTCCTTAATTTGATAAAGATTATGTCTAAAAGGCAAAGAGCTAACATCATACTTAATGAGAATGACTCAATATTCTCTCTCTAAAATGGGAAATTAGCCAATAAATCTGTATCTATAGACAGTATTATGTGTTTAGTCTTGTTATATCTGTTAGCATGGTGAATTACATTATTTTTTTATGTTGTTCAAATCTTGCATTCCTGGAAAAACCTACTTGGTCATGATGTGTGTGTGTGTGTGTGTGTGTGTGTGTGTGTGTGTGTGATGGATCTGATTTGCTAACACTTTGTTGAGGATTTGTGCCTGTGTTCAGGAGGGGTATTGGTTTTGTTTGTAGTTTTATTCTCTCACCGCTCACGTTGAATAGTTTCTTGGAAGTCTTAGCAATTTCACTAAGACAAGAAAATGAGATAAAATGTATTCAGATTAGAGAGGGAGCAATTAATCTATCTTCATTCACAGATGACGTAATTGTGTACGTAGAAAATCCCAAGGAATCTACAAAATAGCTCACAGAAATTATGTGACATTAGCAAGTTTAGAAGGTATAAGATCAAATTGATAAAACTTAAATTTCTAATATAATAGGAATAAACGTCAGCTAAAATTTTAAGAAGCAATATCATCTACAATAGCTCCCACAAATGTGAAATGCTTAGGTATAAATCTTATACAAGATGTTGGAAAATATCTTTATAACGGTTAATTAGGCAGATTTCATAGATTTGACATCCAAAGCACAATCTATAAAAGAAAAGTCAGGGCTTCCCTGGTGGCGCAGTGCTTGAGAGTCCGCCTGCCGATGCAGGGGACACGGGTTCGTGCCCCGGTCCGGGAGGATCCCACGTGCCGCGGAGCGGCTGGGCCCGTGAGCCGTGGCCGCTGAGCCTGCGCGTCCGGAGCCTGTGCTCCGCAACGGGAGAGGCCGCAAAGGTGGGAGGCCCGCGTACCGCAAAAAAAAAAAGTCAGTAAATAAGACTTCATCAAAATCAAAAAATCTTTCTCTGTGAAGGCCACTGTTAAGAGGATAAAAAGGCAGGCTATATAGACTGGGGTGAAATATTTGCAAAATAAATATCAAAGAGCTCTCAAAACACAGCAAACCAGTGTAAAAATGGGCAAGAGATTTGACTAAGCGCTTCACCAAAGAAGATAAATAAGATGTAAAGAAGCAAATGAAACAAATGCCCATCATTATTAGCCATTTAGTCATTAAGGAAATGCAAATTAAGAAACACAAAATAATATACCATTATACACCTATTAGAATGGCTAAAGTCTTTTTAAAGAGCAAGGATGCAGAACAAGAGAAGCACTCAGACGTTGATGGTGACAGTGCAAAATGATACGGTTTCCCTGAAATATGGTGTTGTAGTTTCTTTTAAACTTAAAAATACTTACTGAATCACCTGGGATTTGCATTTACTCTAGGTATTTATGCTAAGGAAATGAAAACTATGTTCACGTAAAAACCTAAACATAAATGATTTAAAGCGGCATTATTGATAGTTACCAAAACCTGGAAATAATCTCCATGTCCATTAATAAATAAATGGATAAACAAACTGTGTTACAACACTCAGTGAAGTATTCCCCAACCACACATGAAAAATTCTCAAAGGCAATATGTAACTGGAAGAATCCAGACTCAAAAGGTGACATCCTCTATGATTCTATTTATTTGACCTTCCAGAAAAGGCAAAAATGTAGCAACAGCGTACAGAATTCTTTGGGGTGTTGGAAATATGTGTTAATTGCCTGTGGTTGTGGTTATTAGAAACCTTTCATGTATAAGATATAAATAACTACATCAAAAGGGTGATTTTCATTGTATATAAGTTAATAATAATAGTAACCAGTAATATTTTATAACATACTGAGATGAAGCTAAAATAATATCAGTGGAGATTATTTTTAATAATTTCATATACTTTGTTAAATACCTTTTATAAAACAAATTTTTCAGTATAGTTTATACAGTAATTATTCTGCTATAAGAGGATGTCAACCTAGATAAGTACTTGGTCTTTTTAAAATTTAGCTACAAACTAAGAATACATTTCTCACCCTATCGTGTTCTGAAATTCTTTCTGTCAAGTTTTATGATTCTTCAGAGAATAAAATTATTTGCCTCTGATATTGTAGAAAATATTTTGAAAACTGATGGTAATGGGTGAGACAGCAGATAATAGAAATCTTCTTCATCTAATGGTGGCCAAATCAATACCAAGTTGAGGTCACCATAGTCAGTAATAAAAGCTGATTCGGAAAGACAGCTACTTACCACCATAGATAGAATTCAGACAGCTGTGTTGTGATTCTAGAGATGGCTGCGCCATTTATAGCAGTTATATTCACGCCTTTAAATGAGGAAAGTGAACTCCACAACCTGAGATTTAGAGCATTATGTGTGTGGGGGGGGGGGGGCGGATTGCAGCACAGCAACTCTTGATTTAAAACTAAAAGGAAAACAGGGAAAACAACAGCATATGTTTTAAATACATCTTTCCAACTTACCTAAACCTGTTATAGGTAAGAAGAACAAATTTATGTTCAAATTAGTATCTTTATTCTATATTTATTCACAGAAAGCTACTTTAAATTAATTGACTGCTACATTGAAAAGACATAATTAAACAATTGTTTCTTTTGTATTCATACACTCAAGTTCCATGAATTTAAATAATGGTAACATTTTTAATAATGTAAATTGTTTAATTAAAAAATAGCACAATTTCCCAAATTGCTAAATTACCCTAGATGAGGAGTTGAGGATTAACATACACACATTACTCTATATAAAATAGGTAACTAATAAGGACCTACTGTAGAGCACAGGGAACTCTACTCAAATTCTTGTAATAACCTGTAATGGAAAAGAATCTGAAAAATAATATATATACATATATATATACACACACACACACATGCACACACACGACCGAATCACTTTGCTGTACACTTGAAACTAACAGAACATTCTAAATTAACCACACCTCAATTAACCCCTCCCCCCAAAAAACCTGAGATTAAAAAAATAGGAAGAATTTTTCTAATTTTGCCCTCGAAATGCTTTGGTTACAAGTAATTAATTTAATTTGCAAAGGTAGTCTATGCCTCGCTTCTCCAATGTGAACATCCAATGTTCCATCCAAACTCATTGATAGGGCAGATTCAGACAAGGGAGGAAGGGTAGAGCCTGTGTGCAGGTGCCTTTTGGAGAAATCAACTCCCTTCCCATTCCTCCAGTAACAGGAACCTAGGTGGCCTCTTGGAGATTTGACACACCCCTTTGCCCACTTCTTGTAGTGTTACAGATAGGAGTGTCAGACCCCACCCTCAATTACACTGTTCCTCTCCTTAGATTCCAAAAGGAGGTCCCTAAAGGAAGGGCTGTGTTTGCTCCAGACATTTATTGCTCCATCCTAAGGTCCTGAGCCCAGGGTAATAAGTTCAAGCTAAGAAAGAGGCTCAAATGCTAGCCCTGCCCAGGGATGCTTCAGACCCCTGGAAGGGAAGAGGATTGGTGGGGGGGAGGGGTATCTAAACATCCCTCAGGACAGCAGAGCTGACACCCAGCAGAGCCAGGATTGTTTCCTATGTAAATCCCTCCCATCAACACGAATATTTGTGTTCCCCTGTCCCAGCTCCCAAACATGGGCCCAAGCACTGTAGATTGGGCGGGCATTGCAGAGACCTTGCATTCTCCCTCGTCTGCGCTGAAAGGAATTCAGAGTAGAAAATAAAATATTTCCATTTCTCCTAAATTTGTAGAGAAACAAGTGCCATGATACGAGGACATGCCTCCCTCTTGTTTGCTTGGAGCAACTGTTAGAAGTTTGCATAAATATCTATTGCTAATTCAGTTTTATTTAATGAAGTATGTAAATAGTTTAATACTTCTTTATTTAATGAGAATATATATATCAAAACCAAGAAATTATCTTTATTAGTTGTTACTGATCCAAAATTGGAACAGGAAAACTTTAATAGGCTGCTACAGATAACTTTAGAAATTACTGAAAGTAGTAAAAATACAATTGTACAAAACTTTCAGTTTCACAAAATTATGTTAATATGTGTCACCAGTTGCAAAAGTGGCCTCAATTTCTTTTTTTAAATATTAAAAAGTACTTAATTAGTAAAGCAAATGTCTGAATTCAGAATTATCTAAGGAGGTGCCAATGGTGAAATTCATGAATTGAAATGATAAGCAACACTTTGGGTGAAAGTGGTTATTTTTATTGTTCTAATCTGTAAAATCATTATACTTCTACATGATAGTGACTTTTTCAATATTCATAATCATTTTTCCCTAGAAGATAGTACTAAAATATTAAACAAGTGAATCATTTCTGTAAACTCTTTGAATATCAATAGATGAAGAAATAGGAGATTCAAGTTTTCAAACTTCTAGAGCTGCATGAGATTCCATAAGAAGCAAACTAGTTTTACAGTGATTTTTTTAAATAAAATAAAATTGTGCTCTGGCTGGCATCTGATTTTTAAATGTTTAATAGTACTTACTCATTTTAAAAATAAATAATAATACAAATTAATATTAAATTGACCTATTATGTCTTATAATCACTCTGAATATTAAAAATAAGCATAGATTTAATGCATGCAAAGGTAAGAGTAATCAACCAATCCATTAAGGTATGAAATAAAAATGAATGTCACCCCATAGCTTTTTTTTTTTTTTTTTTTTGTGGTATGCGGGCCTCTCACTGTTGTGGCCTCTCCCGTTGCGGAGCGCAGGCTCCGGATGCACAGGCTCAGCGGCCACGGCTCACGGGCCCAGCCGCTCCGCTGCATGTGGGATCTTCCCGGACCGGGGCACGAACCCGTGTCCGCTGCATCGGCAGGCGGACTCTCAACCACTGCGCCACCAGGGAAGCCCCACCCCACAGCTTTTTAACCTTACTAATACTGAATACTTCTCCCCAAATATATTATTGAAAGCATTTTCTTGCTTATCCTTCCGGAAAAATATTTTTAGCTACTGATATTATTTTTATAATATAGTTCCCATGCCTGCACTAAATTTGTACAACCTCATTATTTTTAACATTTCCAGAGTAGTTTGGTGTATGAATGTAACAAAATTTAATAATCAGTCCTCTGTTAATTAATATTGGTTGGTTTTAACCCACACCCCTACCTCAATACACATAGTACAAACAATAAATATTCTCTTACATATTTATTGATGTACTTTTTCAAATATGCTGGTGACTTAGTGTTTAGCAGTGAAATTGTTAGGTAGAGGCTATGTGTATTTTCCCTAAAAATGTGAACAATTTGGATTTCCATTTCCAGTGGGAGTTCCTATTTTCTCAGAATATGATTGAAAATTCATGTTAACAGATTTCTATACATCTGCTTCTTATGTTATTAGAACTTATTTAGCCTATTGATCAGGCTATTAATACACTGAGAAGACTAACAAATATAAAAGATTTTTAAAATACATAACATTAACTAACTGGTGTTGGAAAATTAAAGCAACCAGAATAGCTATATGTGATCCACTTCTTGGTAGCTAGAGTTTTTCACAAGAATAAAAAATATATACTGTTTGGTGTGATCTAGGTCCTGTAAAAGATGACATTGTTGATGAAATCCTGTTAGAATGTATGGAAAATTTAATCAAAAATATGGAAAATACTTTAACAGCACTGTATTGTATAATTATTTTGTAATAATTTTGCTGACTCACATCTCCCTTTGAATTTTACTGATAGCTACTTATTCTATCCTTAGTTTTAGCCAAATGACTTAAATGCTTAGAGACAATATGTTATATCCCTGAAATGTGGAATTTCATAAAAATATACTTTACTTACATTAAAGCATAAATTTTAAATGTATATATACTACTGTTACAAAGCTATATTTGTCTTGTATTTTCCTGTTCTTTTCGATGTATTACATTGCCATTATTATATGCATCCTACTTACCTTGCATAAAAACAACCTTCTCTTTTGAAGTATAAATGTACCAACACGAGGGCATCTTAAAATCAGCCACACTGGCCCTAGGTACTACATAACATATTACCCTAGTCATATATCAGCAAAAGTCACAATTCTATTGCTTCAAAAGATAAAACAGTATTTGCTTTTAGAGCACTATTCTGATTTTTATAAACTCTGAGTATTTGTAATATTATAACAGGAATTTTAAACATCAAAATAGCATCCTAAATATTTAAATACGCATATGGACTTTATTGGATATTCTCTTTAAATGTGGGGTACCAGAAGGGCTGCTGTAACAGAGAGTTAGACACAAGAGCTTACTGATGGATCTGACTGTGCTGATTGTGCGTAAGACCGGGCCCGCTGAGCAGCTCTTATGCCTCATACACACTGCCCAGCCGAGCTTCTAAATGATCACATCACCGTGCGTGTGCTGAGCTCTGTGGCTGCTTGGATACATCTGAACACTGTTACTCTGCGCTTGAAGAAGTAATTTTAAATGGATATTTCTGCTAAATTCCCATCCCATGAAACATTAAGTAAGTGTTTGAAACAGGCTGCACTTACTTCAAATGTATGTATAATAAAGTATTTAAATCTGCTTTAAAATTCCCAAGTGATAAGCAAGTAAAACTTATTTTTAAAAGATGGATAACATGAGTATATGAAATGGGACTGATAAAATTATGTGAGTCAGAAATGAATACCTTTGAAACATACTTATCAATGAAGATGTAATTAAATATATGGGCTGTTTTGTTTGGGAATACGTATGTGTGCGTGTGTACACATGTGTACAGAGGCATATCCATATCCAGTTATAAGCTGTTTTTAAAAATTATCTAATCTCTAAATTTTTAATCCCCATCTTTAGCTAACCTTGTCTCAGTCATCTTTAGTTTCCCACTGTTGCCCATAACAACAGGCAAAAAGACTCAGAGATTGTAAACACTAAAAAGTCATGTCATAAACATCAATTCCTCTAATGAGCAATTGAATCAGAAAATGAAATATAAGTGATATTGCTTTTAGGACTACAAACTAGGCAGCTCCTAGTTTTGCTTTCACAGTAGCATAGTTTTAAGACATTTTAAAAACAAGATCAACAGAGCTAACAGATTTGAATTACAGCGTTCCAGTACTCTGATCTTCTCTTCATAGTCTGCAAGCATTCACTTGGTTCATCTCACAAACATGATCATTTTAGATGTTCAGTCATGCGGTATGGTGAACATAAACTTGAACAACTTTCTAAGAAGTCAAAAGCTATTTATGAATATATATTAAATCATATTTTACATTTTATAAACAGCACAGAGCATTTTCTTTCACTGATTTTTTACAATAATTGTACTAAGTGAGCAAGGATTTAAGTGTATAGAAATTGAGACTAGGCAGAAGGGAACTAAAATTTACTGACAACTTTTTCTAAGTTGTTTTACTTACACTTTTCTAAGCGAAGCTAATTTTGCTTATACCTTTTATCACCTTTTGAGAATTGGTTAAGTGGTTTGCTCATAGACTTAGAGTTACAAAAAAAAAAAAAAAATAGAAAGATACTATTTCTAAATAAAAGGTAAAGTCACATGAAAACCAAACCCACCATCACCTTAATACTGGTGAGAAATTAGTCTCTTTACATAATTTAAAAACTAGAACTACTATTAGAGATTTGGTATAACAATAATAATTATAACAATAACAACATTTAAAAGCTTTAATTTATTGGGTCTTTTCTATATTCCAAACATTTACCTTCCAGTCTTTTGTTTCAGAAAACTTCAACATCTTAGAAGATTGTCCGAAGGGTAGTGAAAAGTGGTGCATGTGGGGGTGTGGCATAGGAAGGTAGGGGCTGAGTTTTCAATGCACATATGTTAGAAAGGGAAAGAAGGGAAAGTTTCCCTTACATGAGGAAGGAGACTGTTGGTTCTGGGTTGTGTGCTAGGCTTCCTTCAGTCATTCAGGAGAGGTGAGAAATGCCTTTGTGGTACACTCTGGAAGTTTGGACTCCATGCCATAACACTGTTCTTCGCAAAAGGGTGCCTGGCTCTTCCATGATAATTCTTAACATAGAAACAATAGAACTGCAGTAACCACTACTGGTGGAAGGTCAAAGGGGCTTTCTCTAACTGTGCTATGAAGACCTTTATACTAACCAGTGGGGTGGGAAAATCCAAGGAGCTCCCCAAATAGCAGATTAACTTCCTGCTAGATAAACGGTATGGAAGATTGCGGACAGATTCATTCCGATTTTTACCAGATCAATTAACATAGCGGTGCTTCTCATGTTTTCAGAGTAATATTAATGACTGATACATATGTATAGAGCAATTAAAAAATAAGAAAGCTATATATTGTGTATTTTATCTCCTTCAATATCACAAAAATCAATATCTCTTGATGAAGGGAGGATATGCCTTCCTCTCCTCTGTTGACAACTAAATACACTGATACGTGGTGATGTGAAATGATACAAAGTCATCTTCTGCCTTTCTCTGATTCTGTGGTGTGAAAAAGTGACAGAACCTCACCGATCCTTTGTACTGAAAGAATAAGAGTATTTTTTGTGTGCATGTGGTTTGTTTATTTATTTTTTTGCGGTACGCGAGCCTCTCCCTGTGGTGGCCCCTCCCGTTGCGGAGCGCAGGCTCCGGACGCGCAGGCGCAGCGGCCACGGCTCAGGGGCCCAGCCGCTCCGCGGCACGTGGGATTTAGAACATAGTTTCACCTCAAAGGAAATAATATGAATATAATAAAAAGTCTTGATGTCAGGCATAAGAACTTAGTATATTTACTTCAAAACTGCATTGTCTTTCAGAGAAAAAAAAAAAGGTTTTATCGGAATATAAAGCAAAGGAAGATAATATTGGGAATGTCTTTTGAATTGAATGAGGGGCATTTGATCCAAGAGTTTGAAAAATCCAAAATTTAAGTTAAATAAATAAAACCTCACAGTATTAAAGGAAAATAGATAAAAGACAAGATTTATATATTTATAATTATATTTATAGTATCATTTTTGTTTTATATTTGAGAAGGAAACTATTATGCTACTCTATTCACATAGTTAAGAGGGACCGCCACAGCTGATTACGGCTTTCAGGAGAAAAAGAAGAGCGGACTAAATTAAGTAAAAATAAGACGTGTAATCTATACACCAGAAAATAGTTTTAATTAATTCAGTATGAGAAGCATTGGCTTTTGTGTCAATACCAGCAAGAAATTAGTCTTCTTACGTATTTTTTTTTTTTTTTTGCGGTACGCGGGCCTCTCACCGCTGTGGCCTCTCCCGTTGCGGAGCACAGGCTCCGGACGCGCAGGCTCAGCGGCCATGGCTCACGGGCCCAGCCGCTCCGCGGCACGTGGGATCTTCCCGGACCGGGGCACGAACCCGTATCCCCTGCATCGGCAGGCGGACTCTCAACCACTGCGCCACCAGGGAAGCCCCTTCTTACGTATTTTAAACATTAAATCTAATATTGGAGATTTGCAATAACAATGATTACAATAACAATTTTAGAAAGCTTTTATTTATTGATTTTCTATATTCCAAACACTTACCTTCCTCTCTTTAGTTTCAGAAAACAAAACTTAAACATCTTAGAAGACTGTCCTAAGGGTAGCGAGAAGTTGGGTATTTCGTGTTGTGGACTAGGAAGGTGTGGGCTGACTTTTCAATGCAGTGTGTTATAAAAATGAGCCCGGCTAAACTAAAAGCAGATTCAGAAATCTATAGGCTTGTCCTCCATATTTTAGATCCAAGTGTGAATACCAAAATAACATGCTTTACACAAGAGCCTGTTGAATTTACACTTCCAAACTCTCAAGTCTGACTTACTCAAACCTGCAGTTGGGATTCTGATCTCTCAGTAGGTGGACCATATATTTATGCCAATTTCTCTTAACCCATTCCTGTTTCTTAACCTGCTTTGAGTTTCACCAGGCTCATTTTTCACACAAGTGCCAAGCCGTCTCATATCTCATTAATCAAAACTATTTTCCGGTATATAGATCACACATCTTAGTTTTGTTGTTATTTAATCTCTTCTCTTAGTAGCAAGAAACTTTTTACCAACTATCACCTTTGTTCTAAGATTGTTTTTCAGTACACACTGACCGCCTTAGCTGTTTAAGACATTCATTATCAACTCTGGCTGCAGTTGAGAGACAGGGGCAACTAGAACTCAAGATTGTGATCCGCTAGCCCTTTGGGGATGTTTGGGAATCTGCATTTCTTTTCTAATCTTCACTGCGATTCCAGTGCACAGTTAGGTTAAGGCAGTACTAGTTATTATTATTCCACAAGTAACAACTTGGCACCAATGTGCATTTGCAATTCAGTGGGATTTAAAGGGTTCATTACTTTGTCACTTTCACAAGAGACAAGAATGCTATACCAAAGTGAAGTTAATTAACTTATTAGAGGTTATGAAACGCTATACCAGGTTTTATCATTGGCCAATCTAGACCAGGCCTCTGACAGTGCAGTGGGCAATACAAATCATCACTGGGGAATTTTTGTTTACCTTAAAGCAGTTAATGATTCTTTCCTTTTCCGCTCTGGCCCAGTAGTTTGTGCTTTTTCACAAAGACAGTGGGAAAGAGGGGGAACCTGCTGGGTCTATGACCACCATTCTGGTGCTTCTTCTGGGTAGGGGTGGGGCCTTTCCCTGCGGAGGCCCTGCGGGGTCCTGCTTGGTTTCATTTCTAAACATAGGGTAGTGGTTACCTAATGGATGTTTTCTCTTTAAAAAATATAGTCAGATCAAAATATACCAAAAGGCAGTTGCAAGATATGTGTTACAGAGAATTCAGAGCCAGAACAAATAAACTATAATATATGAGCATGTGTACATTTTTAAGTGAAGTTCAAAATGTCTAACAAATATATAAAACTCGTCTCTGTATATAATTTCATTATTAAATTTTTACTTTTAAAAAATCATATTTAAAACTGTATTTGTCCTTAGAAGAAAAATACTGTGTTCAATATGGTTGTTTATATGATAATGTTAGTTTGATTTTTAAAGCATCATCTTTTAGCTGGATTTAATGTGTTCTATTGTGAAGAGAGTCTTGTTTGTTTCAGTCTAACAGAATGTGGGTCACTGGCCTCCTCCTATATCACTCATTTTTCTGATGAATGATAAATTTTGTTTTTTCTTATTGTCCAAACAAGACTCCTTCTTTCCCCCTTTCTCTTCTCCTTTCTATAACTAAATACTGAGCCAAAAGACGAATTCATCTTCACCTCTGAGATTTCCTGCATCCTCAGAAGGTGTAGAGTATGGATGTGACACACCCGGCAGCAAGCTTACCCACCTGCAAACACATATTAACTTCCTACTGTTGTTTTCAGTAAGTTAAATGAACAGTTCTGGTTACCATACAAAAAAAATTTATGGAAGCTCAATCAACCTTATTGAAAGCTATGTCTCATAGTATTTGGTTCTATTTAATTTTGGAAAAATACTCTTTTAAAAAGATCAGAGTAGCTTTCTATAAGAAGTGTGTGTGTGTTCTCTCTGGGGTGATGAACCATAGAATTTTGGTCACCTGATCTGAAAGTTCTTACTGTAGATATGTTTTTGTCATAATCAAATTTGAAATGTTGAAACATTTAATGATTTAATTAAACTAACCTGCTTAAGGTTATGCTGAAAACTACAACAGCGGTGTAGCTTTTAGATACGATACTACACTAAGAAAGAGTTTACAGCAGTGCTTAAAACTTTGGAATGGTTCTAGCCTGCATGAAATGCTCAATTCAATTAGATTTTTATACTCTGTTTTCCTTTGGAGCAATGATCTTCTCTATAGAAGTCCTTGATCTATACTACTTTATTCTTGAATGCCAAGAGAAATTCATTTATTTATCAATTTAACCGATGGATACTTATTGAGTTCTTACAGCAATTTTCATCCAGTTCTAGTCCCTGGGGACTGAAATGAGATGCTGTCCTTGCCCTGAAAGCCTACTCTGAGATAAACAAGTAATTGGAATCAGGATGGTAGGTCTAATAATAGGACTATGAACAAGTCATTGAAGGGCAGCTGCTGGGGTTGCCGTCTTTGGATCAGCATATTAAGAAGCTGCTGGGAAGAACAAAATCCCAAATTCACCTTAGTAGAGATACAGGAAAATTGGAAAATTGAGTTAAAGAAAACCTGGGTCTATTTACCAACATAGGGGTACCACATATGTGCAAGAGGGGAGCCCCTTTCTGCCTCCTTTTACCCCTTTGTCTCTCCGGTCAGGCCTTCAAATTTCCAGTGTCCCTGAAAAGGTCTCAAAAAGCTAGTAAGAGGAAGGTGAAACATCCCCGTCTTCACTGTTTATTCTGCAGCTTTAACAGTGAGAACAAGTAATGATTTAGTCTGTTGCAGAGTAAAGATTCTGAGTCTTTTCAGTGCAATCTCCCACCCCTAACCCCATCTCCAATGCTTGTACCAACCTTTGGAAGAAGAGAAAGGGACAGACAAACTCCTGTTAATGGGCAAGTTCCAATTAGGGAGCATCCTGGCTTTAGTCCTGCCCCCCACCTGATATCTAGACTCACCCCCTCAGAGGTGGGGCCAGAATGGAAGATCTTGCAGCAAACATTTATTTCAGAATGTTATAAGCAAAATTAATTTAATATAGGGCCTTTACATCATGGTAATAAATGATACTAAAAAAGAAGAGATACAAAGAAGATTGACTAATGCACACAAAATATTTCATCTCTAATTTTGTCTTTATATTCTGAAATGATCATGGGACATTAATCATTTTAATAATATTCATTTTGATTGAGTACATTGCAAATTATAGCATTATTTTGCTAAGGATAAAAGTAAGCTTAGAACGAAAGAAAGCATTTAAATAATAAAATAGTAGATAGTAACTATAATGTTAAAGGAATTAGTAGATTAATTTGTCAATGTTGATTGGTTTTGCTAAAGGAAAAATATATTTTCTGTTCATTCATAACTTTTTATTTAAATAACAGGTTTTGTTTTCTACTCTGCCACTTTCTTTTCTTCCCTTTATTTTACATGGTATTTATTGGGTCCTGCAAAACAATATATATTTTACAGTCATTTAATAAAATAACTGTTTATTCTCCTAATACCCTTTTTTCAATTAGGTTAATTGTTAACATGTTAACAACTTCCTCCCTCAAAAAATGTAATCAGTTGGATTCATGTGGACATGTGTTGAAAGCTCAAGTATGGGCTGATGCAATGGTAGAAGCTGACTGATTCCTATTTTAAAGATAATATTAAGGAATATATATATTTTAAATTACCTGTGATATTTACTCAAAGATTCAACATTTTTGTTATTTTCTTCCTTTCCATGTCCAATGTGAATTCATGTACTCATTTTATGATTGGTGATGAAGATTATGGATGAGTTTACCACTTGAAGTATGAACTGGGGGTGAGGGGAGGGAGAAATTGGGAGATTGGGACTGACATATACACACTACTGTATATAAAATAGATAACTCATAAGAACCTGCTGTGTAGCACAGGGAATTCTACTCAATACTCTGTAATGACCTATATGGGAAAAGAATCTTAAAAAAAAAAAGAGTGGATATATGTATATGTATAAATGATTCACTTTGCTTTACAGCAGAAACTAACACAACATTGTAAATTAACTGTACTCCAATAAAAAATTAAAGAAAAAAGAATGAACCAGGTGTTAAATGTCTAATGTTTTCTTGTTTGCTTTTATGAGTCTTTTTTCAGGTAAGCATCCTGTAAAGAGTTTGTCATTGTCTGTGGAACACTTACATGTTTTCTTATTAGCATCTCTTTTACTTGAATTTTTGTCTGAGATAATTATAGAATTACATGCAGTTGAAAGAAATAATACAGAGATATCCTATTGAAACCTTTACTAAGTTTACCCCAATGGTAAACTATTGCAAATATAGTTCAGTGTTACAACCAGGATATTCACATTGATATAGTCATGACACAGAACATTTTCATCACTAAAAAGACCTTTCATTATATTGGAGTGATGTGTAAATTGTATTGTGTTTTCTTTTTTGTTTTTGACCCCCTTCATCCAACTCTTCTACCCCTCATCCCCACCTCTGGCAACCACCAATCTCTTCTCTGTAGCTATGAGTTTGTTTTTCGATTATTTTAAGATCGCACATATAAGAAAGAGTCTCTGCCTGACTTATTTAACTTAGCATAATTAACAAGTTAAAGTTATGGACTTAGCCCTTGAAGTCTATCCACACTGTCAAAAATGGCAAGATTTCATTCTTTTATATGGCTGAGTAATATTCCATTTTATATATATTACAATTTCCTTATCCATTCATCCAGAGATGGACACAGGTTTTTCCATATTTCATATAATACCTAGAAGTAGAATTGCTGGAACATATGGTAGTTCTATTTTTATTTTTTTAAGGAAACTCTACTGTTTTCCATAAATTGGCTGCACCAATTTACATTCCCACCAACATTCCACAAGTGTTTTCTTTGCTCTAAATTCTCACCAACACGTGATTTTTCTTTTTTAAAAAATAATAGCCATTCTAACATGTGTGAGGTGATATGTCACTATGGTTTTGATCAGCATTTCCCTGATTATTAAAGCTGTTGAATATCTTTCTCATATCTTTTGGCCATAATGTATGCCTTCTTTGGAAAATGTTTATACAGATGTTTTTTAAATCACAATTTTGGGGGTATTTTTGCTATTGAGTTGTATGAGTTCTTTATATATTTTAGATATTAGTACCTTATCATATATATGATATACAAATATTTTCTCCCATTCAGTAAGTTGCCTTTTCATTTTGTTGATGTTTTCCTTTGCTGTGCAGAAGCTTTTAAATTTGATGTAGTTTCACTTGCTTACTTTTGCTTTTGCTGCTTTCTCTTTTGAAGTCAAATCAAAAAAATTATAACCAAAACCTATATCAAGGAACTTACCACCTTTGTTTTCTTCTAGGAGTTTCATGGTTTCAGGAGTTATGTTCATGTCTCTATTTTGACTAATTTTTGTGTACAGTGTAAGATAGTGGTCATATTTCTTTCTTTTGTATGTGGCTGTTGAATTTTCCCCACACCATTTATTGAAGAGACTGTCCTTTCACAATTGCATATTTTTGGCTCCTTTTTCATAAATTAATTGACAAAATATATGTTGTTTTCACTTGCATTTCCCTGATAATATATGATGTGGAGCATCTTTCTATGTTTATTTGCCATCAGTATGTCTTTTTGGTGAGGTGTCTGCTATGGTTTCTAGCCCATTTTTTAATTGGTTTGTTTGTTTTCCTATTGTTGAATTTTAGAATTCCTTGTATATTTTGAATAACAGTCCATTATTAGATGTGTTTTTTGAAAAAATTTTCTCCTGATTTGTGGCTTTTCATTCTCTTGACAGCATCTTTCACAAAGCAAACTTTTTTATTTTAATGAAGTTCAGCTTATTAATTCTTCCTTTCATGAGTCATACCTTTAGTTTCAAATCTAAAAAGCCATCACCAAACCCAAAGTCATCTAAATTTTCTCCTACGTTATCTTCTAAAAGTCTTATATTTTTGGATTTTTCATTAAGGTCTCAGAACCATTTTAAATTAATTTCAAATGTGAAGGGTGAAAAGTTTGTGTCTAGATTCATTATTTTTGCATGTGGTTGTCCATGCATTTTAGCACTTTCGTTCATTTTAGTGTCTTTGCTCCTTGGTCAAGATCAGCTGACTATATTTATGTGGGCGTATTTTTGTGCTGTATGTTCTATTCCATTGATCTATTTGTCTTTTTTTTTTTTGCTAATACCACACTCTCTTGATTACTTTAGCTTTACACTATGTCTTGAAGTCAGGTATTGTCAGTGTCCCAACTTTGTTTTCATTCAATATTGTGTTACTATTCTGAGTCTTTTGTCTCTCCATATAAATTTAGAATCAGTTTGTCAATACAGATTAAATAAGTCACTGGGATTTTGATTAGGATTGCACTGACTCTATAGATGAACTTGGGAAGGACTGATATCTTGATAATATTGATTGCTTCTATCCAAGAACTGGAATATCTCTCCATTTATTTAGTTCTTCTTTGATTTCTTTCATTAGAGTTTTGCAATTTTACCCATATAGATCTTGTACATATTTTGTTAGATTTATAACTAAGTATTTAATTTTGTGAGGTGCTAAAATGAGTGGCATTGTGTTTGTGTGTGTGAAATTCTACTTGTTCGTTGCTGGTAGATAGGGAAATGATTGACTCTTGAATATTAATGGTGCATTTTGCAAAATTGTTATGGTCACTTATAAGTTCCCAGAGTTTTTTTGAATCTTTTGGATTTTCTACATAGATGATTGTGTAATATGTGAACAAATACAGTTTTATTTCTTCCTTTCCACTCAGTAAATGTTTAATTATCTTTATTGTTTTATACATTAGTTAAGCTTTCCAGTACAGAATTGAAAAGGAGTGGTGAGACTGATCATCCTTGCCTTGTTCCTGATCTTAGTAAGAAAGCTTTTCATTTGTCCCCATTAAGTATGATGTTAGATATAGGTATTTTTCTTTATCAAATTGAGGAAATTTCACTCTATTCCTAGTTCGTTGACAGTTTTTATCATGAATGGGTATTGAATTTTTTCAAATGCTATTTCAACATCTATTTATATTATTGCATTGATATTCTCCTTCTTTAATTTGTTGATGTGATGGATTACATTTATTTATTTTTAATGTTGAATCAGTCTTGCAGTTTAAAATTTTTTATACATTGTTGGATATGATTTGTTAATATTTTATTGAGAATTTTGTGAATGTATATTCTTGAGAGATATTGGTCCCTACTCGTCTTTCTTATAATATCTTTGTCTGGTCTTCACATTATAGTAATGCTGATCCTATAGAATGAGTTAGGAAGTATTTACACTGTCTAGTTTAATATTGGAAGTCACGTTAATACTATGGAACATGCATTTTTGTTTACTCTATTTTGAACACTTAATGGAAGCAAAGTGATTGTGGATATATTTTATAATTTAGTACCAACAAAGACTTTACAATGTTGGTGTATTATTAACACTTCAGATAATTGGAAAGAAAGTGGTGAGAGTAAAAATATATTTTTGTTATTAAAATCTTAAGTACAGAGGCAAAAATATATAATGCAACAAGACTCCTCTAAGCCAATATAACCTGTGAAAAGGTCATGAACAATGCTATGTAACATTTCTTTTTCCCTTAAATAACAAAAATCACTAAAGACCAGGAATAAAAAGCAAAAAAAAAAAAAAAAAAAATACACTGGAGAAAAGACAGTTTCTTTAAAAAGTGATACTGGGAAAATTGGACACCTTCATGTAAAATAATGAAATTATAACATTTTCTTACACTACATACAAAAATAAACTCAAAGTAGAGTAAAGACCTAAGTGTAAGACGAAAACCCATGAAGCTCCTGGAGGAAAACATAAACAGACCACTCATTGACGTATATTCTGGAATTTTTTTTGGATCTGTTTCTTAAGGCAAAGGAAACAAAAGCAAAAATAAACAAATGAAACCTAATGAACCTTAAAAGTTTTTGCACAGCAAAAGAAAGCATGGACAAAATGAAAAGACAACCTACTGAATGGGAGAAAATATTTTAAATGATATAAACTACAAGGGGTTAGTATGCAAAATGTATAAACATCTCATACAAGTCAATTCATTTAAAAAAAAAAACGGATTAAAAAATGGGCATAAGAACTGAATAGATATTTTTCCAAAGAATACATATAGAGAGCCAACAGACACATGAAAAGATGCTCATCAGAAAATGCATATCAAAACCATAATGAGATATCACCTCATTCTTCTCAGAATGGCTATCAACAAAAAGACCACAATTAACAAATGTTGGTGAGGATGTGAAGCAAAGGGAACCCTAGTGTAGTGTCAGTGAGAATACAAATTGATGAACCCGTTATGGAAAACAGTATGGAATTTCTTCAAAAAAGGAAAAAATAGAACTAACTACAATATGATCCAACAATTCCATTCCTGAGTATATATCTAAAGAAAGCAAAAACACTAATTCGAAAAGACACATGCAACCCAATGTTCATAGCAGCATTATTTACAATAGCCAAAATGTGGAAACGAACTGTGTCCATCAACAGATGAATTAATTAAAGAAGATGTGATACACAGACACACACACAAACACACACACACACACATACACAATGGAATATTACTCAGTCATAAAATAATGAAATTCTGCTGTTTGCAGCAACTTGGTTGGACCTAGACGGTATTATGCCTAGTGAACTAAGTCAGACAGAGAAAGACTAATAGTGTATGTTATCACTTATATGTGGAATATAAAAAATAAAACAAATAAATAAATATAAGAAAACAGAAGCAGAATCATAGGTATAGAGAAGAAACTAATGGTTACCAGGCTGGAGAGTGAAGGGGAGGCAGGAGCAAGGTAGGGGAAGGGGATTGAAAGGTTCAAACAGTTATGTATAAAATAGATAAGCTACAAGGATATATCGTACAGCATAGGGAAATATAGCCATTACTTTAAAACAACTTTAAATGAAATATAATATATAAAAATATTGAATCACTGTGTTGTTCACCTGAAGCTAGTATAATATTGTGAATCAACTATATGTCAATACCAATAAATAAATAAAATCATAATTGTTTCATTTGGAAGTTTTTATTAAATAATATCATTTAATCATTAATGCTGGTAAAATTACATATTTTTCTTTATTCACTTAAGATATATATTACATATTTTAAATTGTAGCCTATACATATATGATATTGTATTTTTGAGGACTTCATTTATAAATTAGACAAGATTTCAAATATGTTAACATTAGTAATCTTTGATATTCTTTATCAGTAAGATCATATATAAATCTGATTATATTATGTGTCCCCTCACATTTCCCTATATGTGCATATACTATATAATGTTTATGATAACTATACTATATATGCGATACTCAGGGTTTATTTTCATTTGAATCAAAATAGAACTTTTATAAAGGAATTACTAGGTGTAAAAATTAACTATACTAGAATGAGATTAAATCATACATTGATGTAAACACTAAAAAGAATAAATAAAATTTATGCAGTTGTTTCTAAACTCCTGTTTTTTGTGATTATACAAAATAACTTGAGTACAGTTTAAAATTGATGTAATTCCATACACTAGACTTAGACTGTTTTGAGCATATTGCTATCATTTTTCATGGTGTATAATTTGCAGATACACTTCAATAAAAATGATTTAATAGTTGTTAAATGCACGTTATGCAATGTTCATTTAAAGACAAGCTTTTACTAAACTTGTCTTGATTTTCAAACAAAATTTTACTTCACAGTACATTAATTTCTATTATGTATTTTTGCACTTTGTCATTAGCATACTTTCATTATTTTAATAAACAAAACTAAATATGGTATTAGTTGTTTGGCTCTGTGCTTCAGTAACTTCACCAAACAGCTAGCAGACAAATTAATGTAGATGGCTATTGTGTTAATTATATTTATTTATTATAGTGTGTTTAAATTCTTATTTATTTTTGAACGATAGTGTATTTATATCTATAAATTGATTAATGGATTGTAATCTTAATCATGAAATAGTAGAATCTGAAGCTGGCTAAATAATGTGTTTTCTTACAAATTACTTAAAGTCCACATTCCAGGAGAATTGGAGAATTGGTTTGCCAAGGAGTCTTTTTATGATTAGCTGTTCTCAGTACTGGTATAGATGTTGGAAATGCAGCTAGCTATTTCAAATTAGCTGCATCACATAATGCAATTTCCAAATATACAGAATGTCTACAAAACTGTTCCAAGCTTGAAGTGATATATACACTCTGATATTACTTCAGTAACAATAGTTGAAAAAGTTAACTTCCATTGATACTTAACTGTTTGCATAATGTTCACTCTTTTTAAAAATATTTTTATTTTTTATTTTTTATTTTCTTTACTCTGTTTTTGACTGATAGAAATTTCCTACATTGGATAGCAATTAAAATACTATGTTAACTCTAGCATTTTACAGTGTGAAGTTATGAAAGTTATAACATCATTTGGTAATGGATATTGAAAAAAATTATATAACTAAAAATCATATGTTCTTTTCTATTGTCATTTCATGCCGCATAAAATTTAAATATTGCTTAAGAAATTATCTTTAGGATCTCATTTTTGTTAAAAATATAAACAGATATATTTAAGTTCTGATTTGTTTTGTTTTTATAATCCAGCAATTTATTTCTCTTGCAGTAAGTTATAGGAATGAATGGAAGATAAGTAGCTTTCATTCATATATGTATATATATATATATATATATATATATATATATATATATATATATAGTCTTATTCTGGTGGGGGGGAAAGTAATACAACTATTAATTGATTTATTAGTTAGAATGAAAATCTATTTACAATCTTATCATGATTTCTAATTGCTTTCTCATAGATTTCATAGTGTATTAGTGACATGTGAACTTTCTCATGTAGAAATTGAGATGTTAGATGACTGTATACACAGATATAGAGAGGAGTGAGCCTTTCAACCTTAGAGATCAATTTGGAAAAAAAGAAAGTGAGTCTGATGCTACTCAAAATGTTTAAAAGTTATTCAAAAGGTAGTAAATGAGTCACCAATAAGTAGTAATTGGCAGTGAAAAAATAATTATGAATGTTAGACTTTACTATTCTTTTTTCATTTCAAAGACAAGATGATTTTGTTCATGTTACAATGAAGGGTCACATGATTAGAAGAGAGTGTTTAGAAGCATGCATTACTTAAGCAATCCTGGTGTCAGCCATGCTGGATTGCCTCAATACATGATTCTGATAATGTTTAAATGACAACTTTACTCATAAAAAAGCACACATCATGTCACTTAACTTATTCATCCATGCATTTTTTTTTGTGATATAATGGACATATGACATTGTATTAGTGTAAGGTGTGCCACATAATGATTTGATATATGTATATATTATGAAATGATTACCACAATAAGTTTAGTTAACATCCATCACCTCACATAGTTACAATTTTTACTTGTGATGAGAACTTTCTAGATCTACTGTCTTAACAACTTTCAAATATAAACTATACTACAGTTAGTTATAGTAACCATGCTGTACATTATATCCCCAGGATTTACTTTATCTTATGACTGTAGTTTTGTACTCTTTGATAAGCTTCACCTATTTTTCTCACCTCTGATCCCTCACCTCTGACAACCACCAGTCTGTTCTCTCTATTTATGATTTTTTTTTAGATTTTACATATGAGATCATACACAATGGGTCTTTATAATTTTGACTTATTTCATTTAGCATAATGCCCGCAAGATACATCCTTGTTGTAATGAACTACCATGCATATATATATATACATATATATATACACATATATATGTTGATATTTGAACAAACTACATTACAGCTAAATTTTTAGGTTTTTGAAATATAGCCAATTAACAATACTTTGATACAAAAATCATGGTTGATCATATGATCTATGTATAGATAACTTTAAAGATTTTTCTATTATCTGCTAGTTTTGGAAACACCCTTGCTCCTGTAGTATCATCAGACTCTTTGTCAATGGGTTTATTTCTTCCCCCCAGCTTTATTGAGATATAAAATAAAAATCTTGTGTAAGTGTACGGTGTGCAAAGTGTTTGATTTGATACCTTTACATATTGTGTAATAATTACTATCATGGTGTTAGCTAATACCTGCATCCTCTCATATAATTCCATTTCGTTTTCTGGTATGGACATTTAAGATGTACTCTCCTAGCAGCATTTAAGTATGTAATACAGTATTATTAGCTATAATCACCATGCTATAATTAGTTTCCCAGAACTTGCTTATCTTATAACTGGAAGCTTGTACTCTTTGACTAAATCTCCCATTTCCCCCACCCACAAGCCCCTGGAAACCACTATTCTAGTCTCTGTTTCTATGAGTTTGGATTCCACACTTATTCTTGATATCATATGGTATTTGTCTTTGTCTGATCTATTTCACTGAGCATAATGCCTTCAAGGACCATCTATACTGTCAGAAATAGCAAAGTGATGTTATTTTTCATGGCCAAATAATATTCCTCTGTGTATGTGTGTGTGTGTGTGTGTGTGTGTGTGTGTGTGTGTGTGTGTACTTTGTCCATATATGGCACCTATATACCACTTATTGTTTATCCATTCATCCTTTGAAGGACAGAAGCTTAGGTGTTTTCATAATGCTACAGTGTAGACAGGAATGCAGATATCTCTTCAAGATACTGTTTCCATTTCCTTTGGATTCATACCCAGAAGTAGGATTGCGGGACCATATGGTAGTTCTATTTTTATTTTTTTGAGGAACTTCCATACTATTTTCCATAGTGGCTGCACTAATTTACATTCTCAGTAACAGAGCACATCCTTACCAACACTTGTTATCTCTTGTCTTCTTGATGGTCGCAATTCTAAAAGGTGTGAGGTGATATCTCATCATGGTTTTGATTTGCATTTCCCCGATGTTTAGTGATGTTGAGCATCTTTTCATGTACCTGTTGGCTATCTGTATATCTTCACTGGAAGAATGTCAATTCTGTTCCTCTATCCAATTTTAATTAGGTGTTTTTTGTTTTTTTTTTGATACTGAAGTATATGATTTCTTTATAAACTTTGGATACTAAACCCTTATTAGATAGATGATTTTCAAATATTTTCTACCATTTTGCAGATTGTCTTATCATTATCTTGGTGGTTTCATTTGCTGCGCAACCTTCATGAGTTTCTAATTCCCAGTTTCACCTTTGTTCTGTTCTCACACCAGTCCTTACACTTTTTTTCTTTGAATAGAGTGCTAAATGACTTTGCTCTGAGTAATTCCTTCCATGTTTTTAATGTTCCTCCAGTTTCAAAACAACAATAAATTCACTACAATAATTGAATACTCACCAAGAAGAAGTTGGATCATAGGGAGAAACAAGGTTTAATTTAGATTTTAATTTAGATAAGATATTGATAATTTTCCCAGGCTCTGGGTTACATGACCATTATTTTGAGAGGAAAGAAATCCTTCATTAATTTCCAAAGAGATAAACAAACATCACAGATATTAAAACTGCTTTCAAAAAAAAAATTATATGCTCTTCTTTTCTAAAAATACCCCAGCTGAAGAATGCATTAACTCTGTACAATGTACAAAGCATAGAAATACAAGACCAGAACAAACGAAAATGTTTGTTGCAAATTTGCACACACCAGATTAGGTAAAATAGAATACAATAAAGATCAAATATCAGATAATTGAATTGTATGGGAGGTAGTTGTAACGATGAATAGGAAAAGAAAGTGACGCCCTTTAACTTAAAATCTTCAGTCAGGAAAGCAAATAAAGAAGAACATTCTTCCTCCTTTTCTTCCTTTCTACCTTTCCCTCTTCTCTCTCTCTCTCCCTCTCTTTCCACAGGACTTTAAATGTTCTTTCTTTTTCTCTCACCCAAATTTATGTTACAGATGAAAAGTCATTTTGAAAAAATTTGTAGACAGTTAAAAAATTAGCATCTACTGAGTTTCCAATCTTCTCAGGGCCTTCCTCTCCTTATAATTATTTTAAGATATCTCCTATATTTTTTTCATTTTCCTTCCCCATCATATCTCCCAAATTATAAACATACCAAAATTTAAGTCGATAATTAGAATAGAAATGTATTAAATGTAGGAAGCTTGATATTACACAATTTGATGACTGTCTTGAGGAAAAATATATTAAAGGAAAAATTAATGCCTTATATTAGTATTTCATAGAGTAATATTTCAATATGCATTTGTTTACTATTGTATTTTAGTGCACTTATATATGGATACTAGATTTAAGAATGGGGAAATTACAAGTTGTCCTAGAGTTAATTGATCTAATAGAGTAAATACACTTGAAGTTCAAAGGCAGATACAAGAATTAAGTTATCCAGTATTTAATTAGAGGACACCTAGACAAACTGTGTGGACTGTTATAAATATCTATGGCTATTAAAATGACCACATTAATAAAACATTAATAAAATTTAACATACTATTTAGGGATACCACAAAAATAGTAATTATCTTTTTCATGTCAAGAAATGTTTCTAGAACAGCATTAATTCTGTGGGACATGAGGAGTTATACCAGAAATCTATGACAACAGACCTATAATAGCAGATATATATAACAAGGGATATAGTTGCTTAAACTAACACTATTGTACTCACTATAAAAGATAAATTGGTGAGAGTAAAGTTTATCTGAAAAAAATTATAAATGTTCATAGCAGACAATATTTTAAATATTTGATTGGAGTCATTGTAATGTGTCTCATTAAGACTAACTGGTATGTCTAATTTGGTCATTATTTAGTTTCCCTGTATAGCCTCTATGAAGATTCCTTCTCCAATACACCTAAAGCTGGAAAACAGAAACCTAACTAAAAAGGACTTAAATTATTAAAAAAGAGAGTATGAATTCATATGAGAAAACATTCCAATGAATAAGGAGCATCAAATAAGGTTCTTCCTGCCTCTTTCACTTTCAGTTTAGAAGAGAAAGCCTTTTCTCCTGAAGACCAAGGGATGTGGAGAGAGGTGCTGAGTCATTGAGAAGGATCAGGGTTTGCTTGATAAGTGGCCTGAACCAGACTCCTTACTAATCACATCTGTAATTTTTTTAGCCATATGCAACAACATTTTCATAGGCTCTGGGGTTTAAGGCATGGACATATTTGTGGAGAGGCATTATTCTGACTACTAGGTATGGCATTCAGAATGTGTCACAAGAACTCAGTGTAATTTCTGGACTTTGTTTTCCTCCTTTGTACAATTTACTTTGCTGTCTAACCTTCTCAACAGTCTGGGAATTCTCTCATGACTTGTAATATCCTCTATTCTCTGAATTGACTGAAAATGTTTGATAGTGCAACTCCCCTTTAAATCAAGGCCCAGTAGACGTCAGCTCTAAAACTACATTAAATTATCTGTGGGCTCTACTTTAACTTGTGGCTTTAGTTCTAACCACCTACAAATTCCTAAAATTCCAGAGGAGATAGTTTAGAAAACAAACAATAATAATATGTAAAAGTTTTAAATGTATAAAGATTTCAATATGAAGTTTCAATACAGTATTAGAGGGATAAAAGAAGTAAAACATGCCTTTGGCTCCAAATAAAACTAAGAAAATGAATCAGGAGACTGATAGAACTTTGTTTATATATTTTAGTTATTTCATAGTTTAATCTGACGAAGGTAAGCCAGGATTATTTCTATTTAACTTGCTCTTTTTGTCAAAATTCTTAGTATTATGCCCAGGTATATTATCAAAAATATCTCATACCAAGAAAAGAAATAAAATTTTAAATGCAAAAAGGCTTCTACATTTGAAATTAAAATTAAGATAATTATTACCTCTTCATTTTTCTTTCTAGTGAAAACAAAAAGAAGAAAAAGAGTTGATGATGTTCAAAGTAAAATGAAATTCAATCGAATATAAATAATAGTAGTAAATCTCTCTTATATTTACAACCCTTTGACTTCTGCCCAAAGTACTAAGACTGTTTATTCATAGATGAAAATGTTTTATAACATGTTTAGTGTGGAGATTGCTCTCATTTGACTAAAAACAAGAGCTGTAAACCTATCTCTTTCTTCTATGAACTGACTACTCTGCAGGAAGAAATGTCATGCACTTGTAAACTATTTTTTTAAATGGTCACTTCTATGGTTTGAAAATAGGATTATTCTTGTATTTCTTTTATATAATAGGGCTTCACATCTGCTTTTCCATCATATAAAATCTAGATTTCTGAGTACCAAGATACATTCTTACTCATACTCTGTCCTATGGTGTATTAAATACTGTGTTCCCACAACTGGATCTAAGTTTAAAAATTCTGATTTCTCAATACCAACAAGATAGAGTCATTAAATTTAATCCCACTACTCCATCACAAGCACCAAACCCTATCTCTATTTTTATCACCCTTTCAAGTTTCTAAACTCAAACCATAAATAACCTTTCACCTCTCTCTGATCATTTGGAAATTTTCAAAATTGTGTGCCTTTCTCCATAATATTTATTCCACCCTAAGATACTTTTCTTCTAGCTTCCTATGTGAAAAAAATTTTTTTTAATATAATATTCTCTTAACAGCCTTCTTAACCATGATTTCACATCATTCAAGGAAGCGTGAAATAGTAGAAAAATGATGGGTTGGTTTTGGATTCAACTGAATTAGTTTGAAATCTAGTTTGATCCTGCTTCTCTGTAGCTATATGACTGGGAAGGTTATAAAATATACCCTAGGAATCATATCTTTTCATTATTATTATAATAAATATTAATAATACATTATAAAGAGTTTTGATAAGTTTTTCTCAATTAAGATATACAACACGTGGCTCAATGTTTGACTTGATAACAAAGAAATATATTCTTTTTGTACTTTGTAGGAGTGGTTTGGGGAGTATAAAGAGATAAAACATTGGACATCCTGGAAGAGATGGTACTCATAAAGGTTAGCTGCTTTTCTGCCTTAACATTACAGAAATAGAAATCGGAGTTATTTTTTTCACAGCTCATTACAAATTTGTCTAGACCGCTATTTTCTATAATCAACATTCCTCTTCCCCTACTTAATGTCCTAGCAGCCAGAGCAACACCACCGCCCGCTCCTCTGTTCACTCAGATACCCTTCTTCATATGATTTAACAAACATCACACTAAGCCATAGATACATATTCTATATAAAATTGTAGGGAATAAAAAGGAGATGAAAATAAATTGGTAGAGATGATGAAAGAGAAAAGGAAAGTAAATCCAATGATGATTCTGTGCAAGAGAAACAGAGAGAACAGAGAGTGAGAGTACACTAGAGAGAGGATGTACTTGAGAAAGAGAGAGAGATCAAAACACAGGAAGCTACTTGAGACACACCTTAAATTGATCATGAATTCATGAGTGTTTACAATTTTCTTCTTCCACTTTTTCTACACCCATTTAAATTCCCTCAAAACCCCAAATATTCGGTGTTATTTGTCTCTCTTGTGGGATAATCCAACACTTTATCTTGAGTGGTCTGAACTTCGTTGGTCTTGTCTGTATCGGATTACAATTTGACCATTTTCGCTGTGTCCCAAGTACTTCCAGGGCTCCATACAGACTCCTTACTTTCCCGATCTGGGCAACATTATTTCATCTTAATATTAATAGTAAAACTAATAGTAAGCATCATGTATCATATATTATGTACCAGGTACATTTCAAAAAGCTTGGCAAATTTAACTATCAGTATGTCACCAATTTTGCAGGTGAGAAAATTGAGACCCAGGTGCTGAGTAACTTTACCCATGGTTATTTATCTGAAATTTAAGCCAATGCAATTTGACTCCAGAATTCATGCTGTTAACCACTTCCTTTTGTTCTGCTTTGTCACCTGAGACTCGAACACAGTAGGCAACATTTTAACTCTTTGTTTTGCCTACTGGTTCACTCCTATGTCCAAAATGGACAGATCTATACTGACAGTCCATTGTATCACCTTTCAGAAATATTTCCCCCAGAGAATAGTAACACCTTTTAGAGAGAAGATCTCAAAGTCACAGGAATGAAGAACAGGCTACTTTGTAAGAAAATCACTTTTACATACTTGTCCTTGGATCCTTAGATCTTGACTATGGAAGAAATAATACCTTATACATGTCACTGCTTCCGAATATACTGCATCCTAAAGGCCCGTCTTCCAATATCTCAAGGAGGTGGTCCCAGCCAACATGGAAAATATCTTCAATAAGCCATTGTATCATTCTACTGGGCTAGCTGCTTAGATGATGGACAGGAGATGTATCATTACTATTACATACAAGGCACACATGTCAATGTAATTGAAGCCTGTGAATAAGAAGCAAAATATATGGAATAGCTTTAGTGTTAATATAAAACTTGGTAAAAACTTTTTTGGGAGCTGATCAAAGTATGTTGTCTAAGGAAATGACACTAGTACCCCAAAATGGTGTTATTCCGGTGACGGCAAATTGCTATCCCTTGCCGTGATGAACACAGTTTGGAAAAATCCACCTTTCTCCTGGTGACCGGTTTTTCTTGGGCAGAGCACCATATTGGGAGCTCAGTGTTGGTTCCCATTGCTGGCAGATTGGGTAATTTTATGTATCAATTTATTTGTGTCTTTTGATTAAAAGGCATCCATGGTTTGGAGTTCATGATAACCTTCATCGTTGCCATTATGGCCACATCGTTTCCGAGATGGTTGACAAGCACTTGGATTGCTCATTGATCCCCATTAACTAAGTCATATTGTTTACTTGATGATGGAGAGCCTTACCAGCCCTGGGTGTCCTCAGTGAACATGACACAGGACACGAACTGTCTCCGATTCTCAGTCCACTTTGAGAATCCATTCTTACACTTTCCCCTTAACCAATATTGTTTCCTGATAAATTCATAACCTGAAAAAATGTTCAGCGAGCCTCTAACCTATTTCTTATCTTTATCAGGGAAAACAGCTATCCTGGTGAACATACTCAGAGTATTTACTCGTAGAAAGATTACATGGAGTCCTTATCTACTGGATACATTTGGCAGAATATGCCTAATCTGTCTAGGGAGCTTATAAATAAACCTGAAATTTATGGATTTGGACAACATTACTTGCTGGAGAATATCAGGTAGGTTTTCTAACGGGGGATATGATTGAATTGTGCCACGACAGAAATTTTCTTTCTCTTTAAGCTATATTCCACATTCACTGCTTAAATATTATATGTAAATCCAAACGAAAATATGTCCCAAGCAAGAGAGAAGATACCTGCACTTGAATTGATGTTTTTGGACCTCTTCAAAAGGTAAATGTTTGGTTTATGTTTTGCTCTTGCCTGTTTTCTTTGAATTATTAGTAATTCAAATATATATATATATATATAATTTAAAAGAAAATATGTCCAGTTCTTTCCCTCTGTGAGTGTGTCTGTGAGTGTGAAGAAATAAGTGGTGAAGATTTTTAACATGTCCTAGATAGAAAAAGAATGGAGAATATATATTTCACAGACACCAATAGCTAGAGTATCTGAGTTATTATTTCGCTCCACTTTGCTCTTTTTACAGATGATAAAACATAGTCTCAATAACTTATCTTGCCTCGTCACCCTACTAGTTAGTTGTTGATTTTAGATGAATATGCTGCTAACTGTCAAGCCAGTGCTCATTTTCCCATAGGGCTTTTTTTAATGTAATTTTTTCTGAAAGAGGTCATAATAAGTAGACATCAAATGCAATGACAGCTGGGGTGTAAAACAACCAGTAGAGTTTGGAATCCAGATGTTCTTTAGATAAAAAGCAAGTAAAGGTTTGTGGCTCCAGAGTGTATGTTGGCTTCCTTGCTGTATTGTCATATCTTGGAATTAGGCTATTTTATACTTTATAATTTTTTTTCACACTCAAAAAAATGTTATCAGACAAACTTTATGGAAAAGATGGTCCAGTGAAGACAGATAGAATGACACTTGTTGTTTTTCCTCAAAGTAGACCAAAATCCCTGGAAAATAATAAAAGATTGAAATATAATCACTGATGTAGTGGAGACAAAATTATGTGTTTGTAAACAACATAAACTACAACGTATTTTTGGATTGATTAGAACACATCTCAAGAGCTTCTGTGGGAGATTAAAAAGGGCATTGGAATCTCTATAACTATGCAGCCCCCAGGTGTGTAGAATTTATTTCTGTTTCTTTCCATTTAGAAATAGTTTATTAAAATGTGTAATGCATAAATAGTTTTTTTCCCCTTAGTTCCACATAAAAGGTTTTAGAGTTATCTGGTTCAGTTTATCTTTTACATACTTTTTTTTCAAGATTAATTTCACATTAATTAAGATTATAATTTATCTGTTTTTCAGTCCGCATCTGCATCTCGATTGCATTTCTTAAGCAGAGTCTGGAACGACTGTGTTACTGAGCCCACTGAGATATGGAGATTGGGGGTTCAATTTTAACTAACGTAAAAGTGCATTTCACATACATAGCATTAATTATTTAATTAGAACAATTCATGTCAGTGTTCATTTTTCCCATTCATTACAAATAATTAACAGTTGGCTGTCTTGATTTATTATTACAATCCAAAGTCATGCTTTCAAAATCCACATGGAAAGACTAATGCATGCTTCAACACAGTAGATATTAATCTGCAATTCCTCCTCGTATATTTGCACCGTAAATATGTCATGAAAGCACTTGAAGGAAGATAGGAGCAATCCTTCTGCGTCCAGGGCAAGATTGCTCTTCTCAGATAATATGACTACATACAGTATTTATTGGCTTTTATACAGATCAGGAAGGTTGCTGACAAAATGTTGTTATTCTGACTGAGTAACCTCAAGTGCAGCTGAATATATAATGACTGCTTGAGCACGTGTGGCAACATTCTTTGGAAAACACAATGTTGAAAACATTAGGAGAATTTCATTTTTAAGGGGAAATGCCTATCTCGTTTTGCTTATATTTTCAGGTAATATACAAATATTGAAAGTTAATGTATGGCTTATATTAAAAAGTGTACCTAACCAGAACCTAAGGAGTCTATTTGTATAGATTTATATTGAGGTATTATACTTTTCACATAAGACTTTCTTTTCATCTGATTAACTTTATTTCATACTTATACTATATCAACTATATTTACACTAGATATTTTGATAGAATTTATTTTCAGAGCAGTTTTAGGTTCACAGAAAAACTGAGTGAAAACAGAGACCTCTGCACGTAGCTCCTGCCCTCATATATGTAGAGCCTTCCCCACAATTAACCCTCCCCACCAGAGTGGGACATTTGTGGCAGTTAATGACTCTACATTGATAAACCACTATCACCCAAAGTGTATAGTTTAACATTAGCATTGACACTTAGCGTTATATATCTCCTGGGTTTGGACAAATATTTACACAGTTTTAATCATAAGAATCAATAGTGTGAGTATATAGGTATGCCTAATTGAATGCCTTACACGTAGTAGCAATGCATGATGATTATAATCTTTAATAGAGTAGTATCTCACACTGGTCAAGATTTGTTCAAATTGGCTAAGTGAAATATTTTGACTCTGTATCTTTAGTAAACAATGTGGAAATAGAGATAAATCCAATGACCATATAAAAATTGCCTATATTTCTCATATAATATAAAGGGTAACTTTTAAATAATTGAGTTTATCGAACTGTTTCCATTTCTGTCATAATTAAGTTTACTAATCTTATTCTTTAACGGTTTTCAAAGCACTTTTTTTGTTTTGTCCAAGAAAATGGACTAAGTTCTGGAAAAACTACATGAAATCTTATACATAAAGAAAAACTTAATGAAGATTTTGAAGGCAAAATAATCACACTCTTTTACAGTATATTGCAGCCATGAGTTGTAAAATGTTTTTTATTATCTCGATGGTGATAATTTTCCCGAGTCTCTCACATATACTAAAGATATTTCAAATTGAAGAAAATAGCCCTTAATGTATATTGTTGTGATATAATAAACATAAGTTTAAAAATTATAGGTTAAATAACCCACTTTGCAAAAGTTGTGATAGAAATGCTTTTGAAATGTACAATAATCAAATTGTTTGGGTTTAATATATTATTGAAAGAAAATCTTATAAAAATTTAATTGCAGTTTTCTATAAAAACTTCAAAGGTGAAATTTAGAAAAAAACTTTGGAAAGCAAAGTAACTTAGTGCTATAATTAGCGATCCCGATGCATTAAAAATAACCCTGTTTTAGTCCCTCTTAAATTAAAAATTAAAAGGAGATTTACATTAAGCATAATATTAGCAAAAAATTATTCACCTAATGAGGGAAAATGTAAAGAATATGATAGTCAAAAGGACATTGTCCTGCTGGATTAAATTTAGTGAGAATCAGGTGCCACCTGCTTCTCTGCAGGGCTTGCCTCTCCCAACTGGAATAAGGAGAGGCACAGAAGGGTGAGGTGGCCTCTTGGCAAGTGTGTAGTGTGTAGAGAAGCTCTCTCCTCACCTGCCCATGTGTTGGGGGTGGGTGGGTAGGGGGCATATGTCCCTTTCCTGAATCCCAAGGAAGAGGTTCCAGGGTACCCAAACTGTCTGCCCTACAATACATTTTGAGCTCAGGACCTTCTCTTCTGAGAGTTGCTGATGCCCTGAGATGTTGGAGAAAGGGGCAGGAGAACGAAGACAGCTCCAAAAGAAGGAACGCCAGGAAAGTCACCTGAATCTCCTTTACCTGGCGTGGCAAAACTGTGCACTTTGTCTGTCTTTTAGGTGATGGGGACATTTCTTGGACAGTCTTATTTAAAGATTTGAATTGAAATTTGGTACATTCACTGTTGGTCTTTCATCTTTCATCATTGACTTGAAAGTTGTTTTCTTTCTTCTTATTTTAACCATATTCTCTTAAAGGCCCAACGTTTCAAACAGAAGGGCTGCTGTTAAATGACTTCATGTGTGGTTGTGTAACTCTTATTGTGAAGACACAATGCCTTTAAAATATAAAATGAGGAAAATCGTGCTGTAATCAGGAGTTCCAATGGGACAGAAATAATTTTTGGTCGTTTACAACAAAATAGTACTACTTGAGGGCTTGAATAACTTACAGTAGATGCCTAAATAGATTTGATCATATCTTCTACTACCCAGGGTCCCTGCATGTAGAATACCTTGTCATCATTATGTTTTCCTCTAGTGCTGGGACAGTTAATGTTTGTTCAAAGATTGATAGTTTTTATTAAAGTTATACTGAACTGAAAAAAAAATTAGTGAGAATAAAATCTTTAGCAGTTAAACAGCTTTTCAGAAATTGTTGAATGTCAAATGTCTCGAGACTTTCAAATTGCTTATTTCAATCAAGGGTGAGTCAAATACATAATAATATGTATGCTTCCACGATTCATTAGTTATTTGGAATTTACTTTTAAAAATAGAAACAAAGTGCTTGTTTAGGTAAATACATGAGGCAAACGTTCAAACAAGTGTGTTCTATCATGTATCTGTGGCTATGATTTCCTAGTAAATACAAAATGAGGGAGAACAAGAAGAAATACGACTACGTTTTTGGTTGAAAATCTTATTTTTCTAAACTACCCATTCATAGAATGAGTGTATAAAATTCTCACACTCGAGATAACTTTCAGATGTGTTTTAGTTTTGAATTTTATACTCAGAAAAGTTTTGAAAATATAGAAGTAAAATAGTGTATATCGCCTATTGTGCTGTGGTGTTTTTATTTTTGTTGTTTCATTTTTCAATATCACATAATGATTAAGAGGTATTTCTACAAGAGCACAACGGTTGCGCAGATACATTTCCCAGGCTGTGGTCTTGTTCCCTTCTCCAGCTGGCCCCTGTCCACAGGACATGGTCTTTGCCAGTCTTCCTGAAGTCACATCACCCTCCAGGTGAAGTCTTGGGTGACATGTCTAAGGCAACTCCAGGAAAGTTCTCTCCTGAATTGCCTACATCTGGTCTAAAGAAAACAAACCCCCTTTTCTCCCATTTTGCAGCCCCCATTTTTTTTTGGATTTGACACTTCTCTCAATATAGCCCTCGGTCTCCTGCAGCCCTGGCCATCTCAGGCTGAGTCCCGCATTACTACTCATGCTGCCTCATGTTCAGGAGGTGTTGATGGAGTCCTCTCTCATCTGACCTCAGGGATGGAGGAAGCACCTCTCTGGCCTTCTCCCTAACATGGTGGAAGCTACCTCAGAACTGTCTTCAAAGGAACTCCCTCTCTCTCCTGATTTTTTTCAAGTTGGCTCATTTGAAAAGCTAACCACAATTTCCACTAAATCTGACAGAATTTTTTTTATAATATTGTAGCACATCCTGCATAGATATCCTAACGCTCACAATAGGATATCAAGGATATCATACTAGGATATCAAGTACTTGGCCCTATTTAATTGTTCTCAAACTTAGAAACATTCGCAAAATTCTAGCGAAAAGCTGAGGACACACGTGTAACATCTTATTACAAAGTTCTAAATGCATCTTTTCTCCAAAATTACCATGATGACAGCATCGATTAAAGGAATCACTGAAATGAATAGACTGCACTACATACGTGAAAAAACATATTTAATAAATGTGTCTAATAAAACATATATCTTCCATTTAATTTACCTAACACTAGGTATTTTTAAATGTAAATTCTACTAATGTTTATGACCTGTAGTCAGGCTGCATTACTTAATCATTTCAAATTCCTTATGTAAATTTTTAACCTATGTAAAATTTTCCATATGACATCAATCTAAGCAGTTTCCCTTTTTGAAATGTACTCTTCAAAATGATTTTTTAATTAATTAAAAGATATCACAACCCTCTCATGACATCAGATTCAGTAACTGAATTTTAAAATATTTTCTTCCCTTAACAGCCCTATATTTTGGAGAAGGTGATTGCTAAAAGACCTGTGAAAACAATTCTAATTAACAAGTGTAAGTATTTATTCTGAGAAAACGAGTGCCTAATATTAGCCATTTTAGAGGTAGTTATCATGTGGTCCCATCACTTTTATACTATATAATTTTTGATGACTGACCAGAAAATGACATTGTGGTAACACTTTTGTGAAAGTAGACTTTTTAAAAATAATGATTTGTGGGAACTGTGCTCTCCAAAGAATTTGAGGAATAATTCAAAGTAATCAAAAATATTCTATGTATAAATGTCTTTTAAATGTTTTAAGTTGCTCAAGTTTAAAAACTAGAAACTCAAAATAGTTCTGTAATTTCACTCGTTCTTTAAAAATTAAACATTAAAATTTAGAGAATGAAATACTTGGGCAATCAATGTAGCAAGAGTGTAAATCTAACAGTTTATTAGAACCCCAAGTAATTTAAGGAATAAACAGTTTATTTAAACCATGTTAAATTTTATTTCATATTCTGTCACATTTTTAACACAGATAATTATATATACACACTTACTTGTATGTGTATATATATATAAACATATATTTATATTTTATGATTGCTAAAGCCTTATTAATAACCCAAGAAAATATATATTTCTTTAAATATTTCATGAATTAATGAAATTATAAACACCAAATCTAATCAAGGTTTATTCACTTCACAATCTGCTGTATTTCTACACTCCTTTGTGAAGAAAGATAAAGATAATGAGTTTCATAGTGAAATGGGCATTCAATGGGGGCTAATCTAGTTTGTCACTATTAGAAAAAGGGATTATATTTTGCAAATATATTGATTTTTCACAACTGTTATCTCATGATAGGTATATGCAATCAGTCAACTCATGTTAACTGAGTCACTAGAGCATAAATTAAACATGAATTTAAACTTTGAGTTTAAAATAATAACTGGGAAATATTTAAAATACATATTAGCCTATCTTATTTTCTTCAATAATAAAATTATACACAAGACTAGTTTGGGTAAGAACACAAACAAAAATAATAATATAGACATAACCAATGATTTTAGTGAGGACAGTCTATGCAAAGGTAAGGATTATGTTACAGTCATCTGGTTGATTATAAACCAGTCTTAACATTTAATATTAAATATTGATGCATCTCAAAATTGAGGCTGATAACACGTCCTGAGAATCTAATTATTGTCATAGCAGTTCTTAAAATTATATAAAAATCTTGTCACATAAAGTTTAGTATTGCTATGGATGCCACGTTCCAATGAATTTTATTCAACCACTGTTTGTACAGTGCTGCTTTTTTTCAGTTCACACTTGAGTTTTTTCAGTTTGGGTCATTTGTTCCTCAGGAGACAGAGTGTTAGAAGTTTAGAAGTTGTTCTTCATTTTATTCTTTTCCTGAAATGTTTTGGCTCTAGAAAGATTTTCCCAGTGGCCTTTGTTGAATAAGATGTATTTTTAAAGTTCATTAACAGTCCTTAATGTTTACTGTGATAAACGTTTCATAATCGACAGCAGCACGGTTAAATTAATAGGTCTCATATATCTATTAATTGACCTCTTTCTATACTCCATTTTTAAATTTCTTTTCCCTATAACATATATTCCCAGTTTATTCCCTTAATCATTGTTTTCGATTCTCAAAGTGGTTTTTTTTTCCTCTTCATAGTGATCTATGAATTAGACATACTTTTTTTTCTAGTAGATTCTGATAAATATATTTAGAACAAAGCTGAATTTTTGCTGACTTCTGGTGATTTCCTTGATCCAGATGATGAACTAATTATTCAACGCCTTGCCTTTAGGCACAAAACTTAAAAAGTTAATTCATACTTTCAACAGATATTTAACAATGATATTCTCCATACCAGGTTTGTGGAGCTATAATGAAAAAAGTCTTATTTGTCTTCAAGGAATAAAAAAATTGGAAGATGAATTTTAATATATATATCTGAGGTTATCAAATTATATGCGTATGGTTTGCCCTTATGATTAAATTTATCATTACTAGTAAGTTAATTAATAATTGAAATATATATATATTCAACAGGTTAATTCATTGGTCAATTAGTCTCCTCTTTTTACTGTCGATAGTATTTCAAATTGTAAAATATTCATGCTTTGTTATTCAGAATCAGTTATTTATTTTTCTTTAAATGTACTTAAGATTAAACCTTTTCAAATGTTTCCTCTAAAACTAAAAGCTTTAATTATACAATTTTCTTATTCACTATTCCCTCACTTTTCCTGTGAAAAAAGTAAAATAATTGGTGTAAAATAAGTGGTATTCTGGGACTGTAAAATATACAACAAATAAGTTTTCTGAATCCTTATGTTTAATCATAGGTAAAGCAATTACGTCTCACCCCATGAGTAACAGCTTATGCTAATAGCTAATAACAGTTCATGCCTAATAGCTACCATACTCTTCATAGGTGGAAGAAAAGTCACTATGGCTCTCTATTGCAGAATTAAAGAAACAAGTAAAGAAATAAACAAACTTACTTTTGCCAATTTATTAATGACTGATAGTTCTGATGTATTAGAAACACCAAAGAGCTTTTTTTTTTTTTTACAAATTAAATTATTTGAAATTTTCAAAAATTATTGGAAAATCATAAAATTTGGACAAGATATATAGAGAAATAAAATAACTTCATTTTTCTTAAAAATATCTGCATAGATTCATGAAGTTGTGGAATTGGGGAAGACTAAATGGTTATCATCTCCTGGTTTCAAAGAAGTAAGTTGTAGAAAACTCTCATACATAATGTTGTGCATGTTCTCGCTACCCTTCGCCCCGCTTCAATTCAGAAAAAAAAAAAAAAAAAGAAAATCCTCCCTTGGTAGACACATTAAACATTTATCACATTGACAAGAAAAGTAAATAGTTTCTCTCTTTTTTTTTTGGTTTGTTCTTAAGTGGACAAGGGGAGAAAACTCAGTATTTTTCTCCAGTAATTTGCTAAGTAGAAAATACGTAAATGGTACCGATATATTTTACTTTTAAAATCCATGTACAGATATGAAATGGACAGAAATATATACATGTGCGTAACTAATGTGCCTGCATCTGTTCCAAATAATGTATTTGGCATTTTTAGCTTTATTATTTCAATATATAAGAGCCCAGATAAGATAACACGTCAAGGTCATGGCTTGAGCCGTGAGCTAACAAAGTAGTTTCCCTTAGTTTATGAGCCAGGACCTACTCTGTAGATGACACTGGGTTCACAACACAAGTAAGAAGAATACTAATTTTAGCAGCCAAATTCAAGGTGTATGTGTTTAATGTTAATGATAATAAATGAATGATCTTACAATCATGGATTAAAATGTCAAGAAATGATGATATATAATGGTGCCCTGCATTAGTTAGTTCTTTCTTATTTTAAGCAGGTATTGAGGCTAACTCCGCTGTCTCACTGTCGCCATTTTCTCACCTAAAGAATGAGATTGGCCCCTTGGGTGCTATCAAATGCAACTAAACAGAATTTGTTCTGCTTTGCATGAAGCATAGTGACGTTCCCTTAAATATTACAAAGGAGTACAGATGGTGAAACCTTAAAGGAGGCATCATGTTGAACTTTGGACACATCTTCAGAGCATTTTCCCCTAATTTACTTTCAGTTTATAGTAGGACAAACATGTATTTTGTGAATAAACATTTTTCTTATGGACTGAAAGAAAACCTATTTAATTAATAAGTATTTTTAAATATTAATAGAAATATAATATACACGATCCTCCTAGATTGCAGACTCCTTTCAGATATTCAGAGGCTCACAATAGTCTATTATAAAATAATTTGCTTAAATACACGTGTTATTGGAAAGATTTTGTTTAGTGTTTTAATTTTTAAATCACCCAGTAGAAGTGAATTGAGGTCATAACCCTGAAGCCTTTTCTTGAAGAACTTTTAAATATTATTACTGCAATAATTTGCAATAATAATAATTTGTCAGACTGAAAGATGGGTAAAATATTTTTGGGTGAGTGCAATTCATGAACTTTCAGATTGCTTTCCTTAGGGTCAGACCTTAATTGAACAATTATACAACTTTACCAACTGGCTTTAAAACAGTGAGTGATATTATGATAACTCAGAGAGTCTGTGAGAAAGTAAAGCAGTTTATTCATCTATAATGCTAAAATTATAATAAAGTGATTTTCTTCAACTGAATGAATTTCTTTGAAATGATTATAATTTTAAATATTTGGAAACTTCTGAATTTTGAGCCTTCCTTTTTAGTATTCTTCTAAATGTCAGGTCTTAATAAATCACTGTAACTGGGTATAGATAAACCTTTTGTTCTACAATTTTTCTTTAACTTTGTCTTATAATGAGGACACTTTAAAAAAATTTATCGTGTGTGTAAGAACTTTTGAATTTTATGTTTTATAGTCAAATAATCTCAGAAGTATCTAAATAAACTAAGTGTTATGCAAATATAGACTATATTAATTCTTACAAGAAGGTAGCCTAATATTATATTGTTATGGAATGAGGTTCGTTTGCCAAACGCTGAGACACCAAGGTTTGCAGCAGAGAAGGGGTTTATTCAGGAGGCAGCCAAACTAGGAGACAGGGGAACAAGTCTCAAACTTGCCTCCCACAGGCTCGGGGCTCGGGGTATTGATGGGATAAAGCTGACCTGTGGGGAGGGTGGGGAAAGGTGACTGGAGACAAGAAGACGGTGAGGTAATGTTCTGCACAGAGGCAAATAAGCTACCCATAAGTCTTCATCATGGGACGCATGCTCAGAAAATATGTTAGCATGATCTGAGGGTGCAGTCTGGGGCCCTCTGAGGTCAAAAAGTCACCAAGTGGACGCTTGCACTTGCCCTGACGGAGGGTCAATGGTCTTAACCAGTTTTAACTAGCTTGAGCTCACGCTAGATACAGCTGACTTCAAGTTCCCAAAAAGCAACTCAAGCAAACATCTCATTCTTTAGGCCACATGATGCTTAGAAGACATGCAAGTCTTTTGTAGCAGCAAAGTGAGCTTGAGGTAATGGGTCTAGCTGACGATTACCTTCGGTTTCAATATCACAAAAATTTCCTTTGCACATTTATCAAGCAACTACTACTATATTCACTGGTTCTTAGCGCATATTTTTCACTTTTTCATCTCGGAAAGAGAAAGCATGTAATAGTTCAATTAGTAGTGTATTTTTCTTTTTTTTTTGCAATGGTGTACCCATTCAATATTCCAGTAACTGTAGTGTCAGGAGAGTAGTATCCATTTACAGTGTCAGATGATGACATAATTTCTACCTTTTAATATAGGAGGAGATACAGAAAAAATTTTAAACTAATTATAGTAAAATCATATGTGTATTTTACCAAGATATTTCTTCTCAGGATTTGGCTACACTATATAGTGAAAATTTTAAATCTTAACTCTTTTTCTTGTTCCATAGAACACCAAATTTGCAGTCAGAAGTCTTTAAATTTTGAAAGAGATGTTATAAAGAATGGGTAAGTTACTTATATTGGTTGCTCTTGAAAGAAAACCTATAACAATCATTCTAATTTATAAAGGAAAAGAATGTAATTCTAAGTCACGGAACAATCAGATAGTAGAATAGAATTTGTCATCAGCGAAATACTTTCCACAGAGGCTCAGCAATCACTAGCTACGCTTCAATAAGAGAACTAAGCACAGGACTGGATGCGCCCAAATTGGTCCCTTTCAATGCGGAGTCATTTTCCACCCCACTAGATTCGCATCCTGTCTATAGTCTGTATCAAATGTGTGCCGACTTCGAAGTGCAATGGTATGCAAGCAATATTCTTGGGTGCCTAGGTTGTAAAGTATTTTTATTGGGTCATTGGCAAATGAACCAGTGCTTTCTGATATTTCGGGTAGGTGTTTAACTTTCTGAACCCTTTTTTTTAATATGAAAAAACAATCCTTGTGACAACAAACTTCCTCCTTCTTTTATGAAAATACTTCCGACGCTGCTCTACTTACTTTGTCACCCTACGATCTTATCACAAATTATATATAGGAAGAGCTTTTTGGTAATTTATTCAATTATCATGCTAGTCACTGGGGCTCTATTAGGAGCTTACGCTTTTGATCTCATTCACAAGAAAAGATCCTTCGAATTCATCCTTCAAGGGTCTACCACATGCAGTTTTAGATAGGACATGATGTAGGGTAAGTGTACTATTCTTTGTTTTAAATAAAGCAACAGAATAATATCAACACAATGAGAAAGTGAGTAATAAAGCAGAGGCAAGGAGAGAGAATCAGTGATAAAGAGGCTATAGCCAGACAGTAGTTGAAGACTAAACATTGGAAAAGAGATATCTGTTAAAAATGTCAAAGCCTGTACTCTTGTAAATACATAAGTAATAATAAAATTACATAAGCAGTAACTTCCCAGAAATATACGCATCAGTACTTACCTAAACCAAGTCCTACTTGCACTCCCTTATTTGGCAGAAATACAACAGGAAAATAAGTTAATTTTCTCTTGGTCAATCTTGTCTGGATCTGTTCAAAACTATTCGTTTGATGTTACTTCTCAAATATGTCTTATTTTATTTTTTGACTGCGTTGGGTCTTCACTGCTGTGTGCGGGCTTTCTCTAGTTGCGGCCAGTGGGGCTACTCTTTGTTGCGGTGCACGGGCTTCTCACTGAGGTGGCTTCTCTTGTTGTTGAGCACGGGCTCTAGGCGCACGGGACTCAGTAGCTGCAGCACGTGGGCTCAGTAATTGTGGCTTGTGGGCTCTGGAGCGCAGGCTCAGTAGTTGTGGCTCACGGGCCCAGCTGCTCTGCAGCATGTGGGACCTTCCCGGACCAGGGATCAAACCCACGTCCCCTGCACTGGCAGGCGGATTCGTAACCACTGTGCCACCAGGGAAGTCCCTCAAATATTTTAACGAAAAATTTCCTTTAACTATTAATCCTTAAATAACATACAATCGTAACAATATTTAGTTTATAAAACTACATACTACCTAACAATATTTTAAAATTATTATTGTAGTTAATTTTTTCAAGGGATGTAAAAAAGAAAGTTTGTCACCAACGGTTTGAGGTTCAATGAGAAGTTTTATCAGAAAATCCTATAAGGATATATTTCTCCCCATCTTAGTGGTGTCCAGATGAGAAGTTATGTCAATGACAGTCCTTTGTTATGTGCTCATTCTGTGCTGAATAGGAATAAAGAGATGAGGTAGCAGGGAAGTATATTAAATATATAGACTCTAACTTCAGAGCACTTATGATCTGTTTGGAAAGTTAAATGGACACACAGAATCCCTTAAACTTAAATATTTTGATGAGAAAATTAATAAAAACATGATTTGTCATAGAAAAATCTCTTTTTTTTCAAAGGAAAAGCCATTAAATATCCATTTTAAGGTTATAATCTTTAGTTATAAAACCACTAAGGCCCTATGCATCAACATTAAAATTCTTATCAGGAGATTTACTTTTAAGTTTATTAGAGTACAATTCCAATAAAATGAATGGATCAAAACCATGTCTATAAATCTTTAATATTTTCTCATCCATATTAGGAGACAATAAATTTTACAAATGCACAAATATTGGGAATAATAGATATGAATACAATATTATTTTATTCCTTATGGAAAGTCAGGATGCTTGTCATGTGACCTGGGAGAAATATCTGCTCTACTAAATGATGCCATATCCGTGTACAATCGCTTCGATCCAGGAAGCTGTGCAAGAAGATACAGGTCATGTTTACCATAGAATTTCCAAGTTACTGGTGAAAGGGTTCAGAATGGGTCTCCCACAAATGTGCCACTTTTTCATGAGGATTATTTTGAACTAAAAGCATTTGATGTCCTGCAGCCTCAAAAGAAACTCTCGCCCCTCCTTCAACTATCTAGAAAAATTTGAATTGGGGGCTTTTCCAGAATGAGAGTTATTACCAGAGGTAATGTTTATCTGAGTGGTACATGTATGACAGAGCAAACATCTAATAACAAAGCATCTGCTTTTCTTCTTACTTTTCTGGAAATAAGGCTCCTGTCCTTGGATATCCTAGACCCTTATTCTATTTTTTAGCTCAGGATGGTATATGACCTCATTTTTACCCTTCTGTCTTTGAACCTTTCATGTATGTCAGGGGGTTCCTGAATGTATGAAATTAAATTTGATTTTCTGCTGTTAATCTGTGTCATGTCAATTTAATTCTTAGACCAGCCAGAAGAACCTGGAAGGGTAGAGAAAACTTATTTTTCTCCCCAACACTGGATAGGTCACAAAATATTTCTTTCCCTTTAGATGCCATCATTCTGAGCATATTAGCTTAACAAGGCACCTGGAATATATACTACGTTTCAAGTGTCAGGGAAGTTCTGCTTACATATGAAGAAAGCTCTAACATTATAAAGCAAGTCTATGAAATACTCATTTTCTGCACAAGTTCTTTTAAAACATTTTTCCCTTAATCAATTAAATTTTAATTTATTTCCCAAACATGTAAATAGCAACTGCCTATATACCAGGCCTAGGCTAAGTACTGTAGATACACATACACAGAGCATAAATATATTATAATGTTACTCCCTTCAAAGAGCAGTATAAGTAGAAAGAGAGGAGTAGAAAAAATTAAACTTTGAAAACACTTATAAACAGTGTTTTATAAGAGCACCTAAACCCAGACTTTTGGAAAATGTAAAGGAGTATTGTTTGAAAGAGATCAGGAAATAGTTTTAGGAATCATGTTTTTCCTATCGTTAGGTGCAAACTTGTACGTGGATGAAATTGGCATTCACAGAGACAGAGGGTAGCAAACGTGTAAAATCCTGGGCTCTGGTGGGAGGCACGCATTGATTTAAATCTTCTTGTCAATCCATTCTGCTCATAGAGAGTCCTAAGATTTTCTCTACCACACGGCTCTTTCATGTACTCACAGTGGATTATCAGGAGTGACCTGCCAGGCAATCCATAGGGTGGCAAACGACTTATTTGGTGCTGTGCTGTGAGACACTTGCCCAAGAAGGACAGTGCAAACTTAAATGAGAAGAAAGAGATCTGTCTGAGTTTCTTCCCAAGTGTCACCATGAAATTCAAAGGGAAAGTGAGTTGCTCTTGTAGCTGCTGTTATGTTTTGATGTGGAGTGGGGCATGGAAATAGAGAGAGAAAGTTTCATAAAGGTAAGGTCCCTAGTAGAAATCTATGAATTATTATTTGTTGTGATTGTTATAGTTTGTTATGATTATTATTCTTAATACTATTCTGTTTAGTAGGGAAGTCTGCAGTTAACATAATCACCTACTCCATAAAGCTGCTTTGAATCATGAATACATTTTCAGTTCCAATCTCCATACGACCGAGTATATCCCAGTGCCTCCTCTTCCAGGTAGGTGTGATTCGTGGCTATTTTTATTTTTTTATTTTTTACTTTTTTTGGTGGTACGCGGGCCTCTCACTGCTGTGGCCTCTCCCGTTGCGGAGCACAGGCTCCGGACGCGCAGGCGCAGCGGCCATGGCTCACGGGCCCAGCCGCTCCGCGGCATGTGGGATCTTCCCGGACCGGGGCACGAACCCGGGTCCCCCGCATCCGCGGGCGGATTCTCAACCACTGCGCCACCAGGGAAGCCCCGTGGCTATTTTTAATAGTTAGTGAAGTTTAGTCTTGTCAAAGAAATTCTTTTTTCCACTTTCCAATGTGTATCAGTAAAATAAATGTCCCCTCATCCTTTATAAGCTGAGCAACCAAAAATGCCTAGTGAACATAGGAAAGGGCTTGGTGTAAAGAATGAGGGTTAGGATTATTGAGACAATATAGAAGACATACATAAATTGAGAAGATATAAATAAATTATTAGATAGTGCTATTTTAGTCTATGAATTTCTAGAAAATTTGTTAATTATTGAATGAAATTGTGATTTTGCTTATTTAATAGTAATTTGTATATATCGTTACAATCTCTAACAAAACTATCAATTTCATCAGAAGTGGGATCATGACTTGATCGCCTTCCTGTGTTAATGATATTCAATGTGAGGCCTTTCACAGTGTTTCAGTGATTTTTTTGGTGCTGTTGTCTAAATTTAAATCTCTGGAAAATTAAGTTATATGAAAATGAGTGAAGTCACTGCTTATTTACAGAATACAGAACCAAACTGAAATGTGATTCTCATTCAGGATATAACCAAAGCAAAATTTTCTGGATTTTTACAACTAAAAAAGTAGGAACAAGAAAGTTTTTATTAAGTATACATCATGCATGTAATATCGAAGTGAGGTTAAGTCATATGAATTTAACATATATTTAGGAAAAGTGTACAATATCTCAGACACCATTGTAGGCCATTACAATTGTAGTAACACTATTGTATTGTCCACTGGGTTGTCAGTATTCAAATAACAAAAATAAAATTCACGCAATAAGTGGAGGTTCTCCAGCGGCAGGTGCTGATGTGCTGAAGCTTTAATAACATTCAGAATATTTAAATAATCTAGATTCATAGTTTTACATGAACATGTGGTTTTCATGTTTAAACACTAACCTTAAGTGATGGTTTTTCTTTTTTCTTTGTTATGTTTCTTCCCCTCAAAAAATAAAATAAAATCTGATTCTCTGAGTTTGCTTCATCCATTAGTTTTAGGAAAAACGCATTTTCTGGTTTTAGGGCAAAGCAGAAGACTCATTTGTTAAATTAAGCATTTGCCTAATGGATATAGAAAGATCAGTAGGATTAAGGTTGTGGATCTTTTCTTGTTGTCAGATAATGTGTTAAATAAAATCACAGGGATGATAAACAAGGGTAATTGCTGAGAAAAGCATTCCTTTAGGGTTCAATCCAAAAATCTTCTAAAATGTAAATTTTCAGAGTAAACACTCAATATTCTTTAAGGTAGATAATAAGGGCAAATAAGAGAATTATGTTCAGGGAATTAAAATATCCTATTTAGCATTTTTAAGAAAATGATAAATATTATTTTATGTTAGATTTCTGATCGATGAATACATTTAGAGGTGATTAGGAAAGTTATTTGTGGCAAAAGCCAATGTATTTTTATGACAGAGAAAATAATATCAGTCTTATTAAGACAAATCAAAATAGCAGATTAGATGCAGATATAAGAAAAGCCCAAATTAAGAGAACTTAATAAATTTAGAAAGGTGGAAGAAGCATTAAATTATTCAATCAGAAGGAAAACAAATTTGAATTATCTTTTTTAAAAAACACATAGCATAAGCATAGAAAGGAATCCTTAAAATCCTTGCATAAGAAACAGAAAGGATGATGAAGAGTAGGAACAAATAATGATACAAAAATTTTGTTTTATTTAGAGAAAATTAAATCATTTTGATGGTAGCAGTAAATCAGAACATACAATGTTTTCTGGAAAACAATCATTTGACTAAGAAATTCTAGGTTCAATATCTAAAATTAAAATCATAAACAATAAATGAAGATAGACTAAGTTTAAAAAGAACAAATATCTGAATTCTTATGCCTACAGAAATACCACTTGTCAGTTTCCTTCATAATTAAATTAAGAACTTCCAAAATTGCAATTATCTACACTTCTAGTCCCTAAATTAGAGGAGTTTCTCTCCTAGAGCTACCAACTAATTTCTTACCCATTTACTTCCTCTGGAAGCTAAAGTGGTCTTATATTTGAAAAGTATTGCATTATAGAAAAAGAAGCTAGATAGTAATAATTTCCTACCACGTTAAAAAGATTAAAATGTCAAGAATTCTATGTAGACCCAGTTTCCAAATAATGAGCAAGTGAAATGAATGGTTACAGAAACCTTGATTTCTTTCATAATTTAATTCTCATCAATGAAAAAATTGGTTTCTGGTGACTTTCATTTATCATGAAGTGAAATAATAAATAAAATAAATAAAATTATGTCTTCTTTGTAGTTTTAGGAGACCATGGAGAGTTAATTTCTTAATGTAAATTTTAAAAATGAGAAGAGGGTCTTGAAAAGTTAATTAGTATTGGATATAGAAGGCTTTCTATGCACTTTGTTCAGTACTTGCTTAATGAATACATAAGTTAGTACATAATTAGTACAATCCTTGAGCTAATATGTATTTTTTTAGTTAATGCACCCAATAACAGTAATGGTCTATATTATAAACTCAATTTTAAAGTTCCTTTTTATGAAAAGAGTTTAAGGAACACAACTCATAAATGACACACCTGAGGTTTCAACAAGCATTTGTCTGATTTTAAAAATCACAAAATCACAGTGTTATCCCACTATACCATACTGCCTTTGGAAATGAATTTTCCACTTGAATGCTGATAGGCAACAAATTTGAATAGTCTCATTGGCTCGTTGTCTTTCTCTGGCAGCTGAGTAGAGAGTTAATTCAGAAGCTCCAAGTTAGCTAAACAGATAAACAAGGTGACACCAGCCATTGGGCTCCAGAGGCTCCTCTTCTCCAGCAAATCACTCAACAACCAGATGTTTTCATCATTACATGATCACAGAGATATTTCTGTCCCCTAACCTTATAGATAAGGTGTACAGAGCATTATGGGGGATGGGAAGGGGAGTCTCTACCAAATTATTTACCATTTATGCCTAGCCTAGAATAATAAGTCTGGCTCATTTTATGAGCTAGCTCAATTTATGCCTAGCTGCAAATAATGAGATCATGACTTGTCCCTACTACTTCTCTGCTTGTAAGTTTTTCCCCAGTCAGATGCTTCATCTTGTGGCATTAGAGATATATGTTTTGGACTCATTTGACTATCAAATGAGCACATGTCTCAAATATGTCTCAAATACAATGTATGGTAACGTTCAATAAGAATGATAAAACTATGAGAACACATTTGCTTATATAGGTATCATACTCATAATTGATTATCTCATTTATTTTCCACATTTTTATGGCAGACTTTCTATGGCAATATAATGGTAAAATGCATCATTTCTTTCTTCACAAGTTTTGCAATCTAGTAAACATATAATGTGCCCAAATAAGTAAAATAAATTAATCAACATAGAAGATAGAAGAAAATGGAAATTGGTATCATTGAAGGTTCATCTTAGGCAGGCTATTCTTCCTCCAAGATGTCTGGTTTTCAGATTGGCTAGGTAATAGAGAGTCCCTGAGATGATGGATCGTGAGGGAGAGAGCAAGATTGGAATAGTCTAGAAATGGGAGGGGTGACAAATTAATATTTTACATAACTTGAAGTGACTCTGGACCACTTGACTGGCATGACTGAATCATACAGTTGCACAGGTAATAGAGTTGTCTGGAGATATTAGGGTATCAGTAGTATTTGAAGCCATGTTTATACAGGAAATTGTCCTGGTAGAGAAAAAGCACATGAATATTTCAGAGATTAAACTAAGGAAAGTATTAAAAGAACTAACAAGTATGACCTGACTAGCTCCTGGATATCAACACGGGAAAGTTTCAACAAGGAAAGAGTGGTGAGATATGTCAAGTTCCCCAAGGAGGTCAATCAAGGGACAAACTGAAAAGTGCACATGTTTTTAATTATGTGCTTTTTATATTCCACTTCTGTCATGTTTTTGGTGTTGTTTGTGTTTCATTAGGGTTTATAGGGCTATCAGGCCTCGTCAGGTTGTATTCGATGGACTGAAGAAGGGTGGGATACCTATTGCCTCTTCTCATAGTTTATGGAGAGAATGAGCATGTATCAGAAACCACGAGCTGAGAGTGAACCAATATTAAGTCTGGGGAGACCAGCCAAATATGAGAGTGCCGTGACAAGATTCTGGTCTCTGAGTTAACATGATTCAGGGGTATTCATGGAACCCTAGTAAGATTTTTTTTTTTTAACTGATAAATCAACAAATAATAAGCATAAAAAGAAGCAAAGCCTCTTAAAATTCCTCGGGTGACAGATAGGAATCACAGCAATTCTTTAATGAAATATTCACATCAGTTTGGGTCTGTGTGTTGGGTGAATGGGTAAGAAGTGTGAGTCACTGAAAGAGAGAGAGAGGGAGAGAGGGAGCGATAAGGCTGAGGATGGGGGTTGTGGAGAGAGAGAGATTGATTTTAAGCAGTTGGCTCAGGCAGTATTGGTGGCTGGTCAGTTTATAGGGCAGGCCAGGAGGCTGGACACTCAGGCATAATTTCCGTTGCAGTCTTGAGGCAGAATTTCTTCTTCTTTGTGAAAACTCAGTTTTTGTTTTTAAGCTTGACTGAATGAAATCCAGCCACTTGTTTGATGCTAATCTCCTTTAATTAAATCAACTGATTCCAAATATTAATCACGTCTATGAAATACCTTTGCAGTATCATCTAGTGTTTGACCAAACAACTAGGAACCATAGCCCAGCCAAGTTGACACATGAAACTAACAATCACACTGGGTTTTTTGTTTTGCTGTGTCACAAATGAAGATCTTGGGTAAGATATGAGGATGTCTATGTGTTAGTTATAAATAAAATTTATTTTATTTATAAAAAATTAAAAAATTATAAATAAAATTATAAATAAAAAAATCAATAAAATAAATATGGAACAGTAACTTCCTCATGGGGGTACCTTAATTGTCTATATACATAAGGACTTAAATACTTAGACCATTGTAAACAATCAATGATATCTATTATTCACCTTTTACTGTTATATGATACAAATGAAACCATATTTCCTAAACTAGAACACTGCCCCAAGGGGTGTCGTTGTACTTATCTCATTGAAACTGGCTAGGGCCAGAGGGGTAACTAGTCATAGTATTTTTAAATACTTTTAATATTAATGAAGAAAAACTAAGAATAACCATTTAATTCATGAAATATGAAAATTTATAGCAACACAAAACAAATGAAAGCAGAAAAAACAAGTAAATGTGAACAAAAGCAGGAATTAATGGGTTTGAAAAGAATAAATAAGAACTGATAAACCTAGGAGCTGCCTTTTCAAAAAAAAAGGAATAAAGTAGTAATGTATTCATTGCTATTAATGATAAAAAATGGAAAATAGGAATACACAAAAATAAAAATGAGAATGCTGTGAAAATACAGAGGAGAGTGAGAAAACATTAACCAAAGCTATGCATAACTGTATGGTAATAAAATATTCTAATATACTGAAATGGATGTTTTTCAAACAATACCTAATTTATCATAATTGTCAAAAAAAGAGGAAGAAAACAGCAACTGTCCAATAACCATAAGAGAAACTAAAACACTTTCAACATAAAATAAATTAGTATCAAAAATATGCTGAATTTATGGTACTATCTCTTTAAAAGACTACTCATAACTCCATTAAAATGTGATCCTTTATTTCCTTAATGATGAAAGAGATGTGCCTCATATTTAATCAATAAGTGAGCTGCCTCTGAGAACCAATGTGATTATGAATTTAAGTCAACAGAGAAAGGTTAAAGGTCTTGATGGCAGAAGTGTTGTTTGATTTGTTTGCTTTACTTTCTATTGATTTGTGTCCCCAATATGCCATGTAGTTGAAAGCCATACTCGTTTTTTCAGATGTTTACAGATATTACTCCATTTTGGTAATTGACAAGTGCTCTCAATAACTTTGTGGTTTGTTTAGTCATGAACTCCAATACACTGCTTTTTAGACCAAATTACTCTAATAGAGATTTTAGTAGCTCAACCATTACTTTTAATGCCCATTAAGGTTTGGAATTATGTCAACAAAGTTATCAAGTGTACTCAACAATAATATATAATCAATAAATGCAAATAGATATCTGGTAAACCTTTCCTTTATAAAGTATAAATTTTTATAGCATTACATATGAAGCATCTCTAAATTTCTCTCCTTAAAAGATATCTAAATGATTGGATTTCAATTATTATTAACAAATATAATTGAATAAATTTTAAAATTTCTATAAAATGTGGTCTTTAGAACTTTTACAGAAAGGATGTATAAGGCAGTTAAAAGCTACTTCCTGTAAGAAGTGGTGTTCGCCCACATATAGGAAATTATAAAAACTTTATAGATACTCATGTCAAACTCAGCCCACCTTATTATAATAAAAAATACATTTTATCAAGTGGATTTTATTTATTTATTTATTTATTTTTAATTTTTGTGGTACGCGGGCCTCTCGCTGCTGTGGCCTCTCGCATTGCGGAGCACGGGCTCCGGACGCGCAGGCGCAGCGGCCACGGCTCACGGGCCCAGCCGCTCCGTGGCATGTGGGATCCTCCCGGACTGGGGCACGAACCCGCGTTCCCTGCATCGGCAGGCGGATTCTCAACCACTGCGCCACCAGGGAAGCCCTCAAGTGGATTTTAAATCAGCAAATCTGATAGAATCTACAAAAATGTTAGTGCTATATCCTGGTAATTTATTTTACAATAAGTCAACAATCTTCATTCTAATTGAAGCACATGTAAACAGCTTGGATTTTTACACTTTGGCCTTTTGTTATACAATGCCCAGATTGAAACCACTTTTTTAACGTTTGAATTTGCCTGTATCCATTGTATAGAGTTAAACAGGACATTGTCATTGATCATTCAAGAGCCCTTAGAAGGAACAAGTCATGCTAATATTGATTTTAGACTTCAAACCTCCAAAACTGTGAGATAATAAATTTATCTTGTTTTTTAAGCCACCAGTTAGTGGTATTTTTATTATGACAGCCCTAAGAAACTAATAACAGTTACTAAAGATGCTAATTTTGATTGGTTCATGTGAAGAGATTATGGGGAGGTGTGGTATGCACCATCTTCTCAATAATATCTCCTTTACACATTGTTATGTTAAAATTATTTTCTTTAAGGGAAAATTTCCCCCACCACTTTTGGTCTCATATCCTTGAAAACTCAGAAGCCACCCTAAACTAAATGTTAGGTGCACAAATATTTTTATTAGGTGAGTCCTTGTTTAAGAATACATCGAAACATATAATGTATATAAAAGTTAACTGAGATAACTCTTGGTTTCATAAGAACTTCTGGGAACCCTGATTAAATATAAATATGTGATGAATGCATATGTATTTACACACATATGTCTAGTTTAAATCTTCTAAATTATTAAGAAATTATGTCAAAAGAATTACTAAAGTTATTGGAGAATTCTAGAATTTAATAACCACAAATTCTCTGATTGAACTGAAATAATGTGATTATGTTCTTTGAATCTAGGTAATACAGTCATGCTTCAAAATAGAGTTCATTTAATCTGTTTATTTCATATGTTTATAGGGTGAATGTGTTGTTTCCTTATATTTATCAATGACTGGAGAAGTTTCTCTTCATCAGATACTTATGCATAAATTATTAATGGATTGTATGAATCCACTTCTTCCTTTCATTATTAATTTGTGCTTATATTTTTAGCTGAAACACTAAATTATGCAAATATCACCA